>NC_090323.1:210854365-211162932 GCF_040869045.1 Eurosta solidaginis
ATAATCTTATCCCGTTCGTAATCTCCAAATAATCGGATGTATAACATAAGAAATATATAGTGAACAGATGTACATACCTAAACGATTTTTAAGATAAATATAAAATCAAAAATGGCAAAAAACCCCCTTATCTGAACGATCGGTTGTATGGGATGTATATTACATATAGCTCCGATCGAAATGATTTTTACACGAAATCTTCTATGATATATTAGAATAAATATCACCAAGTTTACCATTTTTCTATTGGAAATTAAGGGAGAAAATGCCAAAAATCTTTCTATCTGAACGATTGGTTGTATGGGATATATACTATATATAGCCCCGATCAAAGTGATTTTTTCAGAAAATCTTCTATGATATATTAAAATATATGTCACCGAGTTTCACGTTTATACTTTCTAAATTAAGGGAGAAATGGCCAAAAATCTTTCTATCTGAACGATCGGTTGTATGGGATATAACTATATATAGCTTCAATCAAAGTGATTTTTTCAGGATATCTTCTATGATATATTAGAATATATATCACGGAGTTTCACGTTTATACTTTCTATATTGCGGCAGGAATGACCAAAATCGTCTTATCTGAACGATCGGTTGTATGGGAGATATATGTTATAGTGGTCCGATCCTACCAGATCCGACAAATGTCTAATATAATACAAAAATACATCTTTGTGCCAAATTTCATTGAGATATCTCAAAATTTGAGGGACTAGTTTGCGTTCAAACAGATAGACAGGCAGACGGACGGACGGACGGAGAGACGGACATGGCTATATCAACTCAGTTCGTCGCCCTGATCAATTCGGTATACTTAATGGTGAGTCTATCTTCTATATTTCTCAACGTTACAAACATCGGACCAAAGTTAATATACCATATCATGTTCATGAAAGGTATAAAAAGAGCTGTGAATGCTACTGTGGCAATTTGTATCGCCCATGGGTTTACTAGCTGAATGAGCAATATTGTTGATAGTTTATGTATTTCTTTTATCATATTATTGCTGTTACAGTTTTAAATACAAATATGGGTTTAAAATAACTATTAAGAGAAATACAAAAAGGAAATAGTTAACTGTTAAATGATTATGTATAATAAAATTACTGAATTATGACCAAGTAAACAAAACCTTGTAAATATATTCAGTTATATGTTTGTTTCCATTAGGGTTATGCGGCTAAATGATTACTTAGTAGTTTGATTAATCACTTTTCCAATTACGTACTCAATTAATCCATTAATTTGATTAATAAAAAAAATAAATGTAAGGCGCGATAACCTCCGAAGAGATCTAAGGCCGATCTTCTCTTCCAATTTGCGCCGTGCTCCTCTTGATTTTGCCTACGAACTGGCCGGACGGGACCTACATGTT
Source organism: Eurosta solidaginis (assembly GCF_040869045.1). Classification (NCBI taxonomy): domain Eukaryota; kingdom Metazoa; phylum Arthropoda; class Insecta; order Diptera; family Tephritidae; genus Eurosta; species Eurosta solidaginis. The sequence continues at coordinate 210,855,747 of NC_090323.1, forward strand.
TTATGCCGACTCCGAACGGCACCTGCAAGGCAGATGAGTTTTCACTGAGAGCTTTTCATGGCAGAAATACACCCGGAGCGCTTGCCAAATACTGCCGAGGGGCGACCCCGCTTAGAAAAGTTTTCTTCTAATTGAAAAACCTTATTTCTAAATTTTTGATGTTGTTTTGCCCGGGGTGTGAAGCCAGGGCATACGTTGTGGTAGGCGGAGCACGCTACCATCACACCACGGTGGCCGCAATTGGATTAATACAAAAGAAAATTCCCGCGTTTAATCAGTTTTTGGATTAATGATTATAATTAATATAATATAATTTAATATAAAAATTTTTGGTAAATCGCAGTATAAGTAAAACGATTAACTATCCTACTATAATAAAATTACTGAGTTATGACCAAGTACGCAAAGCCTTGTAAATATATTCACTTATCTGTATGTTTACATTAGGGTTATGCGACTAAATGATTACCTCAGTAGATTTATTAATCGTTTTTCCAATTACATACTCAATTAATCCATTGATTTGAGTAATACAAAAGGAAACTCCCTTGTTTAATCAGTTTTTGGATTAATGAAAATGTAAATTAATTGAATATACAAATTTTTGGCAAATCGCAGTTTAAATAAAGCGATTAACTATCCTACTTTGCCTATTCGCAGTTGATCACTTGTTAGATATATTTTATTCGTATATAGACTGCTAAGTGAAACATCACTGTATATGGGCTGCCAATTCAAAAATGCCCTATCTCAGAAAGAGTTTGAGTAGCGCCCTATTTCAGAATTTGTATTAAAAACGTCCTATCTGAGCTCAAATTCAATACATTTTGACATTAGCTGGACCGTTGAAAAATCACCTCTGTTAAAAGCTGCGGGTTTTTGTTATAGCGATGGTGCTTTGCTGTTATAGGTCTATATCCATTTTTAGTTCAATTAGCCAATACCCGCGGGCCAGTTCACACAAACATAAAACAATAAAAAATTATTGCGATATAGGCCCAAAATGCCAGTGAAAAAAGGTCTGAGGTAGTCCAGAAAATAATCTCGGAATAGTCCGAAAATAAACAAACAAATATCCATAGAAGGAAGAATATACTGGATTTGTTTTACATATTCCTCTTTTTAAGAAATAATCCATAATTCCTCTTGAAAAAGTTCCGAAAAATATCTCGAAATGAAGCGGTCCTAATTTTAAATTATTTCGTAACAATACTCCCGTTATGATTCTAGAACAGCCTCAATATGACTCCGAAAGTATTCCAGAAACTGTGCGATATACTCCAGAAATGTACTCAAAAATAATCTCGAAACTATGTATGTAGAGATATTCCCGAAGTAGTCACGAAATGATCTCGGTGATACTCTTAACGAAAACAGCCAAGAAATTGATCCAGAAGAGTTCCAAGAAGATATCGATCACAATCCCTAAACGGTCCGGATACAATCCTAAAAAAAATCTTGAAATAGTCCCGAAAAATTTCTTAAATAATCCCGAAATGTTCCATAAACAGTCCAGAAGTAGTATATTTATAACTCCGAAAATGTCCCAAAGTTATCCTGAAGTAGTCTGGAAATCGTCTCGAAATGATTCCGAAATCGACCCGAAATAGTCCCGGATGAATCTCGAAAGTGCCCCAGTATGATTCTAAAAACATTCCGAAAATTATACCGGAACGCTTCCAAAGTTATCCTTAACAGTCCCAAAATGGCCCCCGATAATCGGGAAATTATCCGGTAATGATTTTGAAACTATTCTGTATGTAACCCGAAAAGTAACTATTTTATGAAACCACAATGTATATAAACCATGTTGCCAGATGTGGCCTTTGTGACTCAATCACACCAGAACGGCCAAACTGATTAATAAAGCTTGCCTAACAGAAAGCTAATCATCATGAAGGATATATAGGCGATTTGTGAGGCCGTGCATGTCCTGAAATTTTTCAGAAATAGCCCCGATATAAAACTCTACATAAAAGCTTCTAAATTTTCGTAAGATATTCCCGAATTTTTTTCCAAAACATTTCTGAGACTAATTTGTTTTGTTTCAGTTACAAAATTCAAAGAAGTGTTCTCATGAATTATCGAATATTTAAAAGGTAGAATTACTTGACGAAATTTTATAAAAACTGCCTCTGCTATTTTCGTGTTCGCTACTGTAAGTATATTTCTTTTAAACATGCTTTAGGTTATTATTTTCAGTTGCTTGGAGAATTTCGTTCACCTATCTTCGGTTTTTAAGGTATATAAACATTTGTTATTTGCAATCAGCTGTTTCAAGCACACATAGGCTCGGTTCCTCATCGCGAGTATAAACTCTAGTTAATGTTGACTAGCGTTTAACCTTGAAAAGTAAATTCCTCTCTCGCTAAACGAAAATCATGCTCTACAAGTCACTTATCGTACCCGTCTTGCTATATGGTGCAGAAGCATGGACCATGACAATATCAGATGAGGCAGCTCTGGGAGTGTTCGAGAGAGAAGTTCTTCGAAAGATTTACGGACTTCTACGCATCGACGACGGCGAGCACCGAAGAAAATTTAATGATGAGCTGTACGAGCTTTACGCAGACATCAACATAGTTCAGCATATTAATACGCAGCGGCTACGCTGGCTAAGTTATGTTACGCGAATGGAAGATAATTCTCCGGCTACGAACTATCGGAACTCGCCAATGAAAGCAGAGGAGGAGGGCGGCCCTTGTTCCGCTGGAAGGACCAGGCAAATAATGACTTAACGTGGCAGGATTAAGCTTCAGTCAACTTTAACTGGAGTTTAAACTCGCACTGAAAAACTGGGCCTTATAAGTTATAATTTGTATGTGTTGCCATCGAATTTCTCTCTAAACTTTAAGGAAGCTTTACTTAAGTTAATAGCCAACATCATTTTCCAATTACATTTCCAGTTTTGAGATAATTTTGCTTCTCATGGTGGTATCCATTTATTTTTAAACTTTGGAGAAGTATTTAGCTCCAACATTATTTTTAAAATATTTTCCCATCTTTGAAACATACTTAACTCCCAAACTGACATCAAAATCTTTTCTTGCTACCTACTTTCCTTCAGAAATTTTCAGCTCTCAAACTGATCATCATCCAATTATACTGTAATATGGATTTTTTCAACCTTTGAGAAATGTATAGTTCTCAAGCCTATAATCAATGTGATATTTTTATATTTGCACTTCTGAGAAACTTTTAGTTCTCAAATTGACGTCGAGTATTATTTTCCAATTTTACTCAAACCGTTGAGAAATTTTAAGTTATCAAGTTGATATCCAACATCATTCTCCAATTATTCTCCAACCTTTCATGAAACATTTTTATCTGTCTATGAAAACATTTTTATGTGTCTAAAGCAATAGTACCAAAAAGGCAACACTTAGAGACCAGTTGCAAAGCGAGCAGCGAGTGCATTCATATGGCTGAGTGGATAAAGGCACTAGTATAAAGTATAAATGTTGGAGATTTCGAGTTCAATACTCAGCTCCCGAGAAGCTAGCTGATGAAGAAGTGAAATACAGCAACATGTCCTAGTAACCATCACCCTTTGTAATTTTTCTCTAATATCAATAAGAGAAACGTTTTTAGTTCTGAAATTGACATCCAACATCATTTTCCAACTATTGTGCAACCCTTGAGAAATTTTTAGTTCTCAACTTGGTAGCCAATATCATTTTCCAATTATACTACCATCTTTGAGAAGTTTTGAATTGTCAAGTTTATATGGAATTATTTTACAAATTTTGAGAAATATGGAATTCTACAACCTTTGAGAAATTTTTAGTTCTCAAGCCTATAAGCAACATTTTTTTTTTATACTTGCACTTCTGAGAAAATTTTATTTACTTAGTTTATTGGGTTTGAATGACCAGCTTCTATATCAAACACTTTTGTGTCAATTGATTTTTGTTTTCTTCGCAGTCAAAAGAGATTAAAGCGATTTCTTTTGGCTATTTCGGTTACCGGCATAGTTTAGGATTATGAATGAAATTAAAAACTAATTTACATAATAAAAAACCAAAAATTGAAAATGATAGTATTATAGAAACGCACGCACATACTTATATACATAGTAACATATTACCAAAAATATGGGCGTGTAAAAATTAAAGTTATGCTACAGACAAAAATGGGAAAGCTATCACTGATGAAAAGCAATAACAAATACGAGCATGCGAGCTTCAAGGTCATTGGTATTTCCAGTAATTGGGGCTTATTTTTATTACTTTAATTATGTTAAGCGAGAGTGAAATGTATGGATGCTAGCAGGGCCGTAGAGAGAAAATCCGGGGTCGGGACTAAACAATTTATGGGCCCCCTATAAAAAATCCACTAATACATTTGATTAACTTGAATTAATGACGTCTCATTCATGAATCATTATTGATGGATTACATCAAAAAAAATTTTACCGCATCAACTAAATTGTTAGATTTATTGAGCTAAAAGGCTTCAAGATGAATAAAACTTATTTTTTTATTTATATTCATTTATAATTTATTTGGTCGATATTTCAACTTCAATCTGAAGTCATCATCAGGAAAATATGGATATGTATGATCGTAGAAATAAAATTCTCTTTTAACATCCACATATTATTTCAAATAATCTTTTCTAGTTATTTGGTAACATTTTAATACATTTCTGATAAATTTAATGATGACTATAAATTTAGTTATTCAATATAGAAAGTTCGGATATCAAAGAGTGGCTTTACTTGCTTTTTTCGCAGCAAAATTTTTATAATCATATGAAAATTTAACTGTCTTGCCAAAACGGATTCAACACAAAGCGTGGCAAGTCCGGAAAATCGCTCTTGAGATGAACACGATCTATGAAAGTTTTTGATTTTTTAAAGGACGCTGAAGGAACGTTCTGCACTAGCTACAGTGGCAGGTATAGTGCAAAAGATACGTAAAGCGACACAAGTGTTGGGGAAAATCGTATAAGATTTTGAACATATGTAGATGGCATTTCGCAATTCCAATGGTGACAGACCTTTATCAAAATTTGCTCCGTAAATGTGTTTCAAGTGAATTATTTCGCATTATAAGTTTTCATAAATGTCCGACTTGTATTTTTCGACAAATTTTGCTGCGCTCGCCCGAACCGTAGTTTCATCCATGTCTTAAAATTGCCACAAAAAGGAAAACGTTTCGCTCAAATTTCTCATAGCTGCAAATCGTTCAGTAATGCCAGTGATTACCGAATCAACGATCACCAGGAATGTATTGGTTTTAAAATCACAATCTGAATCATCCGTAATCATCTCATTTAAATTATCTTCAGAACGTCTTTTGGGTTTTCTCTTTCGAATGCCCGGAAACTTTGGCGAGATGTTCAATTGAATTGTTATGCATTCGTTTAAAATTATTTGCCATTGGTTCCTGATCAACTTCAAACCAGCTAATAAGGCATCTAGATGTCGGACCTCAACATCTATGGTGGCGTCTCTAGCTTGGAGGACCACGTTTCTTTCATTAATGGTAGTCAGTATTTTGAACCAAATTGAGGACAGCAAGATACATTCGAACTTGTTGATGTACTTGAGAATGCCGTTAACATCGCCGTATGCTTGCGCAGTCAAATTTGGATTTTGGCTGAAAGACTATGAAGAGAGCACGGTACATTTTTTTTTTTGAGGATGTCCCATTGTTGTGGAGTGCTGCTGAAATAGTAAAACATTTTTGTACAACTCCGAAGACAGTAATTGCAGCCGTACAACATTCTGCAGCATCAACACTACATAAATTGAGTGGGGTATTGAATGGGGTATTCCCCCGGGCCCGGGGTTTCGCAGGGGCCCACGATTTAGAGGTACTAAGACATTTTTTTTAATTCTTTAGTTGTTCCATCTGCAAATTTTAAGCCGAATTTCAAAAGCAACGAATATTGATAATGATTTTTTGCCTGGGCCTGAGCAAACAAGAAAAACATCAAACAAAAATGTATGTTAACATGCATCCGAAATAGTGAAATTTTCGTGGTGACACTGATGAAGGTTCATCTTCAAAAAGTCTTCCAACAATACCACCAACTCCGTATCAAAGTCCAGATTATTTAAACGACTTCGACATCGGTATCGTGAATAATAGGTTTTTGCAGTCGTCAACGAAATAGTTCGTCCAGGTCATCAAAAGTGTCCTGTTATATTTCCACGTGTCGTCATGACGAGGTATTTCCTACCTCGTTGTTAAACAGAATCTTGCCAAATGGAGAGAAAGTGGAGCGTGACTGGTTAGTGTGGAGTGCCAGTATCAATGCTTTTTATTGCCTACCATGTCGTCCGCTAAGCACCAATAGTTTAAACCGACCTAAAATTTGCTGTCCTGGCGGATATTCGAAATTCCAGGTATGGAAGAAGCTATAGTATAAACTGCCATCACACGAAAATACTCAAGATCACATTAAATGTTATATTCAATGGCGATCTTTACAAAATCTAATTCAAAAGGAGGCTATAATTGATACACTTATCAATGAACAGCCAATCACTGAAACTCAAAAGTGGAAAGAAATTTTATATAGAATTTTGGCCACTATTTTATTTTTGGGTGAAATGGATCTAGCTTTCAAGACGACAGTATATATCTTGGTGAACGAAACGATGGACATTTTTTGGGCATCTAAGATCTCATAAGCCATTATGATCCCACATAAAGAGATCATTTGGAGAAAGTTAGGATTTCATAACAGCAGCACAAACGTTTACAAGTTCACTATCTTTCCCCAGACATTCAGAACGAGTTTATAGAAATTTGTGCAAAGCACGTGAGGGAAGCTATATTAGATCAAGGCAAGAAAGCCAAGTATTTTGCTATTATCGTTGATGCTATGCCTGATGCTAGCCACGTTGACTACGTTCATTTTGCGCTAACTCCATTTCAATTTGAAAGCAACAAATTTTACAATTCAAGAACGGTTTTTGGCTTTCGTGAATTGTAACCAAAAAACTTGTCAGAAAATCGCTGATCTAATTTGCCATAGCTGTTGACTGAAGATTGTCATGCACAAGGGTACGATAACGGCGCCAATATCAAAGGAGCTTACAACGGAGCACTACGTCACATTCTCGACAAAAACTCGAATGCTGATTACTCGCCTTGTGCAATCCACAGCCTCAATTTATGTGGTGTTGATGCTGCAGAATGTTGTACGGCTGCAATTACTTTCTTCGGAGTTGTACAAAAATGTTTTACTGTTTCAGCAGCATTCCACAACAGTGGGAAATCCTCAAAAAAAATGTACCGTGCTCTCTTCAAGCAAATTTGACTGCGCAAGCATACGGCGATGTTAACGGCATTCTGAAGTACATCAACAAGTTCGAATGTATCTTGCTGTCCTCAATTTGGTTCAAAATACTGACTACCATTAATGAAAGAAACGTGGTCCTCCAAGCTAGAGACGCCACCATAGATGTTGAGGTCCGACATCTAGATGCCTTATTAGCTGGTTTAAAGTTGATCAGGAACCAATGGGAAACAATTTTAAACGAATGTATAACAATACAATTGAACATCTCGCCAAAGTTTCCGGGCATTCGAAAGAGAAACCCCAAAAGACGTTCTGTAGATAATTTAAATGAGATGATTACGGATGATTCAGAGTGTGATTTTAAAACCAATACATTCCTGGTGATCGTTGATTCGGTAATCACTGGCATTACTGGACGATTTGCAGCTATGAGAAATTTGAGCGAGACGTTTTCCTTTTTGTGGCAATTTTAAGACATGGATGAAGAAACTACGGTTCGGGCGAGCGCAGCAAAATTTGTCGAAAAATACAAGTCGGACATTTCTGAAAACTTATAATGCGAAATAATTCACTTGAAACACATTTACGGAGCAAATTTTGATAAAGGTCTGTCACCATTGGAATTGCGAAATGCCATCTACATATGTTCAAAATCTCTATACGATTTTCCCCAACATTTGTGTTGCTTTACGTATCTTTTGCACTATACCTGCCACTGTAGCTAGTGCAGAACGTTCCTTCAGCGCCCTTTAAAGAATCAAAAACTTTCATAGATCGTGTTCACCTCAAGAGCGAGTTTCTGGACTTGCCACGTTTTGTGTTGAATCCCTTTTGGCAAGACAGTTAAATTTTGATATGATTATAAAAATTTTGCTGCGAAAAAAGCAGGTAAATCCACTCTTTGGTATCCGAACTTTCTATATTGAATAACTAAATTTATAATCATCATTAAATTTATCAGAAATGTATTAAAATGTTACCAAATAACTAGAAAAGATTATTTGAAATAATATGTGGCTGTTAAAAGAGAATTTTATTTCTACGTCACTCTTAGTCCAAAAATCATTTAGTTGATGTGGCAAAATTTTTTTTCATGTAATCCATAAATAATGATTCATGAATGAGACGTCATTAATTCAAGTTAATCAAATGTATTGGTGGCTTTTTTATAGGGGGCCTGTATATTGTTTAGTCCCGGGCCCGGATTTTCTCTCAACGGCCCTGCATAAGGGTATAATAAAGTTCGATGTCACCTCGATTTAAACTAACTCATTTACTTTTCGTACATATTTATTTTCTCTATTAAGTAATATAATTTTCGAACCATTTCTCGTTTTCTTACAAGTCAAGTACCCTTTATTATATAACGCAATAAAAATGTAACACTGCTTGAACGGAATATGTAATAATAAAATTAAACCAAACGACCAAAATTTCACGTTCATTCACATTTTACGTGGCGCCAATAAAAATAGAAATGCAAACCAACAAAAGCAATTAAAAAACTAAAACTGTCGCTAACAAAATTATATGCATACGTTTTGAGGAAATTAAAATTTAAAAAATTTAAACGCATCCAAGATTACAACAAATTTTCTACTTTTACTTTTTTTATTATTTCACTAAATGTTATGCGATTGGTTATAGGCATTTAATGGTGAACCGTTTAGTGCCAAAATTGCTTTTAATGCATACAACATACTGTGCGGTTACTATTTTGTTGGACAGCGCATGCGTGCGCATGGAATGTACGCTAGCATACAGCTGTGACACGAAAATAGCAATAAAAATAAATTACGAATTGAGCAGTGATTGTTTTTTTATTTAGGATATTAGGGAAAAATTACTAGGACATGTTTCTGAATTTCACTTCTTCATCAGCGAGCTTTTCGCGAGCTGAGTTTTGAACTCGAAATCTCCAACATGCATATTTTATACTGATGTAAAGGCAGAAGCCTCTTTACACCCATTCATATGAATGCCTCGCTGCATGCTTTGTGGAGTGTCTCTAAGTAATTCCTTTTTACTTCCTTTATATTAGGTCGGTTGAATGTTTGTCCGCTTTTCATACAAATCTTGCAATCGATTTTTAAGTAACTTAATATTGAGGCTCAAACGCCAAACTTTACAAATAGGTTAGAACACAGTGACAATGCAACAAAAGGAAAAAAATCCGTTAGGTGGCGCATGGATCGAAATAATTAGATAAGAGTTTGAAAATTTTCAAACCGGCTTTTAAGTAACTTCTCGATGAGCTAGAGACTTAAAATTTCCAACTTAATTCAGAGGTCGATGACAGCCGATGACACGACACAAAAAGATTCGCTAGATGGCGCACGGGATGAAATATTTAGAAAAATGGTACGAAACGGAGGAAATTTGGGATTGATTTTTATGTAAGTTCTCACTGAGCTACAACTGTAAAACTTCAAAGATAGGATAAGGCGCCGATAAAATTTAAGAAAAGGAGAAAAAATTTCGCTAGGTGGTGCACGGATCGAAATATTTAGATAAGAATTGGTAGATTTGGTGTTTTGACATCGAAACCTCAGAGACAGGTTAAGACACCGTGACAAAGGAACTAAGGCATGACGTAGCTGAATGCGTTTATAACCATTTCAACTATCGTAGGAGTGCGGGTTCGACTCCCACTCCCGGGAGAAAAGGCTTTGAAGAGATTTACAAGGTATAATCGAAAAGAGCTGTCGCCTTGTCCGTCCTGATGTCACGTTGTTTAAATTTTTCCCAAATTATTTAATAAATTATAAAATTCAAAATTGCTTGAAATAAATGTTTTCATACATTTAAAGCGATACGGGCAATCCCCGGTTAACTCATATAAGAAAATATTCCGTTAGGTGGCGCACGGATCGAAAAAATTAGATAATAATTTGGAAATTTGAAACCGGGTTTTAAGTAACTTCTCGATGAGCTAGAGGCTAAAAATTTAGAGCTTAATTCAGAGGTCGGTGACACAATACAAAAAAGTTCGCTAGGGGCGCACGGACTGAGACATTTAGAAATGTCAAACGAAACGGAGGGAATTTGGGATTGATTTTTATGTAAGTTCTCATTGAGCTACAAACATGAAACTTTACAGATAGGTTAAGACGCCGTGACAAAGAACAAAAGGAGTAAATAAAAATAAAATAAAACAATTTTAAGCACTTCCTTTATATAAATGGACAAAAATCAGCGAAAAATGTCTCCTTATATAAAGACATATTCTTGCTAAACTTTGATTTTTAAATATGGACATAGAAATTGCAAAAATATTTATGAGAAGTAAAAATATAAAGGTGGAGCTCAATTGATTGACTAATAATATCTCCTTTCCTACCAATTTTTCAATCCAAGTAATGCGCGTTCCACTTTTATATTTTTACTTCTCATAAATATTTTTGCAATTTCTATGTCAAAATTTAAAAGCCAAAGTTTACAAAAATATGTCTTTATATAAGGAGACACTTTTTGCTGATTTTTGTCCGTATATAAAGGAAGTGCTAAAACTTTTTTATTTTATTTTTATTTGTTGCTACTCTTTTCATACACAATTTTGTAAATACTCATACTACATGTTTTTAATACAATTTGTGTGGAATATAGTTAGGCGCGTTCAACAAAACTTAGTAACATTGGACTTTTAGCAGTACACTATTAGCAATGCTTCCACTGTTCACTATTAGGCTGACGACAGAGTGGAAGTGAGAAGCGCATATGCTCCTCCTTCCACTTTTTTTGAACCACCGGTGTCCCCTTGTTCGCGTTGTCTGACACTTCGGAAGTATTGTGTCAACCATTAACCTCTATAGTGGCTCTAAGTGCTATGATGATCCTATATTACTATGGCCGTATGATCTGCGCAGAAACTTCCCCAAGACAGTGAGCCTCGTTGCAGTTGTTAACGCTAGTAAACAAGGCCATATCCATCTTCTCTGCGTTGGCTGTCAGCTGGGCATTAGCTGCCCAGTTATGTATATCCCCTAGCGCACGATCCATCTAAGATCTCGAATCGATAGAAGGCACTTTTCCCTTGTGACACTGCCAACGTCATCTGCCTAAGCCGTAAGTTTGACGGGTCAGTCTTCGAACCGCCCGAGAAGTAGGTTGATGAACAGCGTTATAAATAATACTTCGCCTTGCGGCATGCACCTATCCACTAATTTCGTGGCCTTATACAATCCCCATTGTGAATTAATATTCCTTTAATTTAACATGCAGCCGATCCATCTGGTTATGGCTGCATATACTTCAATGTTGTTAAGACCATCCATGATCGCCCTTTTAGAGACATTGTTCAAAGCCCCAACAATGTCTAAGAAGACTCTTAAGGCATAATTCTTATATTCTAAGGCTTTCTCTATATTTATCACCACCCTATGCATTGTAGTGTCTACCGTCTTGCTTTGGGTGTACGCAGTTCCTGTTTTGAGCGCAGTTTTCATGCATGTTGGACTTTATGTACACATATATCAGCCTCTCAAAGGTTTTGAGCAGAAATGATGTTAATATTATAAGCCGTAATTTTTGGGAGCGGTCATATATCTCCTCACCTTTGGTAGGAAAGCTTCACGAGCAGTTCTCCAAGAGTGCGGTACATAATTCAGTCTTATGCAACCATCGAATATTATTATTTATGGATTAGTTTGGGGACTATTCAGATATGATTTCAGGACTATCATAGGCATTTTTGAGATTGTTTTCTGATTTCAGGCTTTTTTAAAATCATATCGGAACCATCTATGGATCATTTTTGGGTTATCTTCATATTATAGCAAGTTTATGTTTCCAGATAACTTTCTTGGCACTTTCAGATCAGTTTTAAGGATCTTATCGGGGCTATTTTGCAATAATCATATGATTTATTTTCTTCGTCCGCACGAAGCAGTGGGTAAAGGCTAGTTCATATATAAAGATACAACTTAAACTATTTCCGTTTTTATCTATGTATAGCCAATCGTCTCTTATTTTCAAGTTTGTTTCTTAAGTCTTTTGTTTATTTTAAGTCTTTTGTTTGCGCTGCAGTTAGCCTCATAATTTTTTGAGTATTGCTATATAATACTGCCACGGATATTAGCATCGCTAAGTTATACCATCACTAAGGCGATGCTAAGGCCACGATAAGCAGAATTTACGTCAATAATCAAATCATGTATACACATATATAAGGCAGCCGAAAGATGTCACACACAGATGCATTTACTTATACGCCTATGTATGAGCGAGAGACTGTAAACTACAAACATTCACATCAATAATTCAATCATTATGTATCTACATAAAGGAATAAATAATTGCGTCTACACATATGTACGTATACGAGCAGCGGAGCAATAATGCACAAACACATGTATATATCTTATCTGAGTTGTCACAAGAGAGAGCAATAAATTGTGCACTTAGTTGTGGCTGGCGATTTTGTAGCCGAAAATAACTAGTAAGTTCTGGAAATCGAAGAGCCTAGAAGTATGCAGCGTAAACTATAAAAGTGGCGCAAGCGAATAAGAAGTAATTCAGTTTGAGTTGAGATATCAATCAGTTTGATTAAGCACGCGATCTGGCGGCCAATAGTAGAGTTTCATTTGAGTTATCAGTCAGTTTGGTTATTAAGCCAGCGAGTAGCAAAGTATAAGTGTTATTGTGAAGTACTTTAATAAAGGCCATTTTCCATTATTCAATATTAGAGTTATTTATTCAACAGTTTAGTGATTCGAACTTAGCAGAGGATTGCAAATAAGAGGATTTGCAAGTAAATTCGTTACAATACATATAGTTTTTGATTTTTCCCGTAACTGTAACTATTTATTAGTGAACATTCGTATATACCGATGTATGTATGTACGTAACTATACGTGATGTAGTTCAAAGTGCAGTAAAGAAATTCATGAATTACAAGTAATATGTCTCCGGTTATCTATGCAAACGTACTATATTCAAATACAAATTGGCAGATCCTAACTATACTACTAACTGATTTTTAGTTAAAAATATTTAAACCACTGCCAATTGGCTGAATATTTATTTTGTCTTGGCATTATCAGCATTTCCTCAACTTTATATCGCATTTTTTTATTTTGTTCGAACTTTTATACTCAGGTGCTTTGAACACAGAATATATTAACATTGGTAACATAACGGTTGGTTGTACATTTATAAAGGAATTCAGATAGATATAGCCTTCCATGTCTCAAAATCATCAGTATCGGAAAAAATTTGGTTAAGCGATATCCGTCTGCCGTTTGTTAACACGATAAATATCTTCATTAAATTCGGTATACGGCTTTACGCACCCAGAATAAATTGGTATTGGAAATGAGTGAAATCGGATGATAACCACGCCCACTTTTTTATATATATAACATTTTTGAAAACACAAAAACCTGATTATTAATAAATAATACACCTAGAATGTTTAAATTTGATATGCGTATTTATATCGAGACTCTTGATAAGAATTTGAAAATATTTTCGAAAATGGGCGTGACAGCGCCCTCTTGTGATAAAATCGATTTTACTAGTATTATTTGTTATAAACCAAGAACCGTTAAAATTATCAGAACAAAATTCAGCTGAGAATTTTCCATTACTGTAAGGAAGGTTTCGCAGAAAAGTTTTTGAAATCGGTTAAGGACGACGCCCACTTTTAAATAAAATATTTTAAAGGGATCGTGGACGAATAAAATAAACTATATATTTGTAAAAATGTTTCACAAGTTTGATTATAACAAGAAATAGGAAAAAATTCGATTTTTTAAAATAGGCGTGTCACCGCCTCTTTTATGACTAAGAAATTTTCTCTTTCTGGAGCCATAGCTTGAAGAAAAATTAATGCATCGTGATAAGATTGGGTATACATATTGTGACGAATATTAGCATCACTATGCTGTTAGTAAATAATAACAACAACAAAAACAGCAAGCAGCCACACTTATGTACATGTAAAAATTAAAGCAAGCAGCTGCACTTACTATGTACAAGACAACGAAGAATATTCCATACACATCACCAGCTTGAAGCAGAGAGATTATTTCACATATATATATGTAGCCGGCAGCTAAGAGTTGTCCCTCACACATACACATGCATATGGCTAGAAGAAAAACATAAACTACAGATATGTATATATACATGTATGTATATAGATAAAGAACCAAGTATGAGATACAACTGTTCTAGAAGGCATGTTTGTGAAACGTTTAGACCTTAGGAGAAATAGGTGAACGAGGCTAACTGAGAGTATAACTGAGAGCAAAAAAAATGGACGAGATAGGTGAAGAAGCACTCACATTTATGTACCTACATAAAAGCCTTTAAAAAGGTCATAGACGAATATAATAAGCTAGTACCTGGGCGACCAAGCTTTGTTCGGCAACGTTTCGTTCTGCTGGCAACGTTTCTTTTTTTTTTAATTTCGAATAGGTGGCAACCTTAAATGGCAACCCTACTCAAAAATGTCCCTATTGAAATTCGGAGTGAAATACCTTTCGTTTGATACCCATATCGGCATATCGTATGCATTTTTTTTTAATTTCGAATAGGTGGCAATCCTAAATGGCAGCTCTACTCAAAAATGTTCCTATTGTAATGCGGAGTGAAATTGCTTTCGTTTGATACCCATATCGGCATATCTCATGCAATTTTCTTTTAATTTCGAATAGGTGGCAACCTTGTGAAACATTCTGAGTGGCAACACCTAGGTAGAAAGTCTTAGAAGGTGATACATTATCTCTGTGCCAAAATTTCATTTAAATCTGTTTAGCCGTTCCCGAGATCGTTCGGCTATACAAACAAACAAGAATTGCTTGTTTAAAGTTATAAGATACATTTGTGAAAAAGAGCTTAATATTAATGGTATTTTACTTTCTAAATGGAAAAATATTAAAATTTTTTAAAATGGGCGTGGCACTGGCCCTTTTTTGACTAAGCCATTTTCGATGTTTCGTCAGCTCGTGACTCGAAGAAAAATTAACATCGTAATAAAATTGGGTACACATTAGGGTGGGTCGATTTGTATGGACGAAAGTTAACCGATATCGCACCATCGGTTTTTCGATAGGATTTGGGCTCAGGAAAAGAAGTTTCACTACGCATACCCAAAAAAATAATTTTCGAACCTGTGAAATTTCATTTTTTTGACTTTTTTTCGACTTTGATTTTTAAGTTTTTTTCATGACCTACTAAAAAAATGTTCATAAATAATATTTCACTTACCAAGAAAATTTTTTTATGTAGAAAAGTAATTTATCTGAAATGAACTGTACAATTGAAGACCATGCTATGTAATAATGCTCGTTTACAACGAACTAAGACGCCCTTACTGGTTTCTACTATTTATTTTTTTTTTATTTTTATTTTTTTTAATATATTCCTACAAATATATGTTTGCATATTTATATATAAATAAATGGCTGGTAATTACATAAATGGTGAAAACTGCAATGCATTGCTGGTATAGAATTTCAATGAAAATTTGTCATTCGTAATGGCAGGCAGTTTATAAGTGCACACACACAACTATATACACTCTTTGGTTCAACGATAAGTCGTTCGCATAAAAAATTAATAAACAAAAAATTGGCAATAACAAAAACTTCAGACGATAAACATTACAGCACTCGATCGTTGAATTAACAATTATGTATTACATTTATTATGTATGTATGCTTTGAATTGAGTCAATGTAACTTGAAAAGAAAGTGAATGTTACGCAACGAGTGCAAAAGTAAGTGTGAATATCCCATAATATGCCTCCACTAGAATCGACTTCATAATGAGAATAGTGTATATATGAATTTTGAAAGATTTTAGTCATCTAAATAAATAAATTTAAGGCGCGATAACCTTCGAAGAGATCTAAGGCCGACCTTCTCTTCCAATTTGCGTCGTGCTCCTCTTGATTTTCCCTACAAATTGGCCGGACGGGACCTACATGATTTTATGCCGACTCCGAACGGCATCTGCAAGGCAGATGAGTTTTCACTGAGAGCTTTTCATGGCAGAAATACACCCGGAGCGCTTGCCAAACACTGTCGAGGGGCGACCCCGCTTAGAAAAATGTTCTTCTAATT
Source organism: Eurosta solidaginis (assembly GCF_040869045.1). Lineage (NCBI taxonomy): Eukaryota > Metazoa > Arthropoda > Insecta > Diptera > Tephritidae > Eurosta > Eurosta solidaginis. The sequence goes on from NC_090323.1 coordinate 210,872,072, forward strand.
GAAAAACCTTATTTCTAAAATTTTTGATGTTGCTTTGCCCGGGGTTTGAACTCAGGGCATCCGGTGTGGTAGGCGGAGCACGCTACCATCACACCACGGTGGCCGCATACAGAACATAAAAAAATTGGTTAACATCAAAATAGTTAGAGAGTCTGAGTTTTGATGTTATCCCACATTATATAGTCAGCTGTGAACTTCAATTTGCTCACTTTCACTTATGGTCAAAACTTCTTCGTCTGTCCCCCGATCAAAATATACGCAAACAGAGCGACCAAGTTGTGATAGATAGGCGGCATGCCTCAAGTGTTTTATATGAACGTACGATCCGATATCCCAGCAACGATTTGGATCACTATCTGGTCGCAGCCAGAATATGCGCCCAGCTCTGCGTGGCTAAGCGTAAGGAACAAAGAATAACAAGAAAATCTAGACATGAAAAGGCTGTAGTCACAACATACTGTCAATGATTTCGCAACTCGACTCTCACAGGAAGAAACAAGCAGAGGCAGAAAGACGTGAGTGCAATGAGCTTGACCTGCTAGCCACCAGGAATAATGCCCACGAAATCCGGCGACAGATGGAAGGTTTTAAGTCCGGAGGAATCTACTGTAAGAAAGAAAACTGCGACCTTGCAGCCGATGTCCAGAAGGTACTTAGAAAATGGAGGAAAAACTTCCCTGCACTTCTAAATAGAGACAGCGATATATTGCCCAGGAATGATGATGGAATTAATGTCTTCCTACCCGATTATGACGCAGTCAGAATATCAATAATCAGATTTATAAACAACAAAGTCTTGGGTGCTGATGAATTTATTGCGGAACTATTGAAATACGGCGCCGAGGATTTGGTAGGGCGCATCCATCATTTTTTTTGCAAAACATGGTGGGACGACGAAAACCCCGCGAAAAAAGATTTGACAAAGATCACCCCTTTATCGTTTTTAAAGCCGCCTTCGACAGCACGAAAAGGAGCTGCCTATATGCCGCTAAGTTTGAATTTGATTTTCCGCAAACCTATGTATATGGCTTGGAAAAATTACGTTAAGCAGCACCATCGGCTCAATCAGAATTGGGAAGGACCTCTCCAAGCCGTGCAAAGCTTAACGAGGTTTCAGATAGGGTGGCCCTCTATCGCGGGATTCCTTTAATTTGATGCTGGAGAAAATAAAAAACTTCAGAACTTAGCCGCTCTGGCTTACTTACTTACTTAACTACTTAACTATAAAATCACTCTCGCCGAAACTTCTGGGTACTCCAAACTGGAAAAAGAATCGGAAAAGAGGGAATTGATGGTGAATGAGGACAAAACGAGGTACCTATTGTAACGAATTTACTGCAATTCCTCTTATTTGCAACCTTCTACTAACGTTCGTATCGCTAAACTGTTGAATAAATAACTCCAATATTTAATAATGCAAAATGGCCTTTATTAAAGTACCTCACAATAACACTTATAATTCGCAACTGATAGCTTGCTTAAATGAAACTGATTGTCGTGCCTCTACTGTTGCGGCCTTTTATACTCTATGATTTCTCGTTTGCATACTTCTAGGCTCTTCCAGAATTTACTCAGTTACTGCTATATAATTATAACTACAGATGCACGTGTATAGCTCTCATATGCGCGTGTATTTGTGAGCGACACTTCCACAATTATAATTGGATACTTTTGGGAGCATCTCAGATAAGATATCTGCATGTGCTTGTTCGTTGCTTCTCCGCTGCGTGTACGTACATATGTGTAGACATAATAATTGATCTATTGATGTGCATACAAGTCACTGCTTAGCATCGGCTTAGAGATGATAGTATCCCTTAGTGCTGCTAATATTCGTTACACTATTGCTTGAAGACAGAATGAGTCAGCGCATTTGCGCCTCGGCAGCCATGCCACTGTCGTTCGTTTGGAAACCAATAGCATCAGCTTTGAAATCCAGTCAATTGCCTACCTAGCCAAAGTAATATTAATTGAAAACCATGCTTGCCAATTAATGTTACTTCGGACTAGGTAGGCAATTGAAAAGTAAAGTCGTGACAAAGGAAAATCATGCTCTACAAGTCACTTATCCTACCTGCTATATGGTGCAGATGCATGGACCTTGAAAGCATCAGATGGGGCATCTCTGGGAGTGTTTGGCAGAGTCTGGGAGATTTAAGAACCTCTACCTGTTGGCGGCGGCGAATACCGAAGACGATTTAATGATGTCATGCGAACAAAAGATGGCTAAGTATTTTTATTGGAACCCGCTTATGAAAGCAAAGAAAGAAAGTGGCTCCCACTCTGCTGTAAAGACGATGTGGAATACTATTAGTTTCCCTTTGTGTGACCAATTGGCGCCAGTTAACCCAACGAAAAAGTTACTGACGCGCTTTGTTGGACGGCCATAACCGTTTAAACGGTTAAGCGTCAATTAAGTAGGTAAAAAATACTTACTTAGTTTTTTGGCTTAAACTGTTAGTCAACTGTTAACGGAAAGTAATGCAAAAATAACCACCTCTGGACATTTTTTTAATATTACCATGTGAAAGTCGTTACCTTTTTTTAAAGAAAAATACTGATAATCAACTTATAGATAGCTTATAGTTAATTTTTTTTTTTTTCTGTTAGGTTGTTTGAACGCACTGGGTCAGTGTTAGTGATGTTTGTTTCTTTTTGTATTGCATACTTTCAGGCGAGAATATAAATTACAGTGGAGTACAGAAAAATGTGCTGAAACTTTGTTAAACTGAGGAGGTAAAAACCAGTGTAAGTCAAGGTTTATGTCAAACCGAGTTTAGTAGCAGTAATTCTTATAGCTCGGGAATAGTTTACAATTTATCTTTAACAAATAACAGATTTTTCAAAGGAAATAATATTCGTGACTTTCTATCTTCATATTATAGCAACGCCTTTCGCTTCTACTCTTCATCAGCCCGACATTTTTCTTATAAGAAAAGACGCATGAAAGTTTTAAAAAAGTCTTTCCAATATTTTTTCTATTCATTCATTAAGGGATGGAATAACATCACTCACCGGCAACGACCGCTATAAGAGACATTTTGGGGTGAAAAACAGTTTTGAGACATTTTGGTATTTTGTAGCTGTCTCGCGTTACCAGTCTTACAAAACGGGTCACTAATTTGTGAGCCGGGTCGGGGCAGATCACAAATATAAATGTTACAGCAAATTATGTAAATTAATTGCCAAAAGCTTTTGTAGATAATTAATTCATGCTTAAAATTTAATATTAGCAAGGACAAAAATGAAAAACAAAATCATATATATTATTTGTAATTGCTGTTTTTATGTACGGGTCCCTTTTTCGTTCTTGTTTGGAATACAAATTTATAAATAAAGTTTTGGTTGTAAATATGGAGATTCGGGCTATTAGCGAGCTTTGGGCAATTTTGGTCGTAGTGCTTTTGTTTAGCTATATTTTATTAAAATAATTTGCTAAAAATAAACGATTGTGAGCACGCAAAGAAATCTATTTGTACTATGGCACTCTTGTGAATATTTGCACTGCATTGCCGGCAGTTGCTCTCATACGCCAGATTGATAGAACAGCTGGTTTCGCTTGATATTTGATAAGAGACTTTTAGATTGGTTGCGCAGGATGCGCACGGGAACGGCTCGTAAATATACAAAATCGATCTCAATGTGCCGCCAATGAGTTTTGAACCTCCGCACTTTGAGTTTTTCCACCAGAAATGGGAGCGGTGTTTTTCAAGCTCAGGCACAACGACCCACAATTGTGTTTTTTTTCTATTGATTGGGTCAGTTTGTTTGTGACTTTTGCTCACTGAATACCGAAATCGTCTCAAGTCACAAATATTGGCTCTGATGGAAAATTTTAAATTTAGAGGCTTGAGATGAGACTGAACTAGAGCTGGATTCGATTCGACTTTTTTAAGAATTGATTTTTCGCTTCGATTCTAGAATAAAATCGATTTAATCGATTAAATCGAACCAGACAAAGTTTATTTAAATTTTGCTTATTTTTGTAACAGTGTCAAGTACACTTACGTACTTAACCACTTACACGATTTTTCCCGACAAATAAAGCTGGACAGTTTCTCTCTCGTTTCGTTGCCTGCCGACAAAATTGGAAGCATCAAGGAATGCCACATGGGTCTTCACTTGATCCTTTCATCGGAGTGAGATAATTAGTATAGTCGTAACCGAAATGTCATACTTTTTGCGCGTTTTTGAATCTTTTATTTCAAAATGTAGGGAAACAACCTTGGTAACATTAACCAATACACTTTCTTCTTTAATACTTATTATTCCAATATGTATAATGTTCTCACTTCGTTTACGGCATTAGAAGCGATCTATGTTCAGCGTCATATAAAAAGGAAGTATTTATTACATACATAAGGTAACATGTTCTCAGTATACGTTTGCAGCTTTTTAATCAATGAGGTATACGGAACTTTCAATTAACAAAATACGGCAATTTGTGTCATGGTTTGCGTAGTTTCAGTTAAATACTTTATGGAAGTATTTTCTTAGCTTTTTGAAAATAAAAAAGAAAAAGGGATTTTAATTGCTCTGTTCGTGTTTGCTGCTGTCTATGTCATAAAAAGTAATGATTTTATATATTTGTTAAAATGGTACTCGTTAAGGCAAAACGTACCGAGAACACAAGCATTGTGTAAAAGATCTGAATCCGTTATCTGTGGCCATCATTCTAATCAAAGCACAATCCAGTTGTTATTTTTTCGCTCATCTACGCACTGAGACTTCCTTATGTTTTTGTTATTAGGTTCAAAAAAGGATTCTATAAGAGCTGTTGATGAAGACATTTCCATCAACGTTGGATGTGACCGCTTCAAGTGGTTTAACAAATTGGTTGTATTTCCACCTGTTTTGCATTCTTTTCAGTACGATTTGCATTTCGCATAATCGCCCTGCACTTGACTAAAATACTTCCAGACAACAGATCTGCGAACCTTTGGATTACTTATAAGATTGAATTCCCCTTCAGTCACTTTCAATTGGCTTACTAGAATCTAAAACTGTGGTCTTAATTTCGTACTGAACACAATAGCATACCACAAAATAGATAAACACATGTTCAATATATTGCTTACCAGAAGTGCGAAGAAATGTCTTCATCTTTCTCCTTTTTCTCGAAGCCACCAACACAATAAAGCTAAATTTATAAAAACAACAAATAAGAACGGGACTGTCTTCGGCTGTGCCGATCTCTATGATTTTTTGACACAACAATATATACTATATAGGAAAGCAATCGGTGAAATTTGAAGCTTATAGCTGTTGGCGGCCACCGTGGTGTGATGGTAGCGTGCTCCTGGGTTCACACCCCGGGCAAAGCAACACCAAAATTTTATAAATAAGGTTTTTAAATTAGAAGAAAATTTTTCTAAGCGGGGTCGCCCCTCGGCAGTGTTTGGCAAGCGCTCCGGGTGTATTTCTGCCATGATAAGCTCTCAGTGAAAACTCATCTGCCTTGCAGATGTCGTTCGGAGTCGGCATAAAACATGTAGGTCCCGTCCGGCCAATTTGTAGGGAAAAGCAAGAGGAGCACGACGCAAATTGGAAGACAAGCTCGGCCTTAGATCTCTTCGGAGGTTATAGCGCCTTACATTTATTTTTTTTTAGCTGTTAAAATGGGGTAGAAATTGCGAAAAGTTTCTTATCTGAACAATTGGTTGTGTGAGATATATACTATATATATAACCGATCTCTATAACTCTTTCAGACAACAATATATGCTATATACGTAAGCATTTGGTGAAATTTGAAGCTTCTAGCTGTTAAAATGAGGCTAAAATTGCGAAAATATATATATATATACTATATATACCACCATATATATACTATATATACCACCATATATATACTATATATAGCTCTTAAAATAGGGCAGTAATTACGAAAAGTTTCTTATCTGAACAATCGGTTGTGGGGAATATATACTATATATACGACCGATCTCATCAATTTTTTCAGGCAACAATATGTGCAATATACGAAATTATATGGTGAAGTTTGAAGCTTCAATCTGTTAAATCGAGTAAGATATGACAAAAACCTCTTTTTCTGAAAAATCGGTTGTATGGAGGATATATGCTATAGGGGTCCGATCCGGCCGGTTTCGACAAATGTCTAATTGGACAGCCAAATACACCGCTCACCAAATTTTATCAAGATATCTCAAAAATTGAGGGACTAGTTTGCATACAGACAGACGGACAGACGGACATGGCTAAATCGACTCAGCTCTTCATCCTGATTATTTCGGTATACTTAATGGTGGGTCTATCTATTTTCCTTTAAGGACTTACAATTTTGGGTTTCGTGACGAAATGAATATACCATTTCATTTTCATGAAAGTTATAAAAATAGGTAGGTACTTTGTGTGAGGATGCAAAGCTTCACGTTTTTTGTGGTCTGCATGTAAAAACTATGACTACGAATCACGTATTTCAAAAATATATGACGTAAACGTAACTATTTGATGAAATTTGATGAATTTTGAAGCTTCTAGCCGTAAGGTGAAATTTGAAGCTTATAGCTGTTAAAATGGGGTAGAGATTGCGAAGTTTCTTATCTGAACAATCGGTTGTATGAGATATATACTATATATAACCGATCTCTATGATTTTTTCAGACAACAATATATGCTATATACGTAAGCATTCGGTGAAATTTGAAGCTTCTAGCTGCTGTGTTTTTTTTTTTTAGCTGTTAAAATGGGGCTAAAATTGCGAAAAAATATATATATACTATATATATATACTATATATACCACCGAACTTTATGATTTTTTCAGACAACAATATATGCTATATACGTAAGCATTCGTTGAAATTTGAAGCCTCTAGCTCTTAAAATAGGGCAGTAATTACGAAAAGTTTCTTATCTTAACAATCGGTTGTGGAGGATATATACTATATATACGACCGATCTCATCAATTTTTTCAGGCAACAATATGTGCAATATACCAAATTATATGGTGAAGTTTGAAGCTTCAATCTGTTAAATTGAGTAAGATATGACAAAAATCCTCTTTTTCTGAAAAATCGGTTGTATGGAGGATATATGCTATAGTGGTCCGATCCGGCCAGTTCCGACAAATGTCTAATCGGACACCCAAATACACCCGATCACCAAATTTTATCAAGATGTTTCAAAAATTGAGGGACTAGTTTGCATACAAACAGACAGACGGACAGACAAACAGACGGACATGGCCAAATCAACTCAGCTCTTCATCCTGATTATTTCGGTATACTTAATGGTGGGTCTATCTATTTTCCTTTAAGGACTTACAATTTTGGGTTTCGTGACGACATTAATATACCATTTCATTTTCATGAAAGGTATAAAAATTACAGAATATGTATTTCCTCAAGCATACGTAAAGTAGATAGTGATGAAAACTTCGCTGCCTAAAGAATCGAACGATTTAAAAAAAATCGATTCTATATATCTAAAAAAAAGATCGATTAAGAATCGAATCGAACTCCAGCTCTAATCTGAACAACAGAACTCGACAGTGAATAGTGCTAGCGCAACAACAAATTGATTTGAATATATGTATGTATATCAGCATTGCAACGTTGTTGTTTGGTTTGCATGCTAAATTTTTGCTGGGATCTGAACCGCTTTCTATTGGAACGCACAGTGTTAAACTCCTTAAGGGCGAATTAATGGTGACTTATAACCATAAAGCTATAACCATATAAAACAGCTGATCACATCTACCTTATCAATGTAATCGAGTTAGCGTTATGGTATGGCACCATTAATCGATTACATTGATTTCCATAGGGTAGGTTCGATCAGCTGTTTTATCTGGTTATGGCTTTATGGTTATGTCACCATTAATTCGCCCTTTATATGATTGGTCATGATTTTTTGTGTTCATCTCATAAATTATTTTATTTTTAACTGCAGCTAAAATGCAACCCTGTGATACATTCATGCCTACATATGTGTACGTTCTCTCTTGTGGAATTTTACCTTGTTTTATCACAGCCACATAATTGTTTTTGCTTTTAATACTCAGTCCATTCCGGTTTTTGTTTGTGTTTTACATTTTTCTGCTGCTATCATCGTCGGCCGCTTTTTGCCCTGTACGCAGTTCATAATACACAAATGAGTTAAATTATTTTGTGGTTCAACTCAGTATTTTCACTTCTGTTGCCGTGCACGGTTTAGTAAATTTTTGGTCTATATCTTTAATTAAAAAAACATACTTTGTGCCTAATAAAGATCTACTTTAACCGGCAACCATACCCAAAGTTAACTTGCTTAACATACATAACCAACGTTGTTTGAGATTTTCTTATTGGATTTCGCAAAATAAATACAAACAAGGTGGGTGTGGTTTTGTGAGCGGTAAGCGGTAATTAACATGATTTGATTATCTTATATCAATATTTGTTATCTAGATTAGTTAAGTAACTTAGGAATTTTGATTACTGAGGATAAAAGTGAAGGATATTAAGGGATTGGGGTTCGAAAGGCATTTTCATGCATATTAATATGTAAATCTTTGTATGCGTTAAAGTGAAACGTGTTTTACATACATGCCATATACAAAGTTTGCAACTAGTATCTAAGGAGAGTAGTTCCATATGCGTCTATCAGGTTCAGTCGGATATGCTAGACATACGGTGTGCCCGATTATCGCATTTCAAAGTTTTTGCTTCGCCGATTTAACTGGGGCACTTCTTTAACAGTCTAAACGTTACCGGCAAATTTGTTACTGGAGTATTATGTAACAATAACTTGTTACTTATAGGCCCAGTTTTTCAGTAGTTGGTTAAGCTAAACTTAAACTAAGTTTGCTTAAACTCTAGTCAAATTTAAACTCCAGTTAAACTACTGAGCAGTTTTTCAGTCACAGTTTAAAGGGCGAATTAATGGTGACTTATAACCATAAAGCCATAACCAGATAAAACAGCTGATCGAACCTACCTTATGGAAATCAATGTAATCGATTAATGGTGCCATACCATAACGCTAACTCGATTACATTGATTTCCATAAGGTAGGTGTGATCAGCTGTTTTATCTGGTTATGGCTTTATGGTTATAAGTCACCATTAATTCGCCCTTAAGGCCACCTTTGGGTATGCTTTTCTGTGCGGAAACATTTGCCGTCTTTCAGTGAGTTTTACAGTTCCCGCTCACGCTCGATTCTCACGGAAATGCTCTGAATCATTGAGAGACTTGAGAAGCAGATGTCGTGAAATTTTCGCACACGTGAAATGTGATAGGCAGATGTCGCCGCTGTTTTTCATTAAACTCATACGGCGAAAGGCTAAGCAGCGACATCTATTTTTGAAAAAGTAGGTAAATTAAAGACCGCGTTGCCAACCTAAAAAGAAGTAATTAACAAATTATCTGGCTCACAAATTGAACCAGACTTCTATCTAGATTTATGTGGCTCAAATCGTTGTTGTTGCATTTACATGCAAAATTATTTATCTGGCTCAAGATTTTGCCACCGGATGATAGCTATTGTTTTTTTTTTTTTTTTGTTATCTAGATAGTTTGTAGATACGGCAACAGCTGGATTTTGTTGAGCCAACAAACATAAAAAAAAACATTCTACAGCGAAATATACCTATATCTAGTTCCGGAAGTGATATTCAACATTAATTATTCTTAAATCAGATAGTTCTCCGAGTTGATATCCAACTTCATTCTCCAATCACTACCAACCTTTGAGAAATTCTTTAAAATTAAAAGTTTTCGCGTTGATGTTGTTGTTGTTGTTGTAGCGATTAGTTACTCCCCGAAGATTTTGGGGAGTGTTATCGATGTGATGGTCCTTTGTCGGATACAGATCCGATACGCTCCGGTAACACAGCACCATTAAGGTGCTGGCCCGACCATCTCGGGAACGATTTATATGGCCACATTAAACCTTCAGGCCATCCCTCCCTCCCCACCCCCAAGTTCCATGAGGAGCTTGGGGTCGCCAGAGCCTCGTCTGTTAGTGAAACGGGATTCGCCGCTCGAAGGTGAGGTTGACAATTGGGTTGGAGAAGCTATATATTGCGCTACATAACCCCTTGAATCCCTTTTTCGCGTTGATCTCCAACGTCATTAATATTTTCCAATTACTACCCTGATTTCGAGAGATTTTGAGAAATGTACATTTTTCAAATGTATATTCAACACATATCTCCAGTTGATATCCTACACTGCATATCGAGCTGAGGTGGAGATGAAAAAAATCTCCAAGATGGTACCACCAAAATCAGCAGCTGTTTGTTGTGAGAAATAAACACCTGCTATGGAATCGTAACATACGATCACGGATCGAAAACGGTTTTCACACAAGCGATTAAAATAAGGCTATCCAACTATTTAAAAAATAATAATATATTATGGATTTAGTGAGTACACGTTGTCCCTAGTTCACATATTTCGTTAATCCAATGCACCATTTCGGAACTATAGTGATTTAAAAAACGGCATTCGATCACGGATCGTATGTAACGATTCTGCTCCTTGTTGATAGCAGTAATGAAGCGTAATTAATCAAAAATAAATTATATATATTTTATTTTATTTTCGTGAAAATACTGTAGTATGGAATCTTACATTTGAAGAACCACAATTTGGGAATTAAGTTTTTTCAACTTAAGTAATAGCATTTTTTGCTTTATAAAAAAATCCCTCTTTTTCTGAGTACGCTATGATTCTCGAGTTGAGCCACTGTTTCGAAACAACCCTTGAGATTTTAGAAATATGCCTAGTTATGAACATGAGCTCTAAGGGTATTCAAGCCCAAATGTTTATTGGGTATATTCACTTTAACTTTAACTTTAACTTTAACTTTAACTTCAACTTCAACTTCAACTTTAACCTTAACTTTACTTTAACTTTAACTTTGATTTTGACTTTAACTTTAACTTTCATTTTAACTTTAACTTTCGCTTTAACTTTAACATTCACTTTAACTTTAACTTTAACTTCAACTTTAACTTTAACCTTAACTTTAACTTTAATTTTAACTTTAACCTTAACTTTAACTTCCACTTTAACTTTAACTTTATTTTTAACTTTAACTTTAACCTTAACTTTAACTTTGAGTTTAACTTTAACTTTAACTTTAACTTTAACCTTAACTTTAACTGTAACTTTAACTTTGACTTTAACTTTAACTTTATTTTTAACTTTCGCTTTAACTTTAACATTCACTTTAACTTTAACTTTAACCTTAACTTTCACTTTAACTTTAACTTTAACTTTATTTTTAACTTCAACTTTCGCTTTAACTTTAACATTCACTTTAACTTTAACTTTATGATCCGGGGTGGGCGTGAGCTTAGCACCTGCTAACAAGCCAACCTAATATAAACGCACGCAAGTCATTTTCTGTCAAAAATGTCTCATGCACATACAACTTGTGTGAGAGCAACTCAAATTGAATTTGATGCGTGAAAACCTTACTCGATTTCCAATTTTTGTTCTGCGTGACATTTAGATTTGACGTTTGTACACATGCTTTACATTGTCGCAACGCATGCTTATTTGGGTTACGGCAAAAATCGCCGGTTGTTTGCGTGCGCTAAAAAAACGCAGTGCGGTTTTATTAGGTTGGCTTGTAAGCGACCATATATGTATACGATAAGTGATAGCACAATGGCTACTTCGTGAAAACCAACGACAGCTCTTTTAGTTTGATTTCGATGGTCGTACGGCGAGGGAGTGTCCCACGCGCGCTTAAAACAGTACCAAAGAGTGCGTGTGACACGTGTTCACCGTTCAAACATTGAAATCATTGTAAATTTTACCAAGTAGCGCAACTAACAGCTGATCGGTGAAAATTCGCACATTCACACGCACAGTTCTCGACTCAGTTTCAAAAAAAAACTTTAGATTATTTAATTCAAATTTTAAAGTGAGATAATCCTTATAAATTTATGTATACAGAATATATATGGCATTTTTGTTGTTATTAAAACAATAGTTTTATTTATATTAAAGCTTTTATCATTTTTTTTTTTTAACTTTGAAAAACTCCGAACACCATTCCTGCATTATATGACATTCGACTGCCTAGTCCACTGCCTTCCACTCTATTCGCAACATAACCTCTACTTAAGCTGCCAAACTATATAGTAAACAATGATTGAAATCAAACTAAATAAATAATTGATTTTGCTTTCGTGCTCGCTACGCGTTCGTGTTTACTAACACATTCTCAATTTGGTAACCTGCCCACCGCTGATTATAGAGTTGTGCTTTTTCGTTCATTTCAGAGATTCGAATCTTTCGTTCATTTTCTGATGAACGAACAAGTTGTTCTTTTTGTTCATCTGTTCTTTTTTTCAAGCAAATTTGATCACTGCTGCTCGCACCCGCGAAAAAAGGCAACAAGGTATAGATGGGGGCAGGCATGCTTAACGAACGAAACGATATCATTTCGTTACGATAATCAACGTTAATAAACGAAACGAAGTCACTTCGTTTCGTTTATTAACGTTAAGATCGTCAAATTAACGTTAATTTGGCGTTCTTAACGTTAATAAACGAAACGAAATGACTTCGTTTCGTTTATTAACGTTGATTATCGTAACGAAATGATATCGTTTCGTTCGTTAAGCATGCCTGGATGGGGGTGTGTATGCAGCAATGCTTTGTGTACGTATATTTAAATGAGTAATGAATAAATAAGTTTATATATGTATATGTATAATTAACTTCAAAAAAAGTTACAAATTTTTGAAGATTCAGGAAATTGAAAGAGTACAGACACAAATTGTACATAAATATGAACTTTTCAAGTTTAATAAATGTAATAATTAGATTTTTACAAAACATGTTTTTCATAAATAGTCCATACATACATTGTTTTAGCAGTGCCAAAAAAAAAAAAAAGTGCCACACACAAAGATGGCCACACATATCTTTAGTGTAAGTGGCATCGTCGACATTCGTGCTCACTGTGAATTTCTGCGTATATATGTATGAATTTACAATGTTCGCGAACAAGAAGAGAGAAAGAATAACATTAGATAAAACAAACTAAAAGAACAAATGAACTAAAAGAACAAAAAGAACCGAAATCGAAGATCTAGTTCACTTGTTCAGTTGAGAGACCCGGTCAATTGAACAAGTTCAGAACGAAACGACCCAACTCTAGCTGATTATGATAGAGATCCAATATAATATATTTGGCCTGTTGCTAACACCGAACCTTTACGAACCTTTTCGAGCCTTTTCGGAGGATCTTTTTTGACAAATATCCGTTACGGTTTTTTTTGATTTAGTCACCAAGCCCGCGATAAAATCTATGCAATAGCTTAAAAATATTACTTTATTATTTTGCTCTAATTCCATTCTATTGTATTAATAATTCATACTAGTAATTTCACTCAAATGATAATTTGCTTTTGCACAAATTGTATAAGTTATGGATAACAAAATCAGCTACGATCAGCATACACAAACTTTTCAAAGTTGTATTGAAGTAGGAATACTTGTACATAGGGAACAACAACTTTACAACTGTGCTAATACAATGGCATGATTAAAGAAATACGATAAATAGTACATATTGTGAATTCCCTAATTGTTTGTTTCGCGAGCACTGACGCCAATTGGGAGCACCAAGGCAGGTCAAGTATTCCTTCACTTCACCATAAGCTTTCCAGAAAACTTCTCTGAAACACTCCAAGAATCATCTAACCGTCCATGATTCTGATCCATACATCAGGAGAGGTATTAATAATTAAAAATAAAATATGAAAAGCTCCTAACTTATGGGCCCTTATCGTGTTATACAATCACGTATCGAAAATCAGTTTCACTCAAACCATAATTATGAATCTGTCAAACGATTAGTAAAAATTATAATCAGCCCAATTCTAAACAAAAATTCCGTGCACGTTTTTTCCCTTCTCCCATTCCTAAATAAAAATTCCTTGTAAATTTTTTCACTTCTCCCTTTCCTCCTATTCTGAACAATGTTCGAAAAAGCGGAAAACGGTTATGGGAGAATAGTAGGTATTATGAATTTCTTAGGAATTTTTGCACTTGTTAAATTAAAGGGAATACATCAAAATAGTTAAAGGAAATTGGTTCTTTTAAAAAAGAACACTTATTTGTACAAAATGTACATTCTACCACAATATTCTTTATTATAAGTCGAAAAGTATATCTATCGTAAGCAACGGAAGAGCTCTTGGTATATTTGATGCAGCTATCCAGAAATTTCGCAAGGATTTTTTAAGAAGGCATAAATAGATTTTGGCATATGAATTCAACTCAACTTGGCCGCCAGAAAATTGCAGGCAACTCTTGCGGATTTGTGTTATTCCGCCGTCTTTTTCTTCTTATGCTCCTTTGTTGATGTTGCTGTGGCACCAATTCATTACACATTTCAGTGAATACTACATGAAATGCAATACTGTGCATTGTTTATATATTATTTCTTAATTTCAAACAAATTTGCAACAATAATTAAAATTTTCAATTTTTTAAACAAAATAAGAAATGCACAACGAAATTTCAATTGACAAAACAGCTGACTTCAAAATTTCTATTCCCAAATTTTTGTTCTCCCTAGGAGAAAAGAATTGGAAGAATTTTTCTGCGGGAATAAAAAAATCCGCGAGAACAAAATTCCGAGGGAATATTTAGAATTGGGCTAAATAGGTTATGGATCTAGTGACTAGACGATCAGATTTTACCGCGTCAACATTTTCTTCGAATTTGGTTTTTCACAACTAGTATGTTGCTTCTACTGTGGAGTCTAAGGCTGGATCTACATATGTATGTGGAACTATTGTAGCGTTACCTTGTGTTGACGCTTTGACAGCGTTTCAAGTTAACAATAGCCGAGTTTTTTTTACACGCGTCTACATTTCGTTTGCACGTGAAAAAAACGCCTATCCTCGCTTAGATAATGCTTAGGAGACCCACATAGCGGCTGTGGTTAAACCAGGGATGCACCTTAACGTTAAGGTAATCGTTTATCAAAAAATTTCCACCGTTTCCGTTGAAACACTTCGAAATATTATCGATAAAGAAATTATCAAGATAAATTGTATCTCGTTTTTAACCGAAACTAAAAGCTTTGGTTTACGTTAAAAACGTTAACAAAAACGTGATACTTTATGTTTGAATTGTGCTGGCAATGCTATAGCCATGGTGAAGCCGTAAGGTGGTAACAAAGAGCGCACATACACACACAAACTCCATGTAATTTGTTTGTGTAATTCGTTGGTGGTAATGTCAAAAATACTCTGATAAATGTTCGTACTGTCAAAATTCATGAGAAAAGTTGCAATCAGCTTGGCTAATGCTTTCACCTTTAATGACTCCGCCATCAATCAGCTTTGCCAGCATAGTTTGAAATTAATAATCGACATAAACGATTTGATTTCGTTTTGATATCGCAGAAAACGAAACGAAATCATTTCGTTAATTTAACGCTTTTAACGTTAATAAACGAAACGAAATGACTTCGTTTCGTTTATTAACGTTAATTATCGTAACGAAATGATATCGGTTCGTTGGTTAAGCATGCCTGGGTTAAACAACTAGCTACAGCAACAGGGTGTACCGAAAAGCGGAGACACAACGGTCTGATGGCCATCGGGTATAACATATAGCTGAATCAGTTGCGATGAATTGTGGACACACATAGAATACATAGAATTAGTGTAGAGGGTGAAACAAAGACAGATATTTCAGTTACATCTGAGTATAATGCGTATTGAAATTTAGTAGGACAAAATTTATGCGCACCAATTTGAGAGGTGTATTTAAAGTTTGTCGCTTAGCAGTCCATATAAAGTTTAAGCGTAAACGGATATACGCGTGTTAAAAAACACGGCTAATATGTATCTTAATTTTTCGCCTTACTTAACATTTCGCAAAACAAGAAAAGTTTTGTGAGAAATAGTAGCAGCCAAGTAATTTTGACATTTCCTTTATCAATGCTCTGTATAAAGCGGCGCCGCTTCTCTGCAAGACACGAAAGTCAGATTCAGGAATGAGTTAGTAGACAACTTGTTGAAACTACCATATTCGAATTAAAAATGAACTTAAGTTAAATAGAATACACTAAACAAGAGAAAATAATAAGTTCACTCACATGGAATTGAAAATTGCATTCAAAAAGTAATAAATAATAAACAATGTCACTGTTTTACCCTACAGGGGTACGCACATATGTATATCTTTAGAAAAACGTAATAGAAAGTATATGAGTTTTCTTGAGAAGTGAATACTAGGTCCGTGTCGTGTTATACGATCACGGATGAAAAACCAATTTTACTCAAATGATAATTATGAATCTGTCAAGCTTTTCATAAAAATGGTAATACATTATGAATCTATTATGTACTTGCAGCCTATATTTCACGTATTACCTTAACCAAAACACCATTTCAATGCTATTGTGACTCAAAAAATTTAATTCGATCACCGCTCGTATACGGCGGTACGAGCTCTACTTCACGTAGTTATGAAATTTTAAATTTCTTCCGATGTGGTGGATACCGTGCCTTTTATAAGTTTAGCAATAATTTTATTGTATCGTTAAATACGCGTAATTAGAACAAATAATGATAAGAAAAAAATTTACAATTTTCATAATGAAAGATATAAAACAGTTAAGTTTAGATAATCTGTACCTGCAACTAATCACGGTCGTATTACCGACTAACCGCATTGTCTGCCGGGTATATGCACACATACATATTTTTACACATCCCCACATGCATATGTACATCAATGCATGTCTGGATTAATGCGATTTTATACTTATGCCTGATTAAAATAAAAAACGTATTTAATCAAAGCTGTTAAAAAATACCTTTTAATAGCAAACATTGTTAAATATAAATATTTATAAGCATTTAATTCTTTGCCGAACCGTTAACTCTGTGCTGTAGTCGGATGTAAGTTCAGTGACGATGCACAGTGGGATCAACGTCCAACTGCCGCGTCCAAACCGTCACATAAATCTACTAATTTTTTATTTTTATACTCAGCTGAGCAGAGCTCACAGAGTATATTAATTTTGTTCGCATAACGGTACCCCGTAACGGCATAAATTAATTGAGATAGATATAGACTTCTATATATCAAACTGATCTGGGCGAAAAAGGAAATTCATTTAGCCATGTCCGTCCGTCCGTCTGTCTGTCTGTCCGTAAACACGATAGCTTGAGTAAATTTTGAGGTATCTTAATGGAATTTGGTATGTAAGTTCCTGGGCACTCATCTCAGATCGCAATTTAAAATGAACGAAATCGGATTATAACCACGCCCACTTTTTCAATATCGAAAATTTCAAAAAACCGAAAAAGTGCGATACTTCATTACTATAGACGGATAAAGCGATGAAACTTGTCAGGTGGGTTGACCTTATGACGTAGAATAGAAAATTAGTAAAATTTTGGGCAATGGGCGTGGCACCGCCCACTTTTAATAGAAGGTAATTTACAAGTTTTGCAAGCTGTAATTTGGCAGTCGTTTAAGATATCATGATGAAATTTGGCAGAAGCGCTACTCCTATTACTGAATGTGTTCTAAATAAAAATTAGCAAAATCGGATGACGAAAATGCCCAATTAAAAAAAAATTTTTTAAGTCAAATTATAACAAAAAATTTAATATCTTTACAGTATATAAGTAAATTGTGTCAAAATTAAACTCCAGTAATGATACGTTGCAACAAAATACAAAAATAAAAGGAAATTTTAAAATGGGCGTGGCTCCGCCCTTTTTCATTTACTTTGTCTAGAATACTTTTAATGCCATAAGTCGAACAAGAATTCACCAATCATTGTGAAATTTTGTAAGGGCCTGGCTTCTATGACGATAACTGTTTTCTGTGAAAATGGGCGAAATCGGTGGAAGCCACGCACAGTTTTTATACACAGTCGACCTTCTGTCCTTCCTATTGGCCATTAACACGATAACTTGAGCAAAAATCGATATATCTTTACTAAGCTTAGTTAACGTACTTATCTGAACTCTCTTAATCTTGGTATTAAAAACGCCCACTTTTTCGATATCGAAAATTTCGAAGAATTAAAAAAATGCCATAATTCTATACCAGATACGAAAAAAGAGATGAAACATGGTGATTGCATTGATTTTTTGACGCAAAATATAACTTTAGGAAAAACTTTGTAAAATGGGTGTGACACCTACCATATTAAGTAGAAGAAAAAGTTCTGCAGGGCGAAATCAATAGCCCTTGGAATCATGGCAGGAATACTGTTCGTTGCATTACATATATAAATAAACAGATGATTTTCTGGGTCAACCTGGTCCACATTTTGGTCCTTCACATATACAACGAAGGGCCACTCCCTTTTAAACCCCTCATTAATGCCTTTAATGTGATACCCATATCGTACAAACACATTCTAGAGTCACCCCTGGTCCACCTTTATGGCGATATCTCGAAAACGCATCTACCTATAGAACTATGGCCCATGCCCTTTTAAAATAGCCTTCAATACCTTTCGTTTGATACTAATGTCATACAAACACATTCCAGGGTTACCATAGGTTCATTTTCCTACATGGTGATTTTCCCTTTTTTGTCTCCAAAGTTCTCAGCTGAGTATGTAATGTTCGGTTACACCCGAACTTAGCCTTCCTTGCCTGTTTTTTTTTTATTGCTGCGTGTTTCCTAAGGCCGATGCTGTGAATCCCGAAGCCCGGGACTACTGAGTAATTTTTCCAACCCGAAATCCTGGCATTGGAAATCCCGGGATTTCGGAACTTTCTCGTGATCTTATATTGCAAGTTTGAAAAACTTGAATTCATTTCCCTATATTTTTATTTCTGCAAGTTCCAATTGATATCACAGGAAATACTCCTTTCCTGGTAATGTGCAGCCTTTTTTAGACGTTACAAGTCCCAAATATCACATTTCAAAGGAAATAGACGGTATATCTCGCGGTTTACATTAATAAATGGTGTATGTTATGCTATCAACAAATTTCCTTACTATTTTAGAATCCGAAAGATGTTTCTCAAGTGCCTGGCCTTTCAGATGATGCTCTAATATGTTTAGGACATATTTTAAAATAAAATGCTTTGAATTGGCTGAACTGAGTGAAAATGTTCAACACAAATATTTTTTTTAGCATAAAGCGAAATGAATTTTTATTTGTTTATGAAATTTGTATTGAATTATTTTTAAAACTGACGGAAATAAGCGTTTTTATAAACTACTCCAGTGAGCGTTGCATAATTATTTTTGAATCAAAATTCAAAATTAACAGTATTGGATAGTCCCGAAAATTGGTGGGATTCCGGGACTATCATCATTGTAAACGGTCTTCGGGACTCGATGCCTTAGTGTTTACCAAGGTTGCACTATATGTGTTAAGGCACTTATCAGTGAGTATCTCTTATTTTAAAGTATTGTTCATTCTCATTTGTCAGATAAGCTACTTTACTAGAATATTGATTGATAGTTGACATCTAGAGCTTGATATAGGTTTTGCAAAATTGTTTTCTCTGAAAAAAAAAACCAATTTTCCATTCTCTAAGTGGTCCTTAGTAAACTTTTAAAAAATGCCCTATTACAAATTTGTTTGAAGAATTCGCTTGAAGAACGCCATATTTCAGAATTTGTTCCAAAAATTCTACATCGATATGTCCATATTTTTGTATGTCTACTGTAAATCTTGTATACTCTCCATTTATTCAGACACACCTCCTTTGGAAAATTTGATAAGATTGAATTCAAAGTTCAATAATTATTTAATACATACTTAAATATGTACTATGCATTCATACCTACTTACATATGTACGTCCCCGCTTTTTTACCGCTTTCATTTTTATATTGCAATAAAGATGGATATTCTTGGTTCGGGATCCCAATATATAGTAAACACATAATTGAATACCTAGTATATGTATTGTGACGAATATTAGCATCACTAAGCTGTTAGTAAATAATTACTAAATTCGTTACAGTATGTATGTAGTTTTATAAATATATGTATGTATTCATGTCATACATAGCTTAAATAGGGGGGATTTGCAACAGAATAAACGGCTACCTTCCTGATCTTTCCAGTTTTTTCGCTTCGCGACCTTATTTACAACATGGACGTCCCAAATGTCGAACATTTTGAACATCCACGTCGATGGCACTACGCTACCGACTGTCTTACATCCCAAAATCTTGAGTGTGACGTTTGATCAGGATCTACATTTTGGTAAGCATGCAGCCGCAATTGTACCGAAAATCCAGAGCCGTAATCAAATCCTCAAATTCCTTTGCTGGCAGTACTTGGGGAAAAGACAAAGAAACGCTCATTACCACATACAAAGCAATTGGCCAGCCGATTGCATGCTACGCGTCTCCTATATGGTCGCCAAGCCTAAAAACTACTCACTGGAAGAAGCTACAGGCCTGCTAAAATACTGCTCTCAGAACCGAGACGGACTGTCTTCTTATGTCCCCAGAACACCATCTACGTAATGAGGAGAGAATACTTCCCATGAGGGAGAGAAATGAGATGCTAACCAAACAGTTCCTGTTGAATACACAGAAACCTAGGCATCCCAACAGACATCTGATTGATGAGCCAACACCGCCTAGGGGCTTAAAGAGTCATCTCCGTAAGAATTATGAGGAAATACGGCCCCTGAGAACTCAGCCGTATGAAGCAAAAAAACACAAGCAGGTCCTCAGTGAACTCAACAAACAGGCGTCGGACCTTTATGCCAGGAATTGCCCGGAGAATCCAGTACTCAAAGAACAGTACCCAAAACTTGCGGAAGAGGAACGCATACTCCCCAGGGAAACGCGAGTCACTCTAGCTCAACTTCGTAACAGTCTTCTAAACTCTTACCTATCCAGAATCAACCCCGACATACAAAATGTATGCCCCGCTGGCAATGTGTCCCCACATGACACCAACCATTGATGACAATTTGTGATCGGTCGCACCTATTAGGTGGGGCTAAGCACTGCCACAACAACAACAACACCACAGCTTAATTAGTGAAAATGCTATACCCGGTCATTGCCAACGACCCCCGTATTATTTCTCGTGTATTTGCACTTTAGTCTTTTTTGTAGCACTATTCAATGGGTATGTGTTTATCAAAGTTGAATTTAACTTAAATAATATTTTAAGAACTATTTACACTGGTAAGCTCCAATTGACATAGAAAACTTTGCCCAAAACTTAACTTTGACAGATTAGTTCAGTGTACTTTTTAGGTACGGTATTATTATGCATAGTTTTTAGGACCTAAAGCGAAGCAAAGGATTGACATTTTGGAGCCAAAGTCGAAGACTGAGGCCGTCTTTTTTAATGCGATTTTAAACTCCAGTTAAAGTTGATACTTTTTTCGATAACATAAAATTTTGCTCCTCATCACAGTTTAAGCGGCCGAAGTGGTAGGGTTAAACTCACGTCAACTTTAACTGGAGTTTATACTTGCACTGAACGGCTGGTCTATAATGCCAAATCGTAATGCGCCAGCAGTTGAAATGTTAAATCAGATTTAAAAAGAAGTAGCATTAAACTGGGCTTTCAACAATGTCTCGAAACGAGCAATCATGAACTGGCTCAAATCGATTGAAGCACATACGGCCTAAATAAATTGGATTGGCTACATGTTAAACTGCAGAACGATGTCGTCGGAATGCGGTTTTAAGTGAGGCTACAAAATCTGTAAACAGAGCGCCGTGTATTATTTATTTATTTATTTATTTGAATTAAAGTCGACACAGACACAAAGCGGTCGACTACTAAGATAATATTAACATAAATTAATGTTACAATTAAAAATAATTAAATACATATGTATATATTAAATTCAACCATACATATGAAAGAAAGTACAAGATATCAGGCCAGACGTGAGAGTATTGAATTATACAACGCGGTAAACGAACATTCAAAGCTGATGCAGTTATACAAGTTGCTGTAGTGCGAACACCAGTTACGCATTGGATTATTTTTGGCAAAATTTTGCCGGAAAAGTGGTAAATTAAAAGGCACAAAGTGCCTGGACGTTCTACCAGCCACAGCAAAATTTAGTGGGCTAACAAGATCAGAGGAGTCAATCTTATGAATGAACATTACCCCTAGTACAGTTCTTCGATTTTCTAAAGTTGGCAGATTAATAAGGAGAAGCCTATTTCTATATGGTGGCAAATGCACACTTGAATCCCAGTTAAGACCACGTAGTGCAAATATAATGAATTGCTTCTGTACCGACTCAATACGCTTTATAGAGTTTTGATACGCTGGGCACCAGACACACGAACAATACTCTAAGATTGGTCGTACCAACGATGTGTAGAGCGTCTTAGTCAGACGGATCGATACGGTATTATAACCAACGCTGTATACGCTGGTCATCAACCAGTTGATTAGACCGTTCGACAGAGGGCCAGTCAAACTCACGGCGTATGCAAATGACGTTTCGTCATAAGCAGCAGGCGTCTACCAAAAATTAGCTCTCAGATAGACCAGGCTATTCGGGAAGTATATGCCTGGGCATCTGAAGTCGGGTTAACCGCCAACGCGGAAAAAATAAGGTTTAGTATTTTTACAAGGAAATATAATGTTCAAAATTGGACTACGCCTGAGCTTGAAGGGGTAACCCTAAAAGAAAAATAAAGCACAAAATATATTGGAATTTATTTATTTATTTATTTATTTATAAGACTCGTTGGTTGAGCGTAAGACTAATGTGGGAACTCCATATGAAAGAGATAGCGGAGGCATGCAAGTTTCTAGGATGCACGTGGGGTCTATCGCCCAAACTCTCTCATTGGGTATTTACGACAATTGCCAAGCCTCTGTTTTACTATGGGGTCCTTCTTCGTTGGACAGCCACACCAAAAAGCTAGAGAGGGCTTCCAAAAACAGCATTGGATGCCATTCAGCACATCCCGCATGCAGACCTAATGGCCAAAATTATAGCCGTTTGATTGCAAGTCTTATGGTATAGCGCCATCTAATCTAGAGCGAAGGGAATAAAGGGCCCATTACTGATACTTAGCATAGACTTGACTTGACTTGAGAACTGTCACTTACAGTTCTGTTAAATGAACATTGCATGTTACTGATTACTCAAAACTTAGCAACACTTAACTTGACTTAAGCGCCAAATACACGACACGAACATTTCCGCGAACATTCCGCAATCTTGTTCGCAGCTTTGGCCATACAACATACGAACTTTTGGCCGAACATTAGTTCTCTTTCAGACAGCGATGAATACGGACAAGAATTGTGCTGCAGCAATATTGCTCGCTGTGGCAATTAAGCGTAAACAAATTTATACATTTCAATAAATTCACTCAGAAATTTTTTATTGTCCATTTTACTTTTCCGCGCACGTCTGTTCCGTTCAGAAATTACTACGATTATGAGCTATTTCGCCATACACGCACGAACAGTTCGCGCAAATGTTCGCCAAAAATTAAAATATTTTGATTTTTGGCGAACATTTGCGCGAACTGGCAAACACCACCATACACGACAGAAAAGGTCGCAGAAACATGACATAACGGGAACGTTCGCGGAAATGTTCGTGTCGTGTATTTGGCGCTTTAGAAGTCTGTTGAATTTTGATTTTCTATGTAAGTTCTAAGTGACGTTTACATTTTGAGATGTGTTGTTTCCATTTCATTTTGTCATACAAATAGACATTTATTGATTATTATGCCAGATTGTATGTGATAAGTGGAGTATAATTATGGCTAAGTTGCCAAGTTTAACCCAAGTCATGTCAAGTCTATGCTAAGTATCAGTAATGGGCCCTTAAATGGTTGCGTGCCTAAGCCTCGAATGGCTACGTTCATTGTACTAATAGCCGTGTTTTTTTACACGCGTATACGTTTCGTTTGCGCGTGAAAAAAACGCCTATCCTCGCTTACATAATGCTTAGGAGCCCATCTAGCAGCAGTGGTTAAATAACTACTAACATAACAGCACAGGGTGAACCGAAAAGCGGAGACACAACCGTCTGATGGCCATAGGGTATAACATATAGCTGAATCAGTTGCGATGAATTGTGGACACACATAGAATACATAGAATTAGTGTAGAGGGTGAAACAAAGACACATATTTCAGTTACTTACTTACTTAATTGGCGCTTAACCGTCTAAACGGTTATGGCCGTCCAACAAGGCGCGCCAGTCGCTCCTTCGCTCCGCCAACCGGCGCCAATTGGTCACACCAAGGGAGTTTAAATCGTTTTCCACCTGGTCTTTCCAACGGAGTGGGGGCCGCCCTCTACCTCTGCTTCCATAGGCGGGTTCCGATAGAAACACTTTCTTGGCCGGAGCATCATCTTTCATTCGCATAACATGGCCTAGCCAGCGCAGCCGCTGCGTTTTAATTCGCTGGACTATGTTGATGTCTGCGTATAGCTCGTACAGCTCATCATTAAATCTTCTTCGGTACTCGCCATCGCCAACGCGTAGAGGTCCATAAATCTTTCGAAGAACTTTTCTCTCGAACACTCCCAAAGCCGCTTCATCTGCTGTTGTCATGGTCCATGCTTTTGCCCCATATAGCAGGACGGGTACGATAAGTGACTTGTAGAGTATGATTTTCGTTGGCCGAGAGAGGACTTTACTTTTCAATTGCCTACCTAGTCCAAAGTAGCATTTATTGGCAAGATTGATTCTTCGCTGGATTTCAGTGCTGATGTTGTTGCTAGTGTTGTATTTCAGTTACATCTGAGTATAATGGGTATTGAAATTTAGTAGGACAAAATTTATGCCCAGCAATTTCGTTTGTCGCTTAGCAGTCCATATAAAATTTAAGCGTAAACGGATATACGCGTGTTAAAAAACACGGCTAATACCATAAAACGATGATATTCGTGATTTATTGCTGCTCTGTCGCGCTGAAAATAATGACCCTCATAAGAACATGTGTAAAAATAATTTCACAGATGTCGCTTTGTACCCGCCGTCGTGAATGTAGTCAGGCCTATTGACAGTAATTCAATTTGACAATATGCACGCACAGCACAAAGCATGACGGAACGATACAAGGTGGCAGCATGGTGACATACCTACAAACATAAATAAAAATTCAATGTATTTTGTTTTTGTAAATTCGATGGACAAATGTCAAAATCGTACTGCGCCGAAAGTTGATGTATCAAATCAAATAAAAAAAAAGGGTATGATCAGCTCTCCCATGCTGCCACCTTGTATCGATCCGCCATGGCACAAAGAAAAACATCCAATCAGCGAATGAGACAACCTTGGTATTCAGCCATGCTCTCAACAAAATACCATGGCAAAGAGAAGACGTCATATGAAATCGAATCGGAGTCAGCAGGGCGGGAACGGTAAACCACACTTCACGTTGCATATAAGCTAAATGACATTGTTTTTTCCAAAGTTGATTGTGATAAAGTTATATTGTGGTGTGTTGTGTTTTTTTTATTTCATCATGAAACTAAGCATGAATTTTTTAAACAATTCTCTTAATGTAGTCACAATATATGTGCACATAGAATCTATTTGATAAGAGCCCACAGACAAAGACACTGTACCATAATGAAAAAGTGCTCAATTGTATAGTAAAAGCGGAGTCATTGGTGCCGTTTGTCGTATCGGTGTAGTCGTCTCCCTAACGTAAACAGCTGTTTATCGTTACGACGATAAACCAAAAACCAATTGGTTGGCTACGATACGGTTACGACCTTAGCGGCACCAATAATCGATTGCATTGATTCCCATAAGGTTGGTCGAATCAGCTGTTATAAGGTTACCGATAAAGCACCAATGTCTGCAGCTTAAAGCGGGAGTCATTGGTGCCGTATGTCGTATCGCTGTAGTCGTATCCCTACCGTAATCAGCTGTTTATCGTTACGACGGTAAACCAAAGCCCAATTGGTGGGCTACGATACGGTTACGACCTTAGCGGCACCAATAATCGATTGCATTGATTCTCATAAGGTTGGTCGAATCAGCTGTTAAAAGGTTACCGATAAAGCACCAATGTCTCCAGCTTTAAGCTGTAACCGTATCGTAGCCAACCAATTGGGTTTTGGTTCACCGTCGTAACGATAAACAGCTGATTACGTTAGGGATACGGATACAGCGATACGACATACGGCACCAATGACTCCCGCTTAACTCTTGCTTATTTATTTCTCAATAAAAATATATACATATGTATGTATATCCATACATAAAAATTGGTTATACGTACTTATGTGAAGATGTAGTATGGTTGCCCTTTACTGCACGTCATTTTCATGTTTCAATTTTGGGATCGAACTAATAACTCAGATTAAGTGTGGCATGGCCAAACCTACAATATGTGCTTGTATATATGGGACATCTTATCAGTAGACTTATAATCTATAGTATGTATATTAGACCGTTTTTATTTTATTCATCCAGCGGGGTGTGATGGTAGCGTGCTCCGCCTACCACACCGATGATCCTGGTTTTTTTTTTGCAACTAAGTAATTTTGCTTCTAGGAACTGTTGTTGTTGTTATAGCAGTGCTCCACTCTATTCAATAGGAGCGATCCCACACAAATTGTCATCAATATTCTCAAACGAGAGTCCGGCGAAACTTGCTATTTCAACAGGGTTGGACCAGGGAGGTAAAGAAAGGGGTTATAGGCGTTGGTTCCATATTGCAAAGACGGTTGGTGTCGTGTGGGGACACGTAACAAGCCGGGCATGCATTGGGTATGTCGTGGTTGATTTTAAATAAGTCAGAGTTTAACCTGTAACAGTAGCCAGACCGAAGTTTAACAAGATTTGCGCGCGTCTTCCTGTGGAGGTTGCTTTCCTCAACTGCGAGTTCCGGGTATTTGTCTTTAAGAACGGGGTTCACCGTTATAAGGGCCTTTTCATGCTCATTTTCTTCAAACGGCTGTATCCTTATGTGACGCATTTCTTCTAAGTGCTTACGGAGATAACATCTTATGTTCAGGGAGGCGGGCCTCTTTTGGGTTTTCAGCAGAAACTGTTTGTTCAGCATTTCATTTCTCCTTTATGGGGAGTATTCTCGCCTCACAGTGTAGATGATGTTCTGGAGACATAAGAGGACATCCCATGGCAGTTTTGGGCGCGGTGTTTGGACAGGTCTGCAGTTTCCTTAGTTTTTTAGGCTTGGCGACCATATTGGAAACGCTAAGCATACAAGCGGCCGGCCATTTGCTTTATAAGTGGTTATGAGCGTTTCTTGATCTCTACCCCAAGTGCTGCCGGCAAGTGACTTCAGGATCTTTTTACGGCTCTTGACTTTAGGTACAATTGCGACTGTATGCTCGTCAAAATGTAGTATTTTTCCCTTTAGGACAGTCGGTACCCTAATTCCATCGACGTATGTAGATGTCCAATATCGTCGACACTTGCTTTGTGTATGTTGTAAATAAGGTCGCCGAGGATTTGGTCGGTGACAGTATCAGATTTCGCTTCACATGTAAGCTTAAGTTAAGAACTAGCATACTTTGCAAATATCAAATATCAAGCAATGGTAAAGCGTTGTCAACAAAAGAAGAATTTTCAATATGGAAAAAAAGGAAATTTTTCAAGTTCTCAACTACGCCTCAAATAGATATTCAATGTAGGCTACCAATTGAGGAAACATGTTGAATATTGACTCTACAATTAAAAACGAGAATAATTAGAGAGTGAAGTTCGATATCAAATTGAGAACTATAAATTCCTCAGAGGTTGAAGGATGATGTTGGACTTCAGGAAATTATATAGAATAAAGCCTCCATTACTGATACTTAGCATAGACTTGACTTGACTTGGCGTAAACTTGGCAACTTAGCCACGATTATACTCCACTTGGCGCATACAATCTGGCATCATAATCAGCGTTGAAATTTATTTTTAAATAAAAGTCAATTTGTATGACAAAATGTCAAAATGAAATGGAAACAAACAAATGGCATCTCAAAATGTAAACGTCACTTAGAACTTACATAGAAAATCAAAATTCAACAGACTTCTAAGTCAAGTTAAGTGTTGCTAAGTTTTGAGTAATCAGTAACATGCAATGTTCATTTAACAGAACTGTAAGTGACAGTTCTCAAGCCAAGTCAAGTCTATGCTGAGTATCAGTAATGGGCCCTTAAGAGGTGTAGTCACGTAAAATAATAAATCTACATTAAGGCGCTTCTCGACATAGACAACAGCTATCATCCGGTGGCAAAATCCTGAGCCAGATAAATAATTTTGCATGTAAATGCAACAACAACGATTTGAGCCAGATAAATCCAGATAGAAGTTTGGTTCAATTTGTGAGCCAGATAATTTGTTAATTACTTCTTTTTAGGTTGGCAACGCGGCCTTTAATAGACCTACTTTTTCAAAAATAGATGTCGCTGCTTAGCCTTTCGCCGTATGAGTTAAATGAAAAACAGCGGCGACATCTGCCTATCACATTTCCCGTGTGCGAAAATTTCACGACATCTGCTTCTCAAGTCTCTCAATGATCCAGAGCATTCCCGTGAGAATTGAGCGTGAGCCGGAGCTGTAAAACTCACTGAAAGACGGCTAACATCTACGGCCCGCCTAACGAAACTTTTTAGCCTTTTCGGAACAAAAAAATATTGTTTTTTTTTTTTAACCGGTCTAACTAACTACATACAAATTGAGCAATATGATTAAATTTAATCTGAAACGCCTAAAGCACAATCCAGCCATTGCGTTATAATTTTATAAATACTAAAAATTTGAAACAACTTTATTAACTAAAGACGGGTAAACGATGCTTTTTAAGGTCCGCATTAAAAGTAATACTTCGTACAAAGTGAGAAAAGCATTCGTCAATATTCAGAGATATTAATATTTTTTTCAGTAATAAAGTGTTAATTGTGTAAGATAAAAAAAAACTCCGTTAGAATTAAGTGTTAAGAATAAGTCTAAAGTTCAAACAAACTCTACACAATCACAATGCATTCATTACGTTATGCCCGTGCGTATAGTCCTACATTTTTGAGAGCTTTTACTGCGACCATCATGAACAACGCTGGGGTAAGGCAAGTTTTTATAAAACAAAAAATAAAAATAAACTAAAATTATCAAAACCAGATCTAAATATTTAATCATGTCTAGTATATATGAACGTGACAAAATTATTGTCGTACATACATACATATAAATACGCGAGTCGTTGGTGATACTGCAAAACGTCCCAAGTCACTTTTATTTGAAGGACTTAAATAGTAGGACTCTTAAAAATATTCGAATTGTTCGAATGTTCGGATATTAGATTTTTGTACGCATATTAATCGAATTTTACTATGGCGGCCGCCGTGGTATGATGGTAGCCACACCGAGACAAAGCAACATCAAAATTTTAGAAACAAGTTTTTCAATTAGAAGAAAATTTTTCTAAGCAGGGTCGTCCCTCGGCAGTGTTTGGCAAGCAGTCCGAGTATATTTCTGCCATGAAAAGGTCTCAGTGAAAACTCATCTGCCTTGCAGATGCCGTTCGGAGTCGGCATAAAACAAGTACGTCCCACCAATTTGTGGAAAAATAACTCCATATCCATAAAAAAAAAATTAAAATGGTTTATAAAGCTTTTTAAAATAACATTTCCATACAAATTTCATATAAAAAGAATTGTATAAACATTTTTTTTTATGAATAAGGAAGTTAAATTGTGGATCTATAATGTGTTGAACGATAAATAAATATATATAAATAAATGAGTATTCATACAAACACAATATACATTTAAAGAGCAATCAGAAGCTGCTGCATACAGTGCTGGCCATCTTTGCACAACCACTCATATGTCATGATGTTATTATTGTTATTTCTTATTATAAATAAAATTCTTATGTAAAAAGAAATAAGGAAAGCTAAGTTCGGGTGTAACCGAACATTACTTACTCAGCTGAGAGATTTGGAGACAAAATAAGGGGAAATCACCATGTAGGAAAATGACCCCAGGGTAACCCTGGACTGTGTTTGTATGACATGGGTATCAAATGGAAGGTATTAAAGATTATTTTAGAAGTGAGTGGGCCTATAGGTGGACGCCTTTTCGAGATATCGCCATAAAGGTGGAGCAGGGGTGACTCTATAATGTGTTTGTACGATATGGGTATCAAATTAGAGGTATTAATGAGGGTTTTAAAAGGGAGTGGCCCTTAGTTGTATATGTGAAGGCGTTTTCGAGATATCGACCAAAATGTGGACCAGGGTGACCCAGACCATCATCTGTCGGGTACCGCTAATTTATTTATATATGTATGGTATTCCTGCCATGATTACAAGGGCTTTTGATTTCGTCCTGCAGAACTTTTTCACACTCTTCTACTTAATATATCAGGTGTCACACCCATTTTACAGAGTTTTTTCCAAAGTTATATTTTGGGTCAAAAAGCCAATCCAATCACCATGTTTCATTTCTTTTTTCGTATTTGGTATAGAATTATGGCATTTTTTATACTCAGTTGAGCAGAGCTCACAGAGTATATTAAGTTTGATTGGAAAACGGTTGGTTGTACATATATAAAGTAATCGAGATAGATATAGACTTCCATATATCAAAATAATCAGGATCGAAAAAAAATTTGATTGAGCCATGTCCGTCCGTCCGTCCGTCCGTTAACACGATAACTTGAGTAAATTTTGAGGTATCTTGATGAAATTTGGTATGTAGGTTCCTGAGCACTCATCTCAGATCGCTATTTAAAATGAACGATATCGGACTATAACCACGCCCACTTTTCGATATCGAAAATTTCGAAAAACCGAAAAAGTCCGATAATTCATTACAAAAGACAGATAAAGCGACGAAAATTGGTAGATGAGTTGAACTTATGACGCAGAATAGAAAATTAGTAAAATTTTGGACAATGGGCGTGGCACCGCCTACTTTTAAAAGAAGGTAATTTAAAACTTTTGCAAGCTGTAATTTGGCAGTCGTTGAAGATATCATGATGAAATTTGGCAGGAACATTACTCCTATTACTATATGTACGCTTAATAAAAATTAGCAAAATCGGAGAAGGACCACGCCCACTTTTAAAAAAAAAAATTTTTTAAAGTAAAATTTTAACAAAAAATTTAATATCTTTACAGTATATAAGTAAATTATGTCAACATTCAACTCCAGTAATGATGTGGTGCAACAAAATACAAAAATAAAAGAAAATTTTAAAATGGGCGTGGCTCCGCCCTTTTTCATTTAATTTGTCTAGGATACTTTTAACGCCATAAGTCGAACAAAAATTAACCAATCCTTTTGAAATTTGGTAGGGGCATAGATTTTATGACGTTAACTGTTTTCTGTGAAAATGGGCGGAATCGGTTGATGCCACGCCCAGTTTTTATACACAGTCGTCCGTCTGTCCTTCCGCATGGCCGTTAACACGATAACTTGAGCAAAAATCGACATATCTGTAATGAGCTTAGTTCACGTGCTTACTTGAACTCACTTTATCTTGGTATGAAAAATGAACGAAATCCGACTATGACCACGCCCATTTTTTCGATATCGAAAATTACGAAAAATGAAAAATATACCATAATTCTATACCAAATACGAAAAAAGGGATGAAACATGGTAAGGTAATTGGATTGTTTTATTGACGCGAAATATAACTTTAGAAAAAACTTTATAAAATGGTTGTGACACCTACCATATTAAGTAGAAGAAAATGAAAAAGTTCTGCAGGGCGAAATAAAAAACCCTTAAAATCTTGGCAGGTATTACATATATAAATAAATTAGCGGTATCCAACAGATAATGTTCTGGGTCACCCTGGTCCACATTTTGGTCGATATCTGGAAAACGCCTTCACATATACAACTACCACCACTCCCATTTAAAACTCTCATTAATACCTTTAATTTGATACCCATATCGTACAAACTCATTCTAGAGTCACTCCTGGTCCACCTTTATCTCGAAAAGGCGTCCACATATAGAACTAAGACCCACGCTCTCTTAAAATTCTCATTAACACCTTTCTTTTGATACCCATATTGTACAAACAAATTCTAGGGTCACCCCTGATCCACCTTTATGGCGATATCTCGAAACGGCGTTCACCTATGGAACTAAGGAATACTCCCTTTTAAAATAATAATTAACACCTTTCTTTTGATACCCATATTGTACAAACAAATTCTAGGGTCACCCCTGGTCCACCTTTATGGCGATATCTCGAAAATGCGACCACCTATACAACAACCACCACTCCCTTTTAAAACCCTCATTAATACCTTTAATTTGATACCCATATCGTACAAACACATTCTAGAGTCACCCCTGGTCCACTTTTATGGCGATATTTCGAAACGGCATCCACCTATAGAACTAAGGCCCACTCCCTTTTAAAATACTCATTAACACCATTCGTTTGATGCCCATATTGTACAACCAAATTCTAGGGTCACTCCTGGTCCACCTTTATGGCGATATCTCGAAACGGCGTCCACCTATGGAACAAAGGATTACTCCCTTTTAAAATACTCATTAACACCTTTCATTTGATACCCATATCGTACAAACGCATTCTAGAGTCACCCCTGGTCCACCTTTATGGCGATATCTCGAAAAGGCGACCACCTATACAACAACCACCACTCCCTTTTAAAACCCTCATTGTTACCTTTAATTTGATACCCATATCGTACAACCACATTCTAGAGTCACCCCTGGTCCACTTTTATGGCGATATTTCGAAACGGCATCCACCTATAGAACTAAGGCCCACTCCCTTTTAAAATACTCATTAACACCATTCGTTTGATGCCCATATTGTACAACCAAATTCTAGGGTCACTCCTGGTCCACCTTTATGGCGATATCTCGAAACGGCGTCCACCTATGGAACTAAGGATTACTCCCTTTTAAAATACTCATTAACACCTTTCATTTGATACCCATATCGTACAAACGCATTCTAGAGTCACCCCTGGTCCACCTCTATGGCGATATCTCGAAAAGGCGACCACCTATACAACAACCACCACTCCCTTTTAAAACCCTCATTAATACATTTAATTTGATACCCATATCGTACAAACACATTCTAGAGTCACCCCTGGTCCACTTTTATGGCGATATTTCGAAACGGCATCCACCTATAGAACTAAGGCCCACTCCCTTTTAAAATACTCATTAACACCACTCGTTTGATGCCCATATTGTACAAACAAATTCTAGGGTCACCCCTGATCCACCTTTATGGCGATATCTCGAAACGGCGTCCACCTATAGAACTAAGGCCCACTCCCTTTTAAAATACTCATTAACACCTTTCGTTTGATGCCCATATTGTACAAACAAATTCTAGGGTCACCTCTGGTCCACCTTTATGGCGATATCTCGAAACGACGTCCACCTATGGAACTAAGGATTACTCCCTTTTAAAATACTCATTAACACCTTTCATTTGATACCCATATCGTACAAACGCATTCTAGAGTCAACCCTGATCCACCTTTATGGCTATATCCCTAAATGGCGTCCACCTATAGAACTATGGCCCACTTCCTCATAAAATGCTCTTTAATGCCTTTCATTTGATACACATGTCATACAAACACATTCCAGGGTTTCCCTCGGTTCATTTTCTTACATGGTTATTTTCCCTTATGTTGTCACCATAGCTCTCAACTGAGTATGTAATGTTCGGTTACACTCGAACTTAATCTTCCTTACTTGTTTTTTCGTTATCGTAAAAGTGGGCGTGGTCATAGTCGGTAAAGATATATCGATTTTTGCGCAAGTTATCGTGTTAACGGCCGAGCGGATTGACAGACGGTCGACTGCCCTGCATGCATGCATGGAGTACTCGCTATGGACCAACCGAGTGCTCCAAAATTAACCACAATTCATACAAAAAATATGGTCCAATTAATATTGCGATGTCCTAAGATGGGACCATATACTCCAGCTCCGCATTACATCAGAGTAATCCATGGAGTACCCACAGTCCAATAAACATCGTGTAGTGATTACAATCATTAAAAACGAGCAATGATCGGCTTACAATATGTTCGTGAAGAAATATGAGTTGGTCCATTGCTGCATTACAGTGGAGTACAATGGTAAGTACTCCAGTGGACCACATGATCCAACGATTTTTGCAGGGTGTGTACAACAACTGGACGTGGCTTCAATCGATTTCGCTCATTTTCACAGAAAACAGTTGTCGTCATAGAATCTATGCCCTTACCAAGTTTCACAAGGATCGGTAAATTTTTGTTCGACTTATGGCATTAATAGTATTCTAGACAAATTAAATGAAAAAGGGCGGAGCTACGCCCATTTTGAAATTTTCTTTTATTTTTGTATTTTGTTGAACCATATCATTACTGGAGTTGAATATTGATTACTTTTATACTGTAAAGATATTAAATTTTTTGTTAAAATTTGACTTTTAAATTTTTTTTAATTGTGCGTGTTCGTCATCCGATTTTGGTAATTTTTATTTAGCACACATATAGGAAATGGAGTAACGTTCCTGCCAAATTTCATCATGATATCTTCAACGACTGCCAAATTACAGCTTGCAAAACTTTTAAATTACCTTTTTTTAAAAGTGGGCGGTGCCACGCCCATTATCCAAAATTTTACTAATTTTCTATTCTGCGTCGTAAGGTCAACCCACCTACCAAGTTTCATCGCTTCATCTATCTTTGGTAATGAATTATCACACTTTTTCGGTTTTTCGAAAATTTCGATATCGAAAAAGTGGGCATGGTTATATACCGATTTCGTTCATTTTAAATAGCGATCTGAATTGAGTGCCCAGGAAACTACATGCCGAGTTTCATTAAGATACCTCAAAATTTACTTCCTTACTATCGTGTTTACGGACGGACGGACGAACGGACATGGCTAAATGAATTTCGCTCAGATCATTTTGATATATAGAAGTATATATATATCTCGGTTAGTGTATGACGTTACGGATTACAGTTATGCAAACAAAATTAATATACTCTCTCTGCTCAGCTGAGTATAAAAAGAATGGCTCAAAATCTAGTAAACAAAAACCATATCTGTGGAGTTTTGACAAAACAACTTATCTCAAGATGGGAATTATTTTAGATATTAATTGCATGTAATTTTGTACATTGGTATGCATATTTTGGTCTTACTGGTTTATTTCTATGAAGTTTAGTTAGAAAGTTACAGCATCCGAAAAATCAACTTAACTCATTTTTTTCCAAACTGCGTCGTTGAAAACGACTTTTCTGAGTTAAGTCGCAAAATTCAAAAATTTTAAATAATTGTAATCATTGTAGTTTTTCTATAAGAACTTATTTCGATTTAAGGCGGCCATGAAAATAGAAATCGTATTTCACAAAGCAACCTTTTTCCAAATAAATTGTTATGTCAAATTACAATTAATTTTTTTGGCAACTTATATTGAAATAGTATGTTTTGTTAAATTAGTATCGGGGTAATTTTGAAAAAACAAGACGTCTTATTTTGATATACGTGCTTTTGTAAAAGTGAAAAGAGTGTTCAATATATTTTGTATCTACAAATAAGTGTTTTTGCCATGTTGTATTGAAAAAATTTCAAAAATAAGTGATTTCGGTTACAATAAAACCATTAGTGCTAGAGCCACTACCTAATGAGACAATGACATCTTTTGATACTGGTGTTATTGATATATTAAATTCAGATAACGTGCAAAAACAAAATACGAAAAACAGTGAAAGTGATACAGAAAGTCCAGAATCGAGTGATAATGAAGATATTTTTTATGAGACAGATTTTCTTTACTCGGATTATATACCATCTACTCTGGCGGTCACCGTGGTGTGATGGTAGCATGCTCCGCCTACCACACCGTATGCCCTGGGTTCACACCCCGTGCAAAGCAACATCAAACTTTTAGAAATAAGGGGTCACCCCTCGGCAGTGTTTGGCAAGCGCTCCGGGTGTATTTCTGCCATGAAATGCTCTCAGTGAAAAATCATCTGCCTTGCAGATGCCGTTCGGAGTCGGCATAAAACATGTAGGTCCCGTCCGGCCAATTTGTAGGGAAAATCAAGAGGAGCACGACGCAAATTGGAAGAGAAGCTCTGCCTTAGATCTCTTCGGAGGTTATCGCGCCTTACATTTATTATTTTTTTTTTTACTCTGTCGAATTTGAGTTCTACTTCGGAGAATATCGAAGACAGATCAGTAGTCGCAAGTTATAGTACCAAGAATGAAGAAAATGAAAAAGCTTAATAAGCAAAACAAAAATTTGGGTAAAGAGTACTATACTAATAAAAATAAAAAAATGCCAGCTAAAAAACTTGAAAGGTTAAAAAAACGCTGCAGGAACTGTCACTTAAAACTAAACTTTGACCAGCAGAAAACCCTTTTTAAAAATTATTGGAGTTTGGGGGACTACTCTAAACGCCGACAATTTGTATCAAGTTGAATTGAAGTTGAGGCGAAAAATTCTGAAACTTTTCGAAAATCAGCAAATCCTCCAGATCGCAAATATAACTATTTGTATCACTTTGAGATCAGTTCCGCAAGACATCGGGTATGTAAAATATGTTTCTTAACAATATTTGGGGAAACCGAACAAATGATCAAACAGTAAACAAATACAAAGTTCAGCTGGATTGTGGTGGACTTATTAAGGGAGATCGCGGCGGAAAACACGTTCCATCACACAAACTCTCAATCGAAAAGAATAATGAAGTTTTGGAGCACATAAGCAGCATACCAAAATATCAAAGTCATTATAACCGTAGACACCAACATGTTGTACTTCCAAAGTGATCTCAATATTTCGAAGTTATACAATCTGTATGCGGATAAATTTGATGATCCAGTTTCAAAATCGAAATATTGTGAAATTTTTCGTTCTTTGAATATCAAATTCAAACAGCCGCAGCTTGATTTGTGCAACACTTGCGAGAAGTTTATGGTGCAAATACAAAATTCTTTGGACGCCGAAGAAAAATCTAGTCTTAAGTCACTACAAAAGAGAGCATCAGGACCAAGCAGACTTTGCCTATAGCTGTAAAAAGCCGATAAACAACTTTCTGTAGCCGGCAAAACTGTCATGATGTTTTCAATGGATTTACAACAATGTTTGCCGACTCCATATATAAGTGCATCAATGTTTTTTTACAAGCGTCCATTATGGACATATAATTTCACAATGCATGAGGGATCTACAAATAAAGCCCATTGTTTCATTTGGAATGAGACAACCGCAAAGAGGGAATCAAATGGTATAGGGTCGTGTATTTTTAAATGCCTTTCAACGGTACCTACGATGGTCAAACACATTATTTTATATAGTGACTCATACCCTGGGCAAAATCGCAATGCCCATATCTGTGCAATGTTCCAAATGGTTTTAAAACGCACAACTATTGACAACAAATTTCTTGTATTTGGTCACACCCATATGGAATGTGACACAGTACATGCCCAAATCGAAAAAAAGAAAATTCTTCAGGATCTATCCAACATCCACATGATTGGGCAAACCTTATAGCAGCTGCGAACAAAAAAGTGTTAGCGAAACGTCGGGAAAAATAATGGAATGTTTCATTTGCACTAATCAGCGGTTAGATCGGATTTGCCTATGAAAAAGGAAAAATACATATACAAAAAGTATATCGTTCACGTACTAAAACAAAATGACTTCCTTAATTTTTCCGGCTTGTTAAAAAATAACTTTAATTGGAAAACTACAAATAGCTCAAAGTCTGAGTGAAATATCATTTTAGGTCTGCTGGCGTTTCGAGAAGGCCCTATCTCAGTTATCTATTATACTATATCTGTATATCTTTGAAGAACTGTATAAGAATTTTCTTAGCGCCCTATGGCAGTATTTTTTTTAATAACAACTTATTTGTTTCAGCATAAGCTCAAAACATTACTAAAATATGGGATTTATCCTAAAATTCTGAGATAGAGCGTTATTAAACCTTTTTCTTAGATTTATCGTTTTCGTACTTGCAGCCAAGATAGATTGGTAATACATTCAGACTTCGATAATATCTGTAAAACTATGCGAAGTCGTTTTACTTTTACAAATATGTTAAGCATTATCATATTATCATAAGTTATAGTAGAAATTTTTTTCCCCGAGTTCACAAGTTGTCAAAAATGGAATATGCAGCACACTGCAAAAATTTCTTTTTGAAATAGTCATAAAGAGAAGTTTTCAAACCCGGAGGCAGCATTTTAAACTTTTGATGATATGTATAAGTATATACTTCATTTATTCACTTTTAAATTATGTTTTCCCACAGGCGAGAAATTCGAATGGAAAAAGATACGCTGGCTGCGGTATAAGAGTCTACACCGGGCGTATTGCATTATAAAAATTCCCTTGACTGTAATGAAAGTTTCAAGGAGTTAAATATTAATTAAAGACGACGAAAAATTTTGTATTTTTCGTTAAATAATTGCTACGCAGGATCCCTGGCTATTTCTTCCAGCAAGAAGAAAGGCTTACCTTTTATAAATACAGAGTTCCACTGTTACTACAAAAATTTAAAAGTTGAAGGCGAGTGCGTAGTGGAAGTACACTCAGTTATTGATGAAATCGAAGAAAATGAATAACGAGATTTTAATAATAATAATAAAATTTTGTAATTTCTACCTTCGATGGTTAATAAAACAGCAGAAACGTCCGGATTAATTATCTTAATACTTTATTCTTCAGCTGTCAATCCAATAATGAACCGGAAGTCCACCATCTTCTCTTTTCTTCCTTTACAGTGATGTATTTTTGTTTATTCTATTAATTAGTTGACATGGTTGCATTTATGATCTTACAACTCGGCCAGCCTGAAACTGTATCGACCTCGATACATTATCTTAATTTCTATTTTTACTGTCATACATTTCTTAATCTGATACAATTCGCTATTTTTGTTCAGAGTTACAGCTCGCACTGTATTGACCTTGATACATAATAAATTAATTTCTATCTCCGCTATCGTACATTTCTTAATGTAATACCTAATCTAAATCTAATACCTAATCTAATACAATTCGCTATTTGTCTTCAGAGTTACCGCTCGGCCAATCTGACACTGTAATCGACCTCGATACAGTATAACTTAATTTCTAACAAATATTAGTCTGGTTCTACTGTAAAATATTTTCTTTGAAAACGGCTCACTAATACCTTCAACTCATCAAGTGTTTTGGCCGGTAACAGTAGATGTGCATTGCCTATGCCGTCTACTATGAAATCGATGATTTCTGTTTCGCATATGTTTGCCCGTTTTCCTATTGCCTGCATCAATAGAACGTAACAATGTAATGACTTGCTCTTTTTGTCCCGCTTGCGTCTTGCCAACATCTTATAAACTTTGTTCCTCTGTATCGGCACGTCAAATTCCGTCGTAAGGGCCTTTTTTAACTCGGCATAGCTTAACGCTTTGGTGGTGGTAAGGAAAACTTTGGCTGTTCCCACCAGGCAGCGACGAAAAGTCAGCAATTTAAATCGTTCGTCTACTCTTGACGACTCCATTACTTCTTCGAAATCTTGAAGAAAATGTTCCACCGTCACTGATATATCATCACCACTGAACTTGGGCATAGCATGCTCTATATCGGCAAAATCGAGTCTACGTTGCTGTTGTACCCCAGTACTAGCTGTTAGCTCGTCGATTTCTTTCATTAATTTTAACGTCATCCACACTTATGGCCGTGGCTCTTGCGTCAATTGGGGCAGAGTTTGATGGGGCGGCAGCAAAAACATCGTGAACAGCAGGTGTTGAATTGAATTCAACCAAAACGTCGGTCAGTCATTTCGTCCGGAATGTTCTCCAACATATTTGAGTTCGGAGTGGTATTTATCGTATTTGCAGAGCTATTATCTCGCACGCCAACTATATTTTGTAGTAATCTGCGTAATTGTATAATGTTGGCAGTAGGAGGGAAATCTACATTATTTTCAGTTAAAGCCTTACAATGTTCCATCGAGCATCCATTTTACAAAATAGTTGTTTATAATAGTGCGCGAGGTTCGTTAACACACCTGCGATGTAATTTCTACCTTCGATGGTTAATAAAACAGCAGAAACGTCCGGATTAATTATCTTAATACTTTATTCTTCAGCCGTCAATCCAATAATGAACCGGAAGTCCACCATCTCCTCTTTTCTTCCTTTACAGTGATGTATTTTTGCTTATTCTATTAATTAGTTAACATGGTTGCATTTATGATCTTACAATTTAATATTTTAATTAAATGCATATGTAATATGTGTTTTTTACGTTTCACCTTATTTCACACTTGTTTGCTTGGCTAAGTCTTACAAAACAACCTATTTTAAAATAGGTGGACATGCTTATCTATTTTATGTAGAAAATAGTTTTGACAAAACAACTTAATTGAAATAAGTATAAGTTTTACTTAAAAAAAATTTTGACATAGCAACATATCGTTAACTTAATGTGAAAATGTGCTAAGTCACTTTTTTTGAAAAATTTTATTTTAATGCAGTTTTAAAATTGATTTTAAAATACATCGATCACAAAAAAAAATATTAAAATTTTTCATTTTTACGTGTTGTGGGCAATGATGTGTAAATGTGCTAAGTCATTAGCTGTTAAAAAAATGTGCTAAGTCAACCTGTAAATGATATCAATCTGAATTACTAGTCATTTCTTTGTGCGCGCATTTTATTTATTTATTCAATTCACACTGAATGACACGCTTTGTTGTTGTTGTTGTATTAACGATAAAGAAACTCCCCGAAGGCTTTGGGGAGTGTTACCGATGTTGATGACCCTTTTCCGGATATAGATCCCGTACGTTCCGGTAACAAAGCACTACTAGCTCCACCATCTCGGGAACGATTTATATGGCCAAATTAAACCTTCAGGCCATCCCTCCCTCCCCACCCCCTAATTCCATGAGGAGCTTGGGGTCGCCAGAGCCTTGGATGTCAATGAAACAGGATTCGCCACGGTTAGATGAGTTGAAAACTGCGTTGGAGAAGCTATATATTGTGCTGACAACCCCTTGAAATTGGATTTACCCAATTGAGACATGCCTTTGTTGTATCATAAATGCTTTGCGCTGACTATAATCTACGTCAATTCTTACATGTCGATAACTACATGCTTTCTTACAGACTAGTTAAAAATAGAAAACAAATCAAGCTTAAACTTATATAAGCTGTTATTAAAATTAATAACACTATTGAATCGATTTGCTAGATATATAGTCCTAGTTATAGGTTCATTCATAGTATAATTCGTTTTATGAGTTATTTCGATAAAGAATCTATTATGCCGAATATCACGCAGTGAAATATATGGAATGAACAAAGTAGATAAATAAGAGCAATTCGTGCTAAAGTTTATTACATTATAGGCAAGCATTACATCATGCAAAGCCTGAAGACCAAGCAATTTGTGACTGCTGGTATATGATTGGAGGCCGTCTGGCCAGTGAATACGTAAAGCAATTTTGTAAAAATTTTTGGAACTTTCTCAATTTTATAGGAGCTAGATTCATAGCACCGTGGCGGCCACCGTGGTGTGATGATAGCGTGCTCCGCCTACCACACCGTATGCCCTGGGTTCACACCCCGGGAAAAGCAACATCAAAAAATTGTAGAAATATGGTTTTTCAATTAGAATAAAATTTTTCTAAGCGGGGTCGCCCCTCGGCAGTGTTTGGCAAGCGCTCCGAGTGTATTTCTGCCATGAAAAGCTCTCAGTGAAAACTCAGATGCCGTTCGGAGTCGCCATAAAACATGCAGGTCCCGTCCGGCCAATTTGTAGGGAAAATCAAGAGGAGCACGACGCAAATTGGAAGAGAAGCTCGGCCTTGGATCTCTTCGGAGATTATCGCGCCCTACATTTATTTATTTTAGATTCATAGAAAGGATTC
The DNA here is from genome assembly GCF_040869045.1 of Eurosta solidaginis. NCBI lineage: Eukaryota > Metazoa > Arthropoda > Insecta > Diptera > Tephritidae > Eurosta > Eurosta solidaginis. Next base: position 210,913,867 of record NC_090323.1, read on the forward strand.
CATATTATTGAGCATTATTCAATACCACTTCTGATCAAGGATATATAAAGTGCCTTCAACGTCATAGGGTCCTTAAAGTCACTGGTGTTATGTCTACTGAACCCAACCATTGCAACAAATTTTGAAACAACGAAATTAATGTGACTAGAAAAAGAGAGTTTGGAGCCAAAAATTGCACCCCAGTCTTTACTCTCTTGACAACGATTAAGAGATTTAGCATTTAGTTTGTAGATAAAGTATGTGGCAGTTGTTTTTATGGAATAAGACACAACACAGCATTTGTTTGAATTTAAAAATAAGTTATTGTCTGCGCACCATCCGGCAAAAGAGTCCAGATCAGAACCGTTAGAAATAGTTTGACAAATAAATAGTATTTTTTGTGAAATATATAGTTTTAGTGTTATATTTCAACCATTAAAGGGGAGGAGTGATGGGGCAACATATTGAGTAAAAAGTGCTAAGTCAGGAGGAAAAATTTGTTTTGAGTGTGGAAATTGTGCTAAGTCATAAAATAGCTGCTGGGTTAGCATACATGATTTTTAAACGATTTTATTTAGCTTGAGTTGACAGGCAGGCCGCATGCACGGCCGCACGGCCGTTGTGAACGAATCTTGTAATTGAAATTTAAGTAACTTCCCGATAAGCTACAAGCTTGAAAGTTGGAATATAGTTCAGAACCCGATGACAATGCAATAATAAGAAAAAATCGCCGCTAGGTGGCGTAAGGATCGAGATGTTCGCAAAATTCGCATTTGTGGTCCGATTTGGCTCATATTTGGAACACATAATACATTCAAGAACACAAATCGACCTGTGAAAAAATCGCCGCTAGGTGGCGCATGGATCGATACTCGCATTTGTGGTCCGATTTGGCTCATATTTGGAACACATAATACGTGCAAGAATAGAAATCGACCTGTGAAAAAAAATCGCCGCTAGGTGGCGCATGGATTGAGATATTCACATAAATCGTATTTGTGGTCCGATTTGGCTCATATTTGGAACACATAATACATGCAAGAATAGAAAGCGACCTATGATGCCCGATTTGGCTCATATTTGGAACAAATATTGCATACAGTCCAATAAAAGTGACATCAAAATATTTTGGAATTGGAGCAGGGACAAGCATACGTGGCGCAGAGTCGAGGAAAGTCTTTGGAAGGACTATCTATTGAGGACTTAGGTTGTCACAAATTGTCAGGAAAGAGTCCTTGTAATAATGAGTCACTAAATGAACTAAATAGGATGAGAAATAATAGGCAATTAAATAAAGACTAAAAACTTGAAAATAAAATAATTAAAAAAAAAAATTTTAAGTTAAACGGTTTTATTGAAAACAATACTTACATGAAATAATAATAATACGAAAAGGTAGAAAATAATTAGGTAGGTCCTAGGTACAAGTCATCACATTCCTTATCAATCTAGGGCGTTGATCAGACAATTAAATAAAAGCGTTGGACGCGTCATATTTCTATTGATAGTCATAAGTAAAACCAACTGAACCTTAATCAGGTTATGCTACGCCCCACATTTTTAGAAATTTCACGCGCCCAACGCTTTTATTTAATTGTCTGATCAACGCCCTAGATTGATAAGGAGTGTGATGACTTGTACCTAGGACCTACCTAATTATTTTCTAGGTTTTCGTATTATTATTATTTCATGTAAGTATTGTTTTCAATAAAACCATTTAACTTAAAATTTTTTTTTAAATTATTTTATTATTTATCTTTTTCAAAGCTTTTACACTCAAAAGTATTGCAACTAAGGTATCCCCATTCACAGTTTTGAAAAAAAAGGTTATTTCAAAAATTATTCAGTTTTTTCGTCTCCTGTAAAATTCGTAAAAAGTGACTTAGCACATTTTCACATTAAGCTAACGATATATAATTTTAAAGGCATTTTAAAGAAAAGTACTGCATTAAAAATTAAGAAATACATTTTAAAATACGGGACTAATTTCCTTTTATTATGTCCGCTGTATACTTTGCCTTAAATATCTTTCAGTTTTATTCAAATCACATATTTAGCTCTCCTGAAAAGTTGTCAGATTTGAAATAAGTTGTTTTGTCAAAATTCCACAGATATGATTCTTAGAAAATGCGGGCAGCATGAACACTTCAATCCTACGCTCGAAAAGGCCAAATGTCGCATTTTAAAATGATCTGGAATCGTAATTTAGCCGTAGTTTCTATATTCGCTGAACTTGCTTGTATTTTTCAGTGGATATGAGATATGCTGTGCCCCAACGCCAAGATTTCAGTTCGAAGTCTAGAATCTTAGTGCTTTAATAGCCCCAATTATCTGAGTAAATATTAAATTCCATAACAGTTAAAGCGTACTCCATTTCCGGTTGACACCGAGCTAATGTCAGAATATACCCCCACCTCTCGTCCAGCATGAAATGGGCGCACCAGGGCGCGCCTAATGTGATTTCTTCACGCGCATCTTGCAAAATAGCAAAATTGCGAAGCCCGGAACGGGTCAGAATGCTGGAGTTTCCGTGAAAAACAAGTTCATCTCGTGTTATAAAATTTTAAGTTGATACCACGGAGAGCAGAAAAGACTTCCTAGCTTGCTCCGTTCCTGCTCATTTGGGATAAGCTCTTCTCAAGCATCATGCGGGCTATGGTTGACATCTTAATATGAAGCAATTGTTTGACTCGAGTGTGAAGTTGAATTGTAACCGGTTCTCATAACGAAATGTGGATAAAGTGTTAGATAGGCCTTGAACCCCATCAAAGTGATAGTGTGTCTGCTCGATTGGTAAACGAGCCTTGGGCGCTGGTGAAACCTTCTATTGAGCCGTGTGTATTTGTGCATCGTGAGTTAGCCCGACGTCGACATGTACATACTCATGTAAAAACAATCATTATTGCCGCCCGATGTGTGGCCATTTTGTACATCGGATCAATCCGAATTTGTCTACATTGCGCTTAGAACCTGGTTATGTGTTATATGAAAGCCTCCGCTTATAAAAGCCAGGGATTCAAGGTGTTGATAAGCGCAATACAAAGCTTTATAGCTTCAGAGCTTCCGCAACTCAATTGTCACCCTCATCTACGCGAGGAGAATCTTATTACAAATACGAATGTATCATACACATATTTAGCAGACAAGGCTGTGGCGATCCGAAGTTCTCCATGGAACTAGGGGTGGGGGCGGGATGGCCTACCGGGTGGCTGATGAAAGCCGCTACCAAAAAAAAATTAAATAACTTTTTTTCTATTTAATGAATCTGGTTAATTTTTTTTTTTTTTTTTTTGCAGATTGAGTTTTACATTTAACAAAAATGGATAACTGGGACACTGAAACAAGAATTTGGATTGTCCGCCGCTATCACGCACTGGAGTCCGTAGTTTCGGTTCAAAGAGAGTATAGGCGCACGTTTGGCGGCAATCCTCCGAGCAGATGGACCATAATGAGACTTGTAAACAATTTTGCCGAGCATGGGGCAGTCAACAGAAGACCTTACCGTCGAAACCCTTCAGTTCGAACGGAGGAAACAATCGCTGCTGTAGCTGCTGCCATACAAAACAATCCACATGTTTCGACAAGAAGTTTATCTGCTCAAATGGGTGTAAGCAGACAGTCATTACAGTCAATTATGCACAAAGATTTGGACTTATTCCCATATAAAATTCAAATGGCCAACAAAGAAAGTTTAATGTGGTCATATTAATCATTACCGAGATGGTGAGGCTAGTACCGTAATTGCGCTTTGTTACCGGAACGTACCGTATATATATCCGGAAAAGGACCGTGAACGTCGATAACACTCCCCAACACCTTCGGATAATGTCCTTATAGTTAATAAAACAACAACAGGTCCAATCGCTGCCTCCTTCCATTCTCTTGACCGTGGACGTCGTGTTTAATGGTGTCCACCAGATCAGAACTCCATAGATGATTATCCGCTTGACCTTCATATAATACAGCCAATATACGACCCTTGGTAAGAACCTCCAGGGATTGCCAAGTGCTCCTCTACAGCAAAGCTAGCGTAATTTTATAGCCCTTTCTCGCACATTAACTTTCCATGACAGCTCGCATGTATATAAACCTTTCAGACAGCACCTCCTCTAATTCAGGGTGGTCTAAATTTAAAGATCTTGTACTTCCTCATGAATTAACCCATCTTCGTTTTACTAGAGTTGAGAGCTAACCCGAATGATTCAGACAAACTGGTTATGGCACTCACGGCACCCCTCTAAACAGAAATTTCACCCTGGCGAAGATTTCCATGTCATTAGTATAGGCCACCACTTAAAAGCCCTACATTTTAAAATAATATCCTAGTAATTTTAATAAACTTATTTAATGCGAAAACCTATGCCCTCGAACTAAAATTTTTTCCTTTCTACCTTTCAGATGGCAAATAAAATCCGCGCTGGTCCAGTTGTCGATGTTCTCGGCGATGAAATGACGCGCATCATTTGGTCTTCGATTAAGGACAAATTGATTTTGCCATTCCTCGACATCGAATTGCACACCTACGATTTGGGTATGGAGAATCGTGACAAAACTGACGACCAGGTTACAATCGATTGTGCTGAAGCGATTAAAAAATACAATGTCGGCATTAAATGTGCCACCATCACACCCGATGAGAAGCGTGTCGAAGAGTTCAATTTGAAGAAAATGTGGAAATCACCCAATGGTACCATACGTAACATTCTTGGTGGTACTGTGTTCCGTGAAGCGATTGTATGCAAGAATATTCCACGTTTGGTAACGGGTTGGGAGAAACCCATCGTCATTGGACGTCATGCACATGGTGATCAATATAAGGCTACAGATTTCGTAACACCTGGTGCAGGCACCTTAACGCTAAGCTTCGAACCTGCCGATGGTGGTAAAGCCATTTCACATGAAGTTTATCAATACAAGGGACCTGGCGTTGCTTTGGCCATGTTCAATACAGATGAATCCATTGTTGATTTTGCACATGCCTCTATGAAGTATGCGCTCTCACGCAAATTACCACTCTATTTGAGCACAAAGAATACCATACTTAAGAAGTATGATGGCCGGTTTAAAGATATCTTCCAAGAAATCTATGACAAAGAGTATAAGAAGCTGTATGAAGCTGAAGGTATTTGGTATGAACATCGTCTAATCGATGATATGGTTGCGTATTGTATGAAATCAGAAGGTGGTTTTGTGTGGGCCTGTAAGAATTATGATGGTGATGTACAATCCGATTCGGTTGCTCAAGGTTTTGGTTCGTTGGGTCTTATGACATCGGTGCTTATTTGTCCAGATGGCAAGACAGTGGAATCGGAAGCTGCTCACGGCACCGTAACACGTCACTATCGCATGTATCAGCAAGGCAAAGAGACCTCAACCAATCCGATCGCATCGATCTTCGCTTGGACACGTGGCCTATTACATCGTGCCGAATTGGATAATAATGAAAGTTTGAAGAAATTTGCCGAAACACTAGAAAAGGTTTGCGTTGATACCATCGAGTCAGGTAGCATGACCAAAGATTTAGCCATTTGCATTAAAGGTATGAATAATGTTAAACGTAGTGATTACTTGGAGACATTCGAGTTTATGGATAAATTAGCTGAAAATCTACAAAAGGCACTTGCGAACTGACTGACTGAAGGGAGCTTGCAGCTTAGTGCAAATCAAACCAGTAAACGTTCTCATCTATGAGATGCTAGTGATGGTATAGGCTGAGATTGAATATTAAAAACATTAATGTCAGTTTTGCCAGTGTATTTTTGTGTAATCCATTGTTTATAACAATAAAATATTAATGCCTTTACGAGATCAATAAATGCTTTTATATTTGCTAAAAAAATGTATTATAAAACAATTTTTTTTGTTTTTGTCTCGTTTATTCCGTAAGCAGACGGGCATCTGTGAGATCATGAAATGATCTTAGGAATGTTTGATGTAAGTTTGGCCGGGACAGTTAAAGGTCCCTTGCGTTAGGTCAATGGCGTATGTGTTGTGATGGGCTGTACAATATCGGGAATATGAAAACAAAGTCCTGAAGGCATTCCTATCGACAGCCGACTTTGGCAGCAGATTAGGGGAGGAATTCATATTGCGATTGGAATAGCCTGCACAGATTAACTTTAAGTCTCATGGCGTGTGCACCTGTCATATATCTGGTACACTTCGTTGTTAAACTACCAAAACCACCGGGTTGGTTAGGAACTTATGATGCACCGAATTTCCAAAGCTCTTATCCCCAAATCGAAGGTGAAATTGTTCACAAATGGATGAAACCTGGACGGGAGGACTAAAAGATATGTCTGTAGCACCTTCCAGTCGGAGGTCGCCGCTAGTAAAAATCCGGTAAACGGCATGTCGTTCGCCGCCTTTACTGTTGAATGTTTGCTTAGACGGGTACCTAGCATGCGCGGTAAACTCTGTCACCGTGAGGTCTGGGGCTTTCAGGGATTGGTTAGTCATACTCGTACTTGCATCGATATACTTTTTGTTAGAAGTTGTGAGGTTTCAATTTCCTACTAGGTGCTGACTCGAAGCGTTCGGTGAAACTATAAGGGTTCACTAAAGTTTATTTATTCATGGTAACTTGAGTATTAACGCGGCACTGCTCAATGGGAGTGCACGTTGTGAGCCTTAATATCCTGTACAAACCCAGCTGCATTTACTGTTTGAAGGGCATGGTATCATCTTGTTATTTTATGCTGAGCTGTCCAGCCTTTGCTTTGAGCGGCCACCGTGGTGTAATGGTAGCGTGCTCCGCCTACCACACTGTATGCCCTGGGTTCACACCCCGGGCAAAGCAACATCAAAATTTTAGAAATAAGGTTTTTCAATGAGAAGAAAATTTTTATAAGCGGGGTCGCCCATCGGCAGTTTTTGGCAACCGCTCCGGGTGTATTTCTGCCATGAAAAGCTCTCAGTGAAAACTCATCTGCCTTGCAGATGCCGTTCGGAGTCGGCATAAAAACGTGTAGGTCCCGTCCGCCCAATTTGTAGGGAAAATCAAGAGGAGCACGACGCAAATTGGAACATAAGGTCGGCATTAGATCTCTTCGGAGGTTATCGCGCCTTACATTTATTTTTTTTTTTAGTCCAGCCTTTGCTAGGACAAGGTGTAAGTATTTCTGTCGGTGCGTATTCAACTCTCCCAATAAAATATCCAAGATCGATGTCTGCCTTATCCGCAACTTTATCGTTGCACACAGCCATTAGCCAAATAGTTACTTTGAAGCCAATAGCACCCTTACACGAGATGGCTATACAACAGCCAGACAAGTTTGCAAGTAAGCTTCTCTTAACTATGCAGCGATCACACAACATGGCCTAGCACATTGAAGTTCAAACCCTGAAAAAAAATTAACACCAAAATTCTTAGAAAAAGTGTTTCCAAGCGGGGTTGCTTCTCGACAGTGGGCAGTATTTAACTGTTTAAGCTTGAATGTGGAAAAACAAGATAGCATACTTTGCGTAGGTCGAATGCGTATTTATATAACCAATCCATTGATTTCCTCTATTATGTCTTTGACGTACCTTCAAACTAATATGTGTTCGCAGCTTTTGTACCGTTTCTAAAAGGTCTTTAACCGCACTTTTACATATACCGTTGCTCAAAATCACTAAGAACTCTCCTTCATAAGTAGAAAAACTTTCAGCTGTGTGATTTTGTTACGTTCTGTGTATTACGAGGTTAGCCCGATAAGCGAGGGTAGGAAGTTTATAAGGGGTTTTCGAAATTTCATAGGACCATTCCTTATACAGCACCTATGAATAACGCTTCCTTCATACTTCTTTGGTGATCACCATTACTTAATTTTCCCTTAGATGGTGCCGCCTTTTCTGCACTCAGTCTTACTGTTTGACTACTTCTCTTAAGTTTACCACTTATGTATATCGGACAAAGCTTGAGCATATCTCCCAGAGTCTTTGTGTGTGTAAAAGAGGAGCGTTCTGCGACTGACCACTGTACTCTGGCCATCTTACTGACTGGTCTGTACTGCTTTAGAATAACATAGGCCGACCAAACGCGGTACACAACCAGTGGATTATGTATGCCCTTGAACACTACATTTTACACACAACTAAGTTACAGTCGTAAAGGGTAGCTATAGCCTTTCTGAATTTGTCTTCGACAAGTTCAGCTTACTGAAAAAACTGTCGAAGCCTTTATCCCCCGGTGGACGTTTGACCCTCATCCTGTTTTAAGGCGGTGAATTGAGATACAGTATTTATTTCAATCTTCAAAGTGAATTCAGGCAGTTTTTACGGCACCAGTCTTCCACGAGAAATAGTGAGGCCTGCAGTAGCATTCTTAGATTTCTAAGATGTTTTCCGGTTGCTTTTAAAGCTATGTAATCGTTACTTCTAACTTCAATAGTCAGTTGTTACCTTTAAAAGTTTCTTGGTAGAGGATAAAATACCTACCTGGGAGCCGCTACTGGAGGCGTACCATGCCATGTAGGAGTGTCCCATATTTGATAGTTTAGTTCCTCTCGTTAAAAGTTGATCCACGAATACCTTTCGTTGCCGATCCAACCCGTATATGTAATACGGACTCTATAACGTTGATAAACGCTCCCTCTGTTTCGAAAAAGATGCCTAGAGTGTAGTCCTTCAGGGCCATCTTTTTCACTATCATTTTAGTGATGGCGTTTTGAGCTGTCTTCAAAGACTTGCCTTTGCCATTGAAAACTGAAAGATTATGTAACTGTAAATTATTTCTAACCGTCCTAAATTTTCTTTTAATTGTAGTCGATCTAATTTCATTTATTTATCCACTCAACCTCGTTGTATTTTTATACTCAGCTGAGCAGAGCTCACAGAGTATATTAATTTTGTTCGCATAACGATACCCTGTAACGGCATAAACGAGTCGAGATAGATATAGACTTCTATATATCAAAATGATCTGGGCGAAAAAAGAACTTCATTTAGCCATGTCCGTCCGTCCTTCCGTAAACACGATAACTTGAATAAATTTTGAGGTATCTTAATGCAATTTGGTATATAAGTTCCTGGGCACCCATCTCAGATCGCTATTTAAAATTAATAAAATCGGACTATAACCACACCCACTTTTTCGATATCGAAAATTTCGTAAAACCGAAAAACTGCGATAATTCATTACCAAGGACGGATAAAGCGATGAAACTTGGTAGGTGGGTTGAACCTGTGACGCAGAATAGAAAATTAGTAAAATTTTGGACAATGGGCGTGGCACCGCCCACTTTTAAAAGAAGGTAACTTAAAAGTTTTGCAAGCTGTAATTTGGCAGCCGTTGAAGATAAATAAAAATAAATGTAAGGCGCGATAACCTCCGAAGAGATCTAAGGCCGAGCTTCTCTTCCAATTTGCGTCGTGCTCCTCTTGATTTTCCCTACAAATTGGCCAGACGGGACCTACATGTTTTATACCGACTCCGAACGGCATCTGCGAGGCAGATGAGTTTTCACTGAGAGCTTTTCATGGCAGAAATACACTCGGAGTGCTTGCCCAAACACTGCCGAGGGGCGACCCCGTTTAGAAAAATTGTCTTCTAATTGAAAAACCTTATTTCTAAAATTTTGATGTTGCTTTGCCCGGGGTGTGAACCCAGGGCATTCGGTGTGGTAGGCGGAGCACGCTACCATCACACCACGGTGACCGCCGTTGAAGATATCATGATGAAATTTGGCAGGAACGTTACTCCTATTACTATATGTGTGCTAAATAAACATTAGCAAAATCGGATAACGAACACGCCCCCTTTTTAAAAAAATAATTTTAAAAGTCAAATTTTAACAAAAAATTTAATATTTTTACAGTATATAAGTAAATTATGTCAACATTCAACTCCAGTAATGATATGGTGCAACAAAATACAAAAATAAAAGAAAATTTCAAAATGGGCGTGGCTCCGCCCTTTTTCATTTAATTTGTCTAGAATACTTTTAATGCCATAAGTCGAACAAAAATATACCAATCCTTGTGAAAGGCATAGCTTCTACTGTTTTCTGTGAAAATGGGTGAAATCGGTTGAAGCCACGCCCACTTTTTATACACAGTCCTTTCGCTCGGCCGTTAACACAATAACTTAAGCAAAAATCGATATATCTTTACTAAACTTAGTTCACGTACTTATCTGAACTCACTTTATCTTGGTATTAAAAATGGAAAAGGTCCGACTATGACCACGCCCACTTTTTCGATATCGAAAATTCCGAAAAATGAAAAAAATTTCATAATTCTATACCAAATACGAAAACGGGGATGAAACGTGGTGATTGGATTGGTTTTTGTGACGCAAAATATAACTTTAGAAAAGACTTTGTAAAATGGGTGTGACATCTACCATATTAAGTAGAAGAAAATGAAAATGTTCTGCAAGGCGAGTTCCAAAGCCCTTGGAATCATGACAGGAATACTGTTGGTGGTATCACATATATAAATAAGTTAGTGGTTCCCGACAGATGATGTTCTGGGTCACCTATAGAACTAAGACCCACTCCCTTTTAAGATACTCATTAACACCTTTCATTTGATACCCATATCGTACAAACACATTCTAGAGTCACCCTTTGTCCACCTTTATGGCCATTTTTCGAAAAGTCGTCCACCTAAAGAACTAAGGCCCACTCCCTTTTAAAATACTATTTCTTACCTTCCATTTGATACCAATATCATACAAACACATTCCAGGGTTACCCTAGGTTCATTTTCCTACATGGTGATTTTCTCTTATTTTGTCTCCAAAGCTCTCAGCTGAGTATGTAATGTTCGGTTACACCCGAATTAAGCTTTCCTTACTTGTTCAAACCAATATTGTCCAACGCGCATTGTCCAGCACTTGATGGGCTTCAATTTAGCTATGGACAAACAAGCTTTTATTAGATTTGCCGTAGTGCTAGTTGCAGTCTCGCGGAAATTACCAAACGTGCAACATGCATTCGTTTAAAAACGCGCTGAATATACCAAACAATAAAAATCACTAATTAAATAAACGGCAAATTAATTCGCAAGGACCGTTTTTAGTTTCCGAAAACGCACGCAAACTGTTATCCTTTGCACCGCTATACTCGTTCATTCTTTCCGTTGTGCTCAAATATACCTCTTTTACTTACATACATATATCTCGCGCTTAATACAAAATATGCATACTCGCATGAAAACAACAACAACTACGAATATGTCCTTCACATATTCCTTGCTGCATGCGGCGGCTCATCTGTTAGTATGGGTGGTAACTGTGAATGGTTATCCATCTAATACATTTCGTGATCTTGATATATGCAATCATTGGAATGGACGACGACATTTTTTGGAGTTGGGCGAACGTGGGGATTTGCATGCGCGTAATGTCACCACATCGGCTTTTCGAGTGCGTAATTGAGCCTGGAGCTAACTTACTCAAATACTTCGTGAACGGAATTGATTCAAATCAGGATTAAAGAACTCTGCTCTACTCAAACCCAAAAGTGCTTTCGTTTTATGACCAAATCGAAATAGTTAATTTGGTGCTTGGTGCAGCTACAATTTCCGCCTAAAAGACACTGCAGTGATCTGGGCAGCTGTAGGATCTACTTTTTTCTGGATCGAGAGGCTAATCAGCAGACCCGACACCGTCCGTTTGTTTGGAAACATTGGCACACACGTGTACAGTATCTTCCTCCATTTCCGCACCCTTGCGCCAACTAAAGCACTTTTTCCAACATTAGTAAGGCCAATATTAGCATATGGCTCAGTAATCTGGAGTCCGCGTTATCAAAAAAAAAAAAAAAACAAATGAAAACAAAAACAAAACAAGTTATTATATATACATTTGAGCGGGTCAAATTTATTGTTGAAAAGGAACATCCAGTTTCTGAATCTATGGGTCATACTGAGTAATATTGCCCATGGGACCATAGGTCTGAAATGAATTTCGAGCCTCCCTAATTTTGTTAGAAAATTTTATATCAAAATTTTCTCATTTGATTAGGGAGGCTCGAAATTCATTTCAGACCTATGATCCCATGGACAATATTACTCAGTATGACCCATAGATTCAGAAACTGGATGTGCACCTGAAGTTTTTCCCCCCTACAATTTGACCCGCCCTAATATACATATATGTATATGTAAATCGATCGCGTGAACAGTATTAGCCTGGTTTCATTGGGCCACTTGAGAGAAGCTCGCAATGACCGTTATTTATCGCGATAGAGAAATAGCTGGTGTTGTTCCGTTTGTCACTACATACTCCTAACAGTGCAACGGGCTTCCAGATTTAGCGATTGGCTGCGGGGCAACAATGGAGCCACGAATAAGGTACACCGACATTTTACAGCCATGTCCTCCCAAAGTCTTGACAGATGGGCATAAAAAGAATGGGCTCCCATGGGGCAGTTCCAGAATCAGAGAGCAAGTGGACAGCAAAATCCCACAGTTTTCACTGGAAAACAAGTTCAGCGGAGTCGTAAAGAGTCCACTGGCAAACATGTTCAGCTCACCAGGGCCTGCCCGGTCTAAGAGATCAGCCTGACAGTTATCAGGGATATCTTTACACCCTGGTAATCAGATAATTTTTAGCAAATTTTTAGTTAGATGCCACCGCAATTGAGGTCGAGCAATACCTTACAGCCCTAATTCTTACCGTGGCAAAGCTTAGCGCGTTGCTACCCGCCTGACTATCTGTGTACATATTAAACTCACAAAGTTTTAACTTCCCGCGAAACGAGCTCATGGCAGAGTGCTCCACCCCAAACCCTTTCATCCCGCCTAGATCTATCCATGAACAGGTTCTATAGACTCTATAAGTGCTGAATGTGTCAAAAGGAGCGGACACTTCCCGGTGGGAAGAAATCCATGCTACCTGGGATGAGGTCGAACTCTGTTAGAATGCCTGAGCGTCAGTAATCCACCAGCTTATATACAAAAGCCGGTAAAAGTCTAGTTGAGGGGTCGACTGCTAATACGCTACCAAAAATATCGACATCAGTATTAATAATCCGAAGGCTGAGAATAAAAATTTTAACTCGTTCAAAAGATATTAACTAAACACCGAAAAATGACCCGCGCGTCCCTTCGAGACCGGGGGTGGGATCCATAGTATTTTTGCGCAGATCACCTTTCTGCATTGGCGGCCGCGCTTATAAAAAATTACCCTGGGTGGGTCCAACACCGGTTTGGAGACCAAAACTATATCCGCGGAAAACACTTCTACCCGCCGTTCTTTTTGTGGGCTTAACAACATTACAACAACCACATGAACATTGCCAATTTCAACTGCAAATATCTCCGGACAGAGATAAAAAAATTTTCTTTTCGGCCTTCGGATTATTGTTGTCGAGGACAATGCGCGTCTTTTGACACCTCCTCGATATTTTTGGTAGCGTATTAGCAGTCGACCTCTTAATTAGACTTTTACCCAAAAGCCGTATTTTTGCCCGGGCTGCGACCATTTTGACCCGAAATCAACCGAATAAAAAAACATATATTCCGATATTTAACTTTAAAAGAACCAATTTTTCCTTCGGCATTGAGATAAAGTATTTGTAGTTATCTGCAATATCGTGTTCTTCACATAAATTTCTTTTCATAGAATGCCCCTGATGAAATTTATCATCCAATAACCTCTGACCTATTAGCGGAAAAAGATTTTGAATAGCACAAATTAAAGCAGCCTCCCTAGGGAGATCTTGATGTTGTGATGAGTTAAACTCTTACTTATCTAGAATCTACCCCGACATACGCAATATACTACATCATACATGTAATATATCGCCTCATGACACCAACCATCGTTTCACTTTAAATGTGGAATCAACGGCTCTAACACCCATGTTCAGCCCTATTGGAGCTGTAAGTTTTCTTAAATTTCCTTTAGAGGATATCGATGACAATTTGTGTCCTTTATTTACTTCGGTCTGCTTTTGTTATTGTTGTAAAGCACTCCCGCGGCCTTGAGCTCAACTACAGTGCGATCGAGGGTGGTCTGGGAGTGCCTCACCTCGCTTGCGATTGCATCGAATTATTTTACAATTAAGATTATCTGGGTCCCGGGCCATAGTGATATCCCGGGTAACTGTCAAGCGGATCTCTTAGCCCGCATCGATTTCGGTATTCCGCTGGCCACCTGTGGTTTACTCCTCCTTAGCTGGGACTTCAGTCAGCTCAGCAAACGTTGGGCGGACACCACGTCTTGCAGGGTAGCAAGATCTTTCTGGCCGAAAGTGGATAGCAGGAGGTCTGCTGAAATAATTGGGTTCACTAAGGCTCACCTATCAATGGTCATTGGGGTTTTGACAGGGTACTGTCCCATGGGTATCCATGCGGCACGTCTCAATATACTGGAAACTCCATCCTGCTGCAGCTGTATGGAGGATGATGAGGTGGAATCACCAAATCACTTTATGCGTGATTATTCAGCTTTTGCCAGAACTAGTCGAAAGTACTTCGGTCCCGACTCACTTGGATCTCCCAAGGTTTTATCCAAAGTTCATGACCTTCGTGTTGTTTCCTTATCAGGGCAACATTAGCGGAATTTAACAGATTTGGGCAATCCTTTGTCGGATTTAAATCCGATACGCTACTATGCGTGCCTTTCGGTTCTTCAGACGAGCAGCCATACGTGTGAAGAAAAGCAGGTTCAGCTATCGGGTTAGACATTAGCGCCATTTTTTCGGCGCTTTTATTTCAGTCTGTTCTATGCCCTTAGCTATTTAATCTTGATTTGGAAACATTAATTCCTTAAACAATATTTTTAAGTGTGCCTTAACTGCAACCAAATAAAATGTCTCCTCCACATTCTAGAGCACTCTGTTTTCGCCCACAAACCCCAGCCATATGAAAGAACGCAGCAGTACCGATATTTGGTATCAATGTAATTTGGAACTTGTCACCTGCGCGGAATGTGTCATACGCATAACATTTACACATGTCAATTTCTCCAAGACATGCGAACGCATCACTAATTCTGGTATTGGCAAATCGTCACTCTGTCCTTGCGAACACATACAATTCTCCGAACCTCCCTATGATACGACCATCTCTGGACAAGAATTTTGCGGCGATGGCAAAGTGTTTCGCAGCAAGACGCGTACATTGTTATTGAAATTTTTCTATCGTGCCACAAATAGTCATGTGTTTTCGTTGCAGTATTTCTCGGAGAGTATGTATACCTGTTATTTTCCAGCACTCTTAACCCTTAAATCCCAAACGGAAAAGTTTTAAAAACAAAAAATTTTCGTTTACTTAGGCCCGGTTTTTCAGTACAAGTTCAACTCAGTTTGTCAGTTAAACTACTCTTAAACTTATTTTGCAGTTTTTCAGTCTACTTTAACTGAAGTTTAAGCTGAGCTTAAGCGGCCAATCTGGCTGGGTTAAACTCTAATTAACCTATCGGTGATTTCCGTTCGTTCGAAATGGCGTCGAATATACCCAACAAGCATTTGGGCTTGAGTACCATTAGAGCTCATGTTGATAACTAGGCATACTTCTCAAGAATTGTTTCGAAACAGTGGCTCAACTCGAGAATCGTATCGACCTCAGGAAAAGAGGGAACAAATTTTGTGGTTCTTTAACTGGACTCGAATGTAAGATTCCATACTACAGTTTTTTCACGAAAATAAAATTAAATATATATAATTTAAAAAATAAATAAATTTGACACTCTAACCTCCGAAGAGATTTTAGACAGAGCTTCTCTTCCAATTTTCGTCCTGCTCCTTATAATTTTTCCTACAAATTGGCCGGACGGGACCTACTTGTTTTATGTCGACTGCGGACGGCATCTGCAAGGCAGATGAGTTTTCACTGAGAGCTTTTCATGGTAGAAATACAAACGGAGTGCTTGCGAAACACTGCCGAGCCGCAACGCCGCTTAGAAAAAGTGGGTTCTAATTGAAAAACATTGTTTCTAAAATTTTGATGTTGCTTTGCCCGGGGCGTGAACCAAGGATCTTCGGTGTGGTAGGCAGAGCACGCTACCATCACACCACGGCGGCCGCATATATAATTTATGTTTGGTTCCTTACGCCTCATTACTGCCGTTAATTAGATGTTTATTTCTCAAAATAAATAGGTATTTGCTATGGTGGTACCACCTTGGAGATTTTTTTTCAACTTCACCGCAACTCGATATCCAATGTAGGATATAAACTGGAGAAACTTGTTGAATATTCATTTGAGAACTGTACATTTCTCAAGATCCCTCGAAATTAGTATATTAATTGGAAAATATTAGTGACGTTGGAGATTAACTCGAAAACTTTTAATTCAACAAAATTTCTCAAAGGTTGGCAGTGATTGGAGAATAAAGTTTAATAACAACTCAAGAACTATATGGTTTAATAATAATTAAATAATGATGTCGGATATCACTTTCGGAACTATATATATAAATTTCGCTGGAGAATTTTTTTTCCATGTTTGTTGGGTAAACAAAATCCAGCTGTTGCCGTATCTACAAATTATCTAGATAATAAAAAAACCAATGTTGCCGCACAAAAGCATACCCCAAAGGCGGCCTTAAAATGTGACTGAAAAACTGCTCAGTAGTTTAACTGGAGTTTAAATTTGTCTAGAGTTTAAGCAAACTTAGTTTAAGCTTAGCTTAACCAGCTACTGAAAAACCAAACCGGGCCTTAAAGTGCGCATTAAGGGGTTAAATCGTTTGGTTTTGTTTTAATAAGAAATTTTATGTTTTTACCTTGGATCTCCCTTTCTTAGGAAATGTTAAAATTGTCAGCGGCTCGCCGCGTCAGGCCATTATCAGCAATTATTCTAACAATCCACCTCATGTCATCTCCACGCCTTATTTTCCAATGCCTTACCCTCGTGATTATGGTATTGAACATATATTAACATGTGAATCGGAAAATTGTCAAGTGCGTTTAGATTTTACTGACTTTCAATTGGGTCTCACCTCAACTTTGGAAATATTCGATTCGAACGGTCAAATGTTGGACTCCTATACCGGTGAACATTTTCGTCCGCCCATCACAATAAGCAATGGAAAATCATTGTTGCTACAATTTCGTGGTAATGGTAATGCGGGTGTTGGATTTCGTGCCGAGATCTCTTTTGTGTCCTCGAAGCAATTGAAGGAGGATCGTTTGGTGCCATACACAGGTAAGATCGAGTAAAACTAAATCTTAATTCGAAATAAGCTAAAATTTCCGGTGCGAACAAGTTTCATTTGAAGTTACACAAAACTGTATTACGAGGAGAAGTCCTTTATGTTAGTCCCCAGATAATTGTGCTAATGTACTCCAGTTGTAGAACCCTTTATCCATTTCGCTTATGCCTGGAGGCCATTTTTCATGGTAGTTGCGTTCACCCTATGAAAGACTGTAATCCTTTCCAGCTCTTATTGTCCTTGTTGAACCAGTGTTGTGAGATCTGGCCCTAATGAATCCCAGCGGAGTGAGGATTTCCTCCGCCTTTGAGATATCCAAAATTGGGCAAGGCCATATGATTTGGATCTTGTAGATATATAACGGTGTTCAGTGATGCTTATGAGTAAAATACAATCTAAAAGAACCCGTTATTAGTCGGATCTAATAATGATCGCGGACAAAGCTCATAAAAATTAAAAAAGCAGAAAACCCTCACTGCTATCAGAAGAAAGGGAAGAGCTGAAAAACATCGTCCCGGTTAAGGGGGCTTAGACTATACCAGCGGTAGGTATGCCTGTCGTAAGAGGCGACTTAAATACCCAAATGATTCAAAGCGGTTGTGTAGAGCAATCGTTTCAACAGGTCGCCAGCGCAATTCATAGCTTCTCCAACCCATTTGTCAACTTCACCTACCCATGGTGAATACTGTTTCTTTAGCAGCCGAGGAAATGGCGACCTCAAGTTCCTCATGAAACTAGGTGGGGCGGGATGACCTAGAAGGCTCAATGTGGTCATATTAAATCGTTCTCAATATGGTCGGACTTGTACCTTTGTGGTACTTGTTACCAGAACGTACCGGATCTATAACCGGAAAAGGACCATCAACATCGATAACACTCCATAAAACCTTCGGGGAGTGTCTTTATCGCTTCAACGACAACAACAACAGCAGACAAAGAGGGTTACGCCACTTGGTAACAGAGCCGGCATATAAACTGAAGTTCCCAAATATAAAAAATTTCAAAAGACGTCATGGAAGTGCGATATGAAGTCATAATAAAATTCCCCAAAACCAGTCTGAGAATTATAATGAGGATTACTTACAAATTTGGCAATTGAATGGATGAGACTGCACAGCGCAGCCCTCCCAAGCAGAATCAATCATCACGTACAACTTATTACATTCTCTAAAAGTTGACCAACTCGGACCACCGAAACGACCCGTTTTGATTCTTTATTTTAAAATTACTCCGACCCCTTGGCAGCCGCCGTTGTTTGGTGATAGCGGGCTTGCCTACCGCACCGAACGTCCAGGGTTTAAAGCCCGGAAAAAGCAACATAAAATCTTTAGAAAATGTTTTCCCCCATTAGAAAAGATTTTTTCCTATCAGGGTCGCCCCTCGGCAGAAGCTAGGCAAAGACTCCGAGTATATTTCTGCCATGAAAAACTTCTCAGCGAAAATGCATCGGCATTGCAGCTGCCGTTTGGAGTGGACATAAAGCATGTAGGTTCCGTCCCACCGATTTGTAGGGAAAAATTAAGAAAGAAACCCGATGCAAATCAGAAGACAAGCTTAGTTGAAATCTCCTCAAAGGTATATCGCCCGATGTAATTGCTTTTTTTTTTTTTTTTTTTGACAAATAGTACACGCTTTCTAAGAACTTCCTCATATGCCGCAGCCATATCTGATAGCTGGGACGCTCCTAATAGTCTTATCTGGCGAGAGCAGGACATGCAGGCAGAGCATGCTCAATCGTTTGTTCCTGCAGCCCGCACTTCCTACCGGGAGCCCAGTAGAGAATTAATCTCCTCCCTGAGGGGATTATATCGTATTCTTGCACTTATTGATGCAATGCGTTGTGAAATTGTTGCCTTAATGACACTTGGGTATCAATATATGCTGAATGGCCTATAGCTTAAGCCCACTTACTCCAGTGTTTCTACTTGCAACACAGTAATAATTTTCCAACCGAGGATACTACAGTGATCAGGTAGTTTGCGGCATCTGCATATTTATGGATCGCTAGATTTTATAGCAAACCCTACCCCGCCCTTTCGTTAGTTTGGTGTACCCTTGCACCAACCCAGCACTTCAATTGTCACTCCAAGATAGGTATCTTTCAAAGCTCAGGGCCTTGTAATCTCTTCCCCCTGTGCTAAATGACGTTATACTACTACTGCGGCCACTTTATTTGCTGGTGGGATGTGCAGAATGGCATGGAATGCTTCTGTTGGGGTAGTTTTTAATGCTCTCGTTATAATTATCATATATATTATTTCTAATTGCTGTTTTTATGTACGGGTCCCCATTTCGCTCTTATTTGGAATACAAATCTATAAATAAAGTTTTGTATGGAGATTCGGGCTATTAGCGAGATTTTGGCAATTTTGGTACTAAAGCTTTTGCTTAGCTATATTTTGTTAAAATAATTTGTTAAAAATATATGAGCACACAAAGATATATATTTGTACTAAGGCTCTATTGTGAATATTTGCACTGCATTACTGGCAGTTGCTATCATACGCTAGATGGAAGCGCAAGCTGGTAAGTTTTAATTGATTGATAGAACAGCTGATTTTTGTTGATATTTGATAAGATACTTTTATATTGGTTGCGGAAGATGCGAACGGGTCCGGCTCGTAATTAATAATACGCATCCCTTCTGGTTTTTATAGATAAGTTCTTTTTGTTCCTACCTATTAAACAAGGTCCCCAAACAAAGGATGGACTTGACAGTCGCCATACTTGACAATAGCCCTACGTCCATCTCCACAATCTCATGTAGACATACAGTACCGTGGAGTCTTTCTTCGAACTCTCCTACGCGTAGAGTTTCCACAATTAACTCAGTAATATGATTCCTATATATTTTTTACTGCCTTTCTCTTACCCCTTGAACCTAGCGGATTTCGGGGGCTTACATATATCTCCTATTCCGCGTTGGCGGCTAACCCGCTCATTTATTCGCAAATCGTTTAGATTTAAAGATATTAAAAAGAACATGAAAGCAGTACAATCGACGTGCTGCATTCTGCACGTGTTGTTGTGCATGTATTAGTTCCGACATAACAAAAAAAAGAAAACATTTAAGACTTTCCGAAGAATGTTTACTAAATTAGATGCATTTGAAGGTGTTCAATGTTATTTACCATGAGCAATAAGACTTTAATATTGTACATCGTCCGTTCTATAGAGTCGCGTTTTGACAAACCATGCCCGTTGCGGTTTTCAAGTGGGTGTAATATTGCTGTGATGTGAGAATGCGTACCGAAGAAGAGCGAGAAGAAACACAGCGATTGTTTGACCCAATGCGAGACTGTATCGGAATTCCTTGCAAAGAAATCGATTTCTCTTCCAATAACATGTTATTCAGGTTTTTTTTTATTCTCTTTTTTTTTTTGTTTTCGTTTCAGTCCTTTGATTATGCTTTTTTTATATCAGATAATTAAGTCTTACGTCTCTTTGGCGGCCACCGTGGTGTGATGGTAGCGTGCTCCGCCTATCACACCGCATGCCCTGGGTTCAACTCCCGGGCAAAGCAACATCAAAATTTTAGAAATAAGGTTTTTCAATTAGAAGAAAATTTTTCTAAGCGGGGTCGCCCCTCGGCAGTGTTTGGCAAGCGCTCCGGGTGTATTTTCTGCCATGAAAAGCTCTCAGTGAAAACTCATCTGCCTTGCAGATGCCGTTCGGAGCCGGCATAAAACATGTAGGTCCCGTCCGGCCAATTTGTAGGGAAAATCAAGAGGAGCACGACGCAAATTGGAAGAGAAGCTCGGCCTTAGATCTCTTCGGAGGTTATCGCGCCTTACATTTATTTTTTTTATTTATTTTTTAATTAAGTCTTACGTGAGAGAATGACGGTTGGGGACAATTTCACATGTTTTTAATGAATGGCAGGGGACATAAAAACGTGCGTTTGACATATGTGTAGGCGATTTAGTCGCAACTGCTTCGCATGTGCATTTCTCTGCGCTCCCTTTAGGTAAGCAGCCATCGCGTCATCACTAGAAACGCCATTTTACTTTCTTATTGCTAGCCGTCTCCAGCTCCATGTTCGTCAGCCATTATTTTATTCTTCCTTCGGCATCATAACCCAATGCTTGGCGCATATCCAGTTTCTTGGCCACCGCTACTACGACAATATCATCTGTATTGCCGACAATTTGCGTGCCTCCGGGAAGATCGATTTGTAGCACACCGTCACATATCGCATTGCTTAGAACAGATCCCGGTGATGTTTTGCTTTATTAGTCCCTCATCCGTCTCAAAGAGGAGTACTCTGTCGCTAAAACAGCTACCAATTATTCTAAGGAAGCAGGTGTGCAAAAGTTCCTTAGCGCTGTCATTATCTGCATCCAGTTCGCAGTGTTAAAAGCATTTTAATATCCACAGTAATCAATGCACATAGCTTCTTTTGTTTTGACTTCAGGTTATGGCTTAACGGGCTACATTGACAACTGTTTGTATTGCATCTATAGTGGATCTTGAATTTTCGAAATCCAATCAACATCTACTAATAAGCCTTTTAAAACTGTACTCCATATCCATATAATGATTACATTGTCACTTCTGAAGTTTATTAGGACTGCCTCAACTGATGTTGTTGTTCCTTTTGTACTCTCTCACTCTCTTTTGGGGAGTGTTATCGATGCTGTTTGTCCTTTGTCGGATATAGATCCGGTAAGTTCTGTTAACAAGCACCAGTACTATTAACATACAACCCCACCCATCTCGGAAACGATTTAATATGACCACATTGAACTTTCTAGGTCATACCGCCCCCCCCCCTAGTACTAGGAGGAACTCGGGGTCGCTAGATCCTCGGCTGCTAACGAAACAAGATACACCACAGGTAGGTGAGGTTGATATTTATGTTGGAGAAGCTATAAATTGCGCTGGCATCCCCTTGAAGAGTTGATGCGCTACACAACCCCTTAATCCATTTCGGTATTTTAGTAGCCTCTTACGACAGGCATACCTGCCGCGGTTATATTCAAGCCCCCTAACCCGCTGGAGGTTGTCACAACTGATCTAATCTAGCTTTTATAATCGGTTGATCCTTAGTGCTTCATGTCAGTTTACCTAATGTTTACATACTTTTTAATCTTTAATTTCTTTTTGTAGATTGTGGTGGCATGGTTTCAGGGCCAGGTGGTGCAATTACTATGATGAATATGATTGAAAATAGCACCGATATAAGATTTTACGATTGTATATGGATCATAAAACCTGGTAATAATTATATGATGATGAAAACCCACATATCGCTGCGCGTTGAGGAATTTCATGATATGGCTTCACGTTCGGATCTAACTATACGTTTGGGTACAACATCCGATGCAGCTGAAATAGAGAGTGTCGTTTGGCCTAACAATGGCATGAGTAAAGAGAATCATATTGTACCTGTACTCACTGGTTATTATATACGTTTACGTGGCGTTTTTGGTATGTCATCGAAATTGGCAATTTCCTACAGTGTATTCAATTATCTAAGTAAGCAATTGCGTTATGAGAAAATTTATGGTTCATAATGGGTTAAATATTTGAATTGTAGATTGTTATATTGGTTCGGAATTTTTATGTGGCAATAATCATTGCATATCCATACGTTTACATTGTGATGGTTTCGATCATTGCGGTGATGGTACAGATGAGCCGGATACATGCGAAGAGGATTGGGCACATTTACAACACGATCGTCGTTGGTATTCACATAAGCCAAATTATTATTTTCCGAAAACTGAACAGTATCCAGATTTGAAAACAGCTACCGGTATTTTTATAATAAGCACATTGGGTATTTTCGCTGTACTCACAGGTTGGATGGTCATTTTATACAGGATGGGTGTTAGAGCACGACATCAACGCGAACTACAAAATCATCTGCAAACGATTAGTGAGCTTTTGGGTAATGAAATGTTTTATTATTCTGTTGCACTTTTTATACTCAGTTGAGCAGAGCTCACAGAGTATATTAAGTTTGATTGGATAACGGTTGGTTGTACATATATAAAGGAATCGAGATAGATATAGACTTCCATATATCAAAATAATCAGGATCGAAAAAAAATTTGATTGAGCCATGTCCGTCCGTCCGTCCGTCCGTCCGTCCGTTAACACGATAACTTGAGTAAATTTTGAGGTATCTTGATGAAATTTGGTATGTAGGTTCCTGAGCACTCATCTCAGATCGCTATTTAAAATGAACGATATCGGACTATAACCACGCCCACTTTTTCGATATCGAAAATTTCGAAAAACCGAAAAAGTGCGAGAATTCATTACAAAAGACAGATAAAGCGACGAAACTTGGTAGGCCGGTTGAACTTATGACGCAGAATAGAAAATTAGTAAAATTTTGGACAATGGGCGTGGCACCGCCCACTTTTAAAAGAAGGTAGTTTAAAATTTTGCAAGCTGTAATTTGGCAGTCGTTGAAGATATCATGATGAAATTTGGCAGGAACGTTACTCCTATTACTATATGTACGCTTGATAAAAATTAGCAAAATCGGAAAAGGACCACGCCCACTTTTAAAAAAAAATTTTTTTAAAGTAATATTTTAACAAAAAATGTAATATCTTTACAGTATATAAGTAAATTATGTCAACATTCAACTCCAGTAATGATATGGTGCAACAAAATACAAAAATAAAAGAAAATTTCAAAATGGGCGTGGCTCCGCCCTTTTTCATTTAATTTGTCTAGGATACTTTTAACGCCATAAGTCGAACAAAAATTAACCAATCCTCTTGAAATTTGGTGGGGGCATAGATTTTATGACGTTAACTGTTTTCTGTGAAATCGGTTGATGCCACGCCCAGTTTTTATACACAGTCGTTCGTCTGTCCTTCCGCTCGGCCGTTAACACGATAACTTGAGCAAAAATCAATATATCTTTACTAAACTCAGTTCACGTACTTATCTGAACACACTTTGTATTGGTATAAAAAATGGCCGAAATCCGACTATGACCACGCACACTTTTTCGATATCGAATATTACCAAAAATGAAAAAAATGCCATAATTCTATACCAAATACGAAAAAAAGGATGAAACATGGTAAGGTAATTGGATTGTTTTATTGACGCGAAATATAACTTTAGAAAAAACTTTATAAAATGGTTGTAACACCTACCATATTAAGTAGAAGAAAATGAAAAACTTCTGCAGGGCGAAATAAAAAACCATTAAAATCTTGGCAGATATTACATATATAAATAAATTAGCAGTATCCAACAGAAGATGTTCTGGGTCACCCTGGTCCAAATTTTGGTCGATATCTGGAAAACGCCTTCACATATACAACTACCACCACTCCCTTTTAAAACTCTCATTAATACCTTTAATTTTATACCCATATCGTACAAACTCATTCTAGAGTCACCCCCTGGTCCACCTTTATGGCGATATCTCGTAAAGGCGTCCACCTATAGAACTAAGCCCCACGCCCTTTTAAAATACTCATTAACACCTTTCATTTGATACCCATATCGAACAAACATATTCTAAAGTCACCCCTGGTCCATCTTTATGCCGATATCTCGAAAAGGCGAACACCTATAGAACGAAGGCCCACTCCCTTTTAAAAATACACATTAGCACCTTTCGTTTGATATCCATATCATACAAACAAAGTCTAGAGTCACCCCTGGTCCACCTTTATTGCGATACCTCGAAAAGGCGTCCACCTATAGAACTAAGGCCCACTCCCTTTTAAAATACTCATTAACTCCTTTCGTTTGATACCCATATTGCACAAACGAATTCTAGAGTCACCCCTGGCCCACCTTTATGGCGATATCTCGAAACGGCTTCCACCTATGGAACTAAAGATTACTCCCTTTTAAAATACTCATTAACACCTTTCTTTTGATATCCATATTGTACAAACAAATTCTAGGGTCACCCCTGGTCCACCTTTATGGCGATATCTCGAAACGGCGACCACCTATACAACAACCACCACTCCCTTTTAAAACCCTCATTAATACCTTTAATTTTATACCCATATCGTACAAACTCATTCTAGAGTCACCCCTGGTCCACCTTTATGGCGATATCTCGAAAAGGCGTTCACCTATAGAACTAAGCCCCACTCCCTTTTAAAATTCTCATTAACAGCTTTCATTTGATACCCATATCGTACAAACGCATTCTAGAGTCAACCCTGATCCACCTTTATGGCTATATCCCTAAATGGCGTCCACCTATAGAACTATGGCCCACTCCCTCATAAAATACTCTTTAATGCCTTTCATTTGATACACATGTCATATAAACACATTCCAGGGTTTCCCTCGGTTCATTTTCCTACATGGTTATTTTCCCTTGTGTTGTCACCATAGCTCTCAACTGAGTATGTAATGTTCGGTTACACCCGAACTTAACCTTCCTTACTTGTTGTTTACTGTTTTTATATAACAAAAAACGGGGCTGTAAAAGATTGCAATCAAATATGATGCTATGTGATGTTGTAGTTGTGTGTTGGATCACTCACTTTTGTTAAGAAAGCTATTGGCATTCAAAAATTTATTTGAGTAATATAAATGAGGTAAAAGGCTATGTAGTTGAGGGGTCGACTGCTAATACGCTACCAAAAATATCGAAAGAGGTGTCAAAAGACGCGTATTGACCTCGACAACAATAATCCGAAGGCGGATATAGTTTTGATCTCCAAGCCGGTGTCGGACCCACCCAGGATAATTTTTTATAAGCGCGGCCGAAGGCCGCCAATGCAGAAAGGTTTCGGAGGGACCCGCGGGGCATTTTTCAGTTTTTCGTTAATATCTTTTGAACGAGTTAAAATTTTTATTTTCAGCCTTCGGATTATTAATACTGATGTCAAGCCGCGTCTTTTGGCACCTCTCTAGATATGTTTGGTAGCGTATTAGCAGTCGACCCCTCAACTAGACTTTTACATTAAATTATTGCATATTTTGCGATCACAATTACAGTTCTTAGTTACTTCTCCAGATTGACTGCAGTCTACACATAAATACGAGTTAATTACAATTGAGGAATTTAGATTAAATTTTGCAATTTAAATTTGTTATTAAATTTCATTGGAAGCGATGACTATAAATTAATTGCAATCAAATCAGAAACATAATCAATTATTGGTAAGCAAAACCTTTCTTGCAATCGTAGTCCTGTGGTGTCTTTCCGTAATTCGATATGGAAAGGGAACTTGTAACAAATGATCGTTTTCGGTTTTCATAACATAAACTTTCGAAACGTCGTACACTGAAAGAGAAAGACTGGTAAATCAACCGAAATACGGGTCAATTCAAACGAAATTTCTGTCAATTTTTATCCATCGCAACAAGATGTTGAATCAACTGCGCACAAATCGTTGATTCGTAATTGACCGTTTTAGTAGTCAAATGAACAAAAAGTTGTTGCGACAGCTTTGTCCGAAAGTACCTATGTTGGGGCATTTGCAAGGTAGATGAGTTTTCACTGAGATCTTTTCATGGCAGAAAAACACTTGGAGTGCTTGCCGAACAGTGCCGAGGGGCGACCCCGCTTAGAAAATTTTCTTCTAATTTAAAAACCTTATTTCTAAAATGTTTATGTTGCTTTGCCCGGGGTGCGAATCCAGGGCATACGGTGTGGTAGGCGGAGCACGCTACCATCTCACCACGGTGGCCGCCATGTGAGATCAGTTGTGTTAACAAAAAAATCAGTTAGGTGGATTAGGAATCTGTAAATTTTACAGAGTTTTGTTATCTTAAGAGGGACAATTTCTCTTCTGTTGAAATAATTAAACTAATTTGTTCGCTTGACAAAGAACTCGGTCGAATTAACCATAATTCGATCAATTTCACCGAATCTCCGTTAAGTCAAGAACAACAGAATCGATTTGTTGATTTTACTAGCACCATTTCTTTCAGTGTACTCAACATCCGATAGCTATCGAATTGCATATTCGTGAATATCCATGATCAATTACTAGAAGTTTGCTCGGCAGATAAATTTTTTGACAATTACAGCCACTTTGCTCCCAAATCGAATTGACATCCATTAACTGTGTTGTTTCTTTGCTAAGCCATTTTCTTTTATTTTTTTTGGAGGTTCTTGTTGTAACGATAAGCACACTCCCCGAGGGCCTTGGGGAGTGTTATCGAATGTTCATTGTCCTTTGCCGGATGCAGACCCTGTTCCGGTACTAAGCCCGAACGTCTCGGGAACGATTTGGTATGACAACATGCGACCTTCTAGGCCATACCGCCCTCCCACCCCCTAGATCCATGAGGAGTTCGGGGTCGCCAGAGCCTTGGCTGTTAATGAAACAGGATTCGCCACGGATATGTGAGGTTGACAATTGGGTTGGAGAAGCTATATATTACGTTGGCAACCCCTTGAAAGGGTGTTGTTTAAATATTTATTTTTCAAAGTATTCTTTCAACAATTTTCTTTCAGTTGTAAAATCTAATATCTAATATCTAATCTAATATATATTATAAATGGGAAAGTTTGGATGTTAAGATGTTTGGATGTTTGGATGTTTGGATGTTTGTCCAGACGTTTGTCTTTGTGGCTCAATAACGCAAGAACGGCTGGACCGATGTGGATGAAATTTTGCACACATATAGCCACTAGTCTAGAAGGATCTACTAGCTATATATTTTTCAAAAGGGGCGTGGTCCCCCCCTATGAACAGTTATAATTTAATTATTATATTTTTTCGTCTTTGCGACTGAATCACGCCAGAATGGCTACACGGATTTTGATGAAATTTGGGACACAGACAGTAGTCTACTAGCGAAATTTTTTTCGAGCATGGAAAGAGGGGTGGGGGTCCCACGACCCCTTCGAGAAATTTTTTTTCAATAATTTTTACACATTATAACTTTACGTATACTGGCCTTCACCAATATCACAGACTCAAGGCGTCAAATAAGTCGAGGGCTTACAAAGTAAGCAGTGACACCCTCCGCCCGCCCCCTTTATCTACCCCTCTGGTGTAAAATCTATAAATTGTTATAACTTAATATAAATTTTCTCCTAAATCAATAGTTTTTGGTATCTGGTACATACAGAACGAGATCTAGACAATTTTGGAGGAACGATCAGTGGTCCTCTCCTCTACTCCCGCCATCCGCCCTCCCCCAATTGTTTTTATTAGCACGCTTTTATTAGCTTTACCTGTATGTTTCTATGTAACTTTTTATTCGCTCCAATGCGTCTGCTGCCTTATCAACATGGTTTTATAATTAGCTTCACCGTATTTGTAATCCCGTAAGGGTCATATCGAGACCCTTCCGGGATCATTTCTGGATGGTTTTCGGGATCGGTCCGGGATTACGCCGGGGTAATTTCGGGACTTTGTCGGGACTATTTCGGGATCATTTTGGGACCCTTCCGTGATCATTTCTGTATTGTTTTCGGGATCCCGTCGGGGTTATTTAGGGACATTTTCGGGACTATTTCGCAATCATTTGGGGACCCTTCCGGCATCATTTCTGGATGGTTTTCGGGATCCGTCCGGGATCCCGTCGGGGTACTTTCGGGATCATTTGCGTACCTTGGAGAGATAAATTCTTGATGGTTTCCGGGATCATTACGGGACTTTTTCGGGGTTATTTTGGGTCCCTTTAGGCATCATTTCTGAATGGTCCTCGGGATTCGTCCGGCATCCCGTCGGGGTCATTTCGGGACTTTTTCGCGACTAATACGGGATCATTCGGCATCATTTCTGGATGGTTTTCGGGATCAGTTCGGGATCTCGTCGGGGTCATTTGGGGACTTTTTCGGGATCATTTCTGGATGGTTTTCGGGATCCGTCCGGGATCTCGTCGGGGTCATTTGGGGACTTTTTCGGGATCATTTGGGGGATCTTCCGGCATCATTTCTGGATGGTTTTCGGGATCCGTCCGGGATCTCGTCGGGGTCATTTGGGGACTTTTTCGGGATCATTTGGGGGCTCTTCCGGCATCATTTCTCGATGGTTTTCGGGATCCGTCCGGGATCTCGTCGGGGTCTTTTGGGGACTTTTTCGGGATCATTTGGGGGCTCTTCCGGCATCATTTCTGGATGGTTTTCGGGAACCGTCCAGGATCTCCTCGGGGTAATTTGGGGACTTTTTCGAGATCATTTTGGGGCTCTTCCGGCATCATTTCTGGATGGTTTTCGGGATCCGTCCGGGATCCCGTCGGAGTCATTTCGGGACTTTTTCGCGACTAATACGGGATCATTTGGGAACCCTTTCGGCATCATTTCTGGATGGTTTTCGGGACTTTTTCGCGACTAATACGGGATCATTTGTGAACCCTTTCGGCATTATTTCTGTATGGTTTTCGGGATCCCATCAGGGTGATTTCGGGACTATTAGGGGATCATTTGGGAACCTTTCCGTTATCATTTCTGGTTAATTTTCGGGATCCGTCCGGGATGCCGACGAGGTCATTTCGGGACTATTTCGGGATCATTTGAGATACCTACCGGCATCATTTCTGGATGGTTTTTGGGATTCGTCCGAGATCCCGTCGTGATCATTTCGGGACTTTTTCTCGACTAATACGGGATCATTTGCGGACCCTTTCGGCATCATTTCAGGGTAGTTGTCGGGATCCCGTCACGGTCATTTCGGGACTATTAGGGGATCATTTGAGGACCTTTGCGGCATAATTTCTGGATTGTTTTCGGAATCCTTTCGGGATCCCGTCAGGGTCATTTTGGGACTTTTTCGGGGCTAATACGGGATCATTTGGGGATCCTCTAGGGGTCGTTTCGTGACTTTTTCTGTTTTATTTCGGGATCATTTGGTGACCCTTCCGGCATAATTTCTTGATGGTTTGCCGGATCCATCAGGGTCATTTCGGGACCATTTTGGGATCATTTCTGGATCCGTCCGGGATGCCGTAGGAGCCATTTCGGGATTTTTTGTTACTTTTCCGGAATAGTTTTTGGACCCTTCCGGGATCATTTCTGGATCTGTGCGGGATCCCATCTGGGTCATTTCCGGACTATTTCGGGATCATTTTGGGATCCTTCCGGAATCATTTCTGTATGGTTTTCGCGATCCGTCGTTGATTCCCTCGGAGCCATTTCGGATCTTTTTCTGGAGTATGTCGGGGTAATTTCGGGACTTTTTCTCGACTAATACGAGATCATTTGGGGACCCTTTCGACATCATTTCTGAATAGTTTTCGGGATCCGTCCGGGATGCCGTCGGGGACATCTCGGGACTTTTTCACGACTAATACGGGATCATTTGGAACCCTTTCGGCATCATTTCTGGATGGTTTTCGGGATCCGTCCGGGATCCCGTCAGGGTAATTTCGGGACTATTAGGGAATCATTTGTGGACCTTTCCGGCATCATTTCTGGATAATTTTCGGTATCCGTCCGGGATGCCGACGAGGTCATTTCGGGATTATTTCGGGATCATTTGGGATACCTACCGGCATCATTTCTGGATGGTTTTTGGGATTCGTCCGGGATCCCGTCGTGGTTATTTCGGGACTTTTTCTCTACTAATACGGGATCATTTGCGGACCCTTTCGGCATTATTTCTGGATAGTTGTCGGGATCCGTTCGGGATCCCGTCACGGTCATTTCGGGACTATTGGGGGATAATTTGAGGACCTTTCCGGCATCATTTCTGGATAGTTTTCGGAATCCTTTCGGGATCCCGTCAGGGTCATTTCGGGGCTTTTTCGGGATCATTTAAGGATGGCTTTCGGGATTCGTCCGGGAACCCGTCAGGGTAATTTCTGGACTTTTCCGAGACTATTTCGGGATCATTTTGGACCTTCCCAAGATCATTTCTGGATGGATTTCGGGATTTGTCCGGGATGCCGTCAGGGTCATTTTGGGACTATTAGGTGAGCATTTGAGGACCTTTCCGGCATCACTTCTGGATGGTTTTCGGTATCCGTTCAGGATCCCGTCGGAATAATTGCGGGACTTTTTCGGGATCATTGGGGTCCCTTCCGACATCATTTCTGGATGGTTTTTGGGATTCGTCCGGCATCCCTTCGGGGTCATTTCGGGACTTTTTCTCGACTAATACGGGATCATTTGCGGGGCCTTTCGGTATCATTTCTGGATAGTTGTCGGGATCCGTTCGGGATCCCGTCAGGGTCTTTTCGGAACTATTGGGAGATCATTTGAGGACCTTTCCGGCATCATTTCTGGTTAGTTTTCGGGATCCTTTCCGGGTCCCATCAGGGTCATTTCGGGACTTTTTCGGCATCATTTAAGATTGGTTTTCAGGATTCGTCCGGGATCCCGTCAGGGTAATTTCTGGACTTTTCCGAGACTATTTCGGGATAATTTTGGGACAATCCCAAGATCATTTCTGGATGGATTTCGGGATCTGTCCGGGATGCCGTCAGGGTCATTTTGGGACTATTAGGTGATCATTTGAGGACCTTTCCGGCATCACTTCTGGATGGTTTTCGGTATCCGATCAGGATCCCGTCGGAATCATTGCGGGACTTTTTCGGGATCATTTGGGGTCCCTCCCAAGATCATTTCTTGATGGATTTAGAGATCTGTCCCGGATCCCGTCAGGGTCATTTAGGGGTGCGTTCGAGATCCTGTCAGGGTCATTTCGGGACTTCTTCGGGTCTATATCGGGATAATTTCTGGATGGTTTATGGGATCCGTCCATGACCCCTTAAGGGTCATT
The DNA here is from genome assembly GCF_040869045.1 of Eurosta solidaginis. NCBI lineage: Eukaryota > Metazoa > Arthropoda > Insecta > Diptera > Tephritidae > Eurosta > Eurosta solidaginis. The sequence goes on from NC_090323.1 coordinate 210,945,562, forward strand.
TCGGAATCAATGCGGGACTTTTTCGGAATCATTTGGGATTCCTTCCGGCATCATTTCTGGATGGTTTTCGGGATTTGTCCGGGATCCCGTCGGGGTTATTTCGGGACCTTTTCGGGGATAATGCGAGATCATTTGGGGATCCTCTAGGGGTCGTTTCGTGACTTTTTCTGTATTATTTCGGGATCATTTTGGGACCCTTTCGGCATAATTTTTGATGGTTTGCCGGATCCATCAGGGTCATTTCGGGACTATTTTGGGATCATTTGGGGACCCTTCCGAGATTATTCCTGGATCCGTCCGGGATGCCGTAGGAGCCATTTCGGGATTTTATATTACTTTTCCGGGATAGTTTTGCACCCTTCCGGGATCATTTCTGGATCGGTGCGGGATCCCATCTGGGTCATTTCCGGACTATTTCGGGATCATTTTGGGATCCTTCCGGAATCATTTCTGTATGGTTTTCGCGATCTGTCGTGGATCCCCTCGGAGCCATTTCGGAACTTTTTCTGGAGTATGTCGGGATAATTTAGGGACCCTTCCTGGATATTTTCTGGATGGTTTTTGAGATCCGCCCGGGAACGTTTTCGGAATGTTTTCGGGATCATTTTGAAACACCTTCAGGGATCATTTCTGTGTTGGTCTCTGGATACGTCTAGAATCGTGTCGCTGTCATTTCGCGTTTTTTTGCGACTATTCGGGGAACTTTTGGAGACGCTTTTGGGGCATTTCTGGATGGTTTTCGGGATCCGTCCGCGATAGCGTGGGGGTCATTTCGTAGCTTTTTCTGGATAATTTCGGGATCATTTGGGATCCTATCAGGTTATCAGCTCATTTAGTTCTTTTTTTTACTCAATTACAAAAATAAAATGCATTAGACAGAAAACAAAATTTTAAACAGATAATAAGCAAGCTAACGCGAATAGCCCATATATTTAAATTTCTCCTTGCGGACGAGGCCGCGGGTAAAGGCTAGTTATATTATAAATGGGAAAGTTTGGATGTTTGGATGTTTGGATGTTTGGATGTTTGTCCAGACGTTTGTCTTTGTGACTCAATCACGCAAGATCGGCTGGACCGATTTGGATGAAATTTTGCACAATTATAGCCAATAGTCTAGAAGGATCTACTAGCTATATATTTTTCAAAAGGGGCGTGGTCCCCGCCCCCCAGGAACAGTTATAATTTAATTATTATATTTTTTCGTCTTTGCGACTGAATCACGCCACATTGGCTACACGGATTTTGATGAAATTTGGGACACAGACAATAGAAAGAGGGGTGGGGGTCCCACGACCCCTTCGAGCAATTACTTTTTAATAATTTTTACACATTATAACTTTACGTATATTGGCCTTCACCAATATCACAGACTCAAGGGGTCAAATAAGTCGAGGGCTTACAAAGTAAGCAGTGACACCCTCCGCCTTCCCCCTCCCTTTATCTCCCCCTCTGGTGTAAAATCTATAAATTGTTATAACTCAATATAAATTTTCTCCTAAATCAATAGCTTTTGGTATCTGGCACATACAGATCGAGATCTAGACAATTTTAGAGGAACGATCAGTGGTCCTCTCCTTCTACTCCCGCCATCCGCCCTCCTTCAATTGTTTTTATTAGCACGCTTTTATTAGCTTTACCTGTATGTTTCTATGTAACTTTTCATTCGCTCCAATGCGCCTGCTGCCTTATTAACATGGTTTTATAATTAGCTTCACCTTATTTGTAATCCCGTAAGGGTCATATCGAGACCCTTCCGGGATCATTTCTGGATGGTTTTCGGGATCGGTCCGGGATCCCGCCGGGGTAATTTCGGGACTTTTTTGGGACTATTTCGGGATAATTTTGGGACCCTTCCGGGATCATTTCTGTATAGTTTTCGGGATCCCGTCGGGGTAATTTCGGAACTTTTTCGGGACTATTCCGGAATCATTTCGGGACTATTTCGCGATCATTTGGGGACCCTTCCGGCATCATTTCTGTATGGTTTTCGGGATTCGTCCGGGATCTCGTCGGGGTAATTTGGGGACTTTTTCGGGATCATTTGCGTACCTTTGAGAGATAAATTCTTGATGGTTTCCGGGATCATTACGGGACTTTTTCTGGGTTATTTTGGGTCTCTTTAGGCATCATTTCTGGATGGTCTTCGGGATTCGTCCGGCATCCCGTCGGGGTCATTTCGGGACTTTTCGCGACTAATACGGGATCATTTGGGGACCCTTTCGGCATCATTTCTGGATGGTTTTCAGGATCCGTCCGGGATCTCGTCGGGGTAATTTCGGAACTTTTTCTGGACTATTCCGGAATCATTTCGGGACTATTTCGCGATCATTTGGTGACCCTTCCGGCATCATTTCTGGATGGTTTTCAGGATCCGTCCGGGATCTCGTCGGGGTAATTTCGGAACTTTTTCTGGACTATTCCGGAATCATTTCGGGACTATTTCGCGATCATTTGGTGACCCTTCCGGCATCATTTCTGGATGGTTTTCGGGATCCGTCCGGGATCCCGTCGGGGTCATTTCGGGACTTTTTCTCGACTAATACGGGATCATTTGGGGACCCTTTCGGCATCATTTGTGGATAGTTTTCGGGATCCGTCCGGGATCCCATCAGGGTAATTTCGGGACTATTAGGGGACCTTTCCGGCATCATTTCTGGATAATTTTCGGAATCCGTCCGGGATGCCGACGAGGTCATTTCGGGACTATTTCGGGATCATTTGGGATACCTACCGGCATCATTTCTGGATCGTTTTTGGGATTCGTCCGGGATCCCGTCGGGGTCATTTCGGGACTATTTCGGGATCTTTTGGGGTACCTACCGGCATCATTTCTGGATGGTTTTCGGTATCCGTCCGGGATGTCGTCGGGGTCATTTGGGAACCTTTTCGGGATTATTTGGGGGCTCTTCCGGCATCATTTCTGATGGTTTTCGGGATCCGTCCGGGATCCCGTCGGGGTCATTTCGGGACTTTCTCGCGACTAATACGGGATCATTTGGGAACCCTTTCGGCATCATTTCTGGATGGTTTTCGGGATCCGCCCGGGATCCCATCAGGGTAATTTCGGGACTATTAGGGGACCTTTCCGGCATCATTTCTGGATAATTTTCGGAATCCGTCCGGGATGCCGACAAGGTCATTTCGGGACTATTTCGGGATCATTTGGGATACCTACCGGCATCATTTCTGGATGGTTTTTGGGATTCGTCCGGGATCCCGTCGGGGTCATTTCGGGACTTTTTCTCGACTAATACGGGATCATTTGCGGACCCTTTCGGCATCATTTCTGGATAGTTGTCGGGATCCGTTCGGGATCCCGTCACGGTCATTTCGGGACTATTAGGGGATCATTTGAGGACCTTTCCGGCATCATTTCTGGATAGTTTTCGGAATTCTGTCGGGATCTCGTCAGGGTCATTTCGGGACTTTTTCGTGATCATTTAAGGATGGCTTTCAGGATTCGTCCGGGAACCCGTCAGGGTAATTTCTGGACTTTTCCGAGACTATTTCGGGATCATTTTGGGATCTTCCCAAGATCATTTCTGGATGGATTTCGGGATCTGTTCGGGTCATTTTGGGACTATTATGTGATCATTTGAGGACCTTTCCGGCATCACTTCAGGATGGTTTTCGGTATCCGTTCAGGATCCCGTCGGAATAATTGCGGGACTTTTTCGGGATCATTTGGGGTTCCTTCCGGCATCATTTCTGAATGGTTTTTGGGATTCGTCCGGCATCCTGTCGGGGTCATTTCGGGACTTTTTCTTGACTAACACGGGATCATTTGGGGATCCTCTAGGGGTCGTTTCGTAACTTTTTCTGTATTATTTTTGGATCATTTGAGGACCCTTCCGGCATAATTTCTTGATGGTTTGCCGGATCCATCAGGGTCATTTCGGGACCCTTTTTGGGATCATTTGGGGACCCTTCCGAGATCTCCCTCCTCCCGATTCTGGATCCGTCCGGGATGCCGTAGGAGCCATTTCGGGATTTTTCGTTACTTTTCCGGGATAGTTTTTGGACCCTTCCGGGATCATTTCTGGATCTGTGCGGGATCCCATCTGGGTCATTTCCGGACTATTTCGGGATCATTTTGGTATCCTCCGGAATCATTTCTGTATGGTTTTCGCGATCAGTCGTGGATCCCCTCGGAGCCATTTCGGAACTTTTTCTGGAGTATGTCGGGATAATTTAAGGACCCTTCCTGGATATTTTCTGGATGGTTTTTGAGATCCGCCCGGGAGCCCGTCCGGGTCATTTCGGAACCTTTTCGGGATCATTTGGGAACACCTTCGGGGATCATTTCTGTGTGGTTCTCTGGATACGTCTAGAATCGTGTCGTTGTCATTTCGGGTTTTTTTGGGACTATTCCGGGAACTTTTGGATACCCTTCCGGGGCATTTCTTGATGGTTTTCGGGATCCGTCCGCGATAGCGTGGGGGTCATTTCGTAGCTTTTTCTGGATAATTTCGGGATTATTTGGGATCCTATCAGGTTATCAGCTCATTTAGTTCTTTTTTTACTCAATTACAAAAATAAAAAGCATTAGACAGAAAACAAAATTTTAAACAGATAACTTGATAAGCAGGCTAACGCGAATAGCCCATATATTTAAATTTCTCCTTGCGGACGGGGCCGCGGGTAAAGGCTATATAAAATAAAAATAATAACATAATTTTAGGAGTGAACAAAAAATATCTTTTCATTTAAATTAATAGTGGTAAATGTATACCACTACAAACCCCTTGAATCTATTTGGTATTTTAGTCGCCTCTTACGACAGGCATACCTACCGCGGGTATATTCTAACCTCCTAAACCGCTGGAGGTTCATGCGGCTGCTGCATTAAGTATCACCCAATGTCGGCTGCTAGATCTAAATCGTCCTATCTTCAAATATTTTTCAATAATTTCCCATTTCAGGAATTGTCACAAAATATTCATATACATAGGTAGTTTTTGAAACAAATTTTCAGGTAGTGCATTTTTGAATAAAATTCTGACGTACTGCATTCTTCAAGCAAATTCTGAAAGAATGACCAAAACAACATAACTTTATCAATTCACGAAATATTTAGTAGAAAATGAATTATTTCCGCCAAAACCTGTTGGCATTTACAAATTTATTATCACTACTAATATATTACTAAGGTACTTTCCTACTACAATTTTGGCTGAATGGTATTGAACTATTCCCCGTTTTCCTTACTTCGTAAAAGCAACCCTTCGAGATTCTTAAATTTGGGAGTGTCAAAGCTCTGTCATCATTGGAGAACAAACATCTAGTAATTGAATCATAATGAATATTTACGAAATAATTCTTTTTAATAAAAAGTTAAAAAAAAAAAACAGACACTGCTCACAATAGAAAAGATTTTGTTAGCTTCCAAAGCATTTCTGAACATTTTTTGAAGTATCGAAACTAAAATAATCAAAGCAAGATACGCCAACCGAAAAGGTTGTTGTTGATGTTGTAGCGATAAGGGTACTCGCCGAAGGCTTTGGGGAGTGTTATCGATGTGATGGTCCTTTGCTGGATACAGATCCGGTACGCTCCGGTAACACAGCACCATTAAGGTGCTAGCCCGACCATCTCGGGAACGATTTATATGGCCACATTAAACCTTCAGGCCATCCCTCCCTCCCCACCCCCAAGTTCCATGAGGAGCTTGGGGTCGCCAGAGTCTCGTCTGTTAGTGAAACAGGATTCGCCGCGGATAGGTGAGGTTGACAATTGGGTTTGGAGAAGCTATATATTGCGCTGGCAACCTGAAGGGTTGCGCTACACAGCCCCTTGAATATGGTATTTTAGTCACCTCTTACGACAGGCATACCTACCGCGGGTATATTCTGACACCCTAAACCGCTGGGGAAAACCGAAAAAATCTTCACGTTCGATGTCGAATTGAAGTATCGAACCGAAAATTGTCGACCATGACGCAATAAAACCATACAGGTGAAGTCAGTAGTACAACAACAAAACTTTGACGGCCGTCCTAATCCGGTCATGAATTTTAAAGTAGGCGGGAGGGAAGTTTTTTGGTACTATTTTGTTTCTTTTTTTACTGCCTTAGTGATTTAATGTGCGGAAAAAAGCCAAACTTGATATATCTCTACAGAGGAAACGCGAAGAAAAGGTTGAGTAAGATGGAGGGAAGTCGGAAAAGAAAGGAAAACAAGAGGAAGATGAAGAGTGAGAGTAAAAGTAAGAATAATGGCTTGGCTAATGGCAATGGCTTGACACAAAGTAGTAAAAAGATGCTAGAAGAAAGATTGAGAGTGATAGTGAGAGTTAAACTTGGATAAGAGCAAAAGCGATAAACGTAGGAGGAAAGGCGGGAAGATTTACGGAAGAATGAAAAGGATAGGGAAATTGAATGAGCCGATTAAGGTTAACTAAAATATGCAGAGGGGTGATGAAATAAGAGAGGAAGAGTGTTAGACAGAGCAAAGGCAGGTGGACAGATAGAGAAAGTCAGAACAGTGTATGTCGGGTTTGATCATACGGCTGGGAGTATTTCATGTTTTCTTAAACGTTCCCAGGGTTGAACAGAGCTGTTTGAAATCAAGTTCAGATAAGTCAAGTTATTTTTTGCCATCAGGTTTATCTTCAATCTCTGATTTGTTGAAGCTTCGTTGCTGTCAAGCGTCTGCCGCTATATACTTTTACACCAGCCCACCTCTTTCTGCTCAGTGAGCCTACCTCAACGCATGGTTTGCATAGAAATATGTTAAATGTCTGGTTAATTGCATCATGGAATCGACTATCGAATTACGAAAAGCCACCCCTGGTTGGCGTGATTAGTAATGACCGGCTCGTCAGAGATTTGAGTTATTCAACATATTTCGTATTTACCTCATACATTTTTTTTCGTCACTAGATCGTCAAGAGGAGATGACACCGGATGAACCGCCTAGCTATGAAGCCCCGCCGGACTATGACGAAGTAATCAAAGTCGGTATGGAGCAAGAAATACGTGATGCACGCCAGCGACAACGACGTCGACATCATCATCATGCTGAGCGTTGTTGCGGGCATTCAAATTGTATACAACCTCACATCTACACTGGTGATCGTCCAACGACATCGGCAACAGCTGCAGCTCAAACACTCGCAGCTGGCAGCGTGGCGGAAGAAATATCAGGAACCTCAATAGCCGAGGCACAAATATGCAATGAACTAGCCAATCGTGTGCTAATGGCTACTGCAGCTTGTGGTAATGCTTCACTTTCGTTATATAAACATCCATACCCACAACATATCAAAAACAAACTATGTAAAAGATCTAAGCTATACATAAACCTCTCTCCTTTTATTCCTTTTTCACCACACATATGTATTTCTAAAAAAAAAAGCTCATCAGAAGCTAATTTGTTTCTATTTATTAAACCAAAGACTCACGTTTACAGGCTCTGCAGGCCCGTCAGAGTCGAGTGTCGCAGTTACACAGGGATGCTGCTGCTGTCAATCGACCATGGGGATTTCGGCGGGCGCGACATCGCTTCCCAATGGGTGTGAACTATGCTGTGCCGTTGCGGAACAACCGGAGGCCACAACGAGCTCGTGAGTGCAATGAATTTTTTAATTTTGTGTAGGAGTTAAATAATAATCTATATTTTTATTTTTACATATATATTTCCAACTTTTAATATGCACATACATAGTACCGGAACACCGACTCAACTTGAGGAACGAAGTGCCGAATTTAGAGATGATTCACTCAATATATCACTCACTTTAGGCCTACCACAAACAACAATCTGTTATAGTGAAAATAGTAAGTATTTATAGAATTATGACGATTTAAAAAAAGAGAAGACATTTTAAGACAAGCGACCCTTCAAAGTATGGGCAGGTGTTCAACCAAAATTCTAAGCTAAGACTATTCAAAAACTTATCCACATTATGCTCGTTACTTGGATTATAGTCTTATATTTGGATATAGTCTTATATTAGAACTCTAACGAGAGAAAAGTGAAATGAGCGCCTTAGGCCAGGCCTTACTGTTGAGGAGATTTCAGGTACTACGGATTTATAATTGAGGTAGATTTACTTTTAGGGAGCTGTCGTTGGGAGAAAATCTTTCAATTTTTCATGAAGCCAAAACTTGCAAAGTTAATCATTAATATTTACTTGCAGATGCAACTGCCCCTTCACGTCCTAAGAGCACATCAAATTATAACGAACAAACTTATTTGAAACGGTCGTGGATTGTCGTAAATAATGGTGCCCATAGTTACAAGGTTCAACGCTTACGTCATACATTCTCTGTCCCTGAGTCATTCCCGATTGATGCCTACTATCCCGATGTGCTGAGTTATGGGACAAATCTACCACATGAATGGTAAGTAGAAGATTTCAGTTAACTCAACGGTTTCACCTCGAATTCTGTTAGTTCCTGATATTAGTAAAAAAACTTGATTTGATGATGCATACATATGCTGCAGCCACTGAGATCTCGCAGGTGTTTTGAATTTTGGGAATCTGAATTTCGAACTTAATATATCTTAGGTTCTTTGCTGTAATTAATGGTAGGTGTTTTGAGTTGACCGCCTAAATTGGCTTAAGGATAAGATTTTTGAATGCAATGGCTATTGAATCCTTTGGTTGCCATAAAACCAACTTAAGCGTAATCGCCAATAACGGTATAAGCGACAAACACAGAAACCTTTATTATGGAATAGATCACAGTTTTAATGTATTTCTTTTTCAGCTTATCACAAACTATAATGTAAGAGAGCAATGCAACGTTATTCGGGATTAACTTTTCTGTCCCTTATTGATTGACGGCCGCCGTGGTGTGGTGGAAGCATACTCAGCCTACCACACCGAAGCACGTCGGTCAAGCCTTGGTCAAAGCAATATCAAAATTTTAGAAACAAATATTTTCAATTTGGCAAAAAAATATTTTAATCGAGTGTATTTCTGTCATGAAGAGCTTCTCTGTGAAAACTCATCTGTTTTGCATATGCCGTTCGAAGCCGGCGTAAAACATGAAGATCCTGTCCCGCTAATTTGTAGGAAAAAATAAAAGGAGCTCGACGCAAATTGAAAGAAAAGCTCAACCATAAATATCTTCGAGGGTTATTCCACTTCTGAATTTCTCTCCTTGAACTCAGGGATAAACAATATTAAAAAACCATGTACCCCCCCCCCCCCCCCTCCCCCGCGTGTGATTCAAAAGAGAGTCACTGCGATACTTAACCTGGCCAGCTAGAAAAATGACCATCTTCGATATTTTAACTCCTGCTTTTCTATGTAAAAGCCGTGATAAAAGACTGATAGGTGTCAAGGACTTCTGACGCGAGAAGAAAATGCGGTATTACAAGCTTATTTTCTTCTAGCAATGGGTTCGATGGTACAGGCATACTGCGACTCAAAATAACTCGAATCCGCAGGACCAGCAGCGAAGACCACTTCTAACTTCCACTTGCTTTTGTAAAGCACCCACATATTTACTAATCCTCTAATAAATTAAGCTCAACGTGTAAACTTGTTCTGTCTTATAACGCCTTATCATTACAGCCAACTTTTCCTCAGCAATGCAAGCAATTTTGGTTCCGAGCTATCAAGAGATCCATCGGCACATTGCATCCAAACACGACGGCCACAGCAACCGCTATTTCCGTCAACATCAAATCATCAGCAACGTAATGCAATTCTTCAACTTTACAACGAGGATGCATCAGTAAATATATCTAACATCGGCGCTGATGATTGTGTCGTAGCATCAGGCTCAGCTTCAGTTCAGCAATCACCTGATGTGGAACATTTGTTACAAAACAAAATGATGGATAGTGATTGTGAGGTTGGAGGTGTTTTTTGCTTTGGTGCCGTAAGCAATCGCAAGCATTCACGACGTAGCCACCACGGCAGACGGCATGTACGTAGTAAATCTTTTACCAACTCAAGCAGCGGCGGACCGCACCGTCATCATCGACTCGATTGTATAGGAAGTGGTGGTGGTAAAATGAAGCGCAGCTCTTCGGCAGATCTATTGTTGCGGTTTAGTCCGGTCACTTCACTTAAACAAATTCTGTACACAGGGACAGGCGACGGTGGGATGTACCAACATAATCCAAAGTATGAAGAGCTTGTTTATTTGATTTAAATAGATATTTAATTGTAGGTTGTGAAATAAATAAAAAAATTTAGAGAAGTTGCTGCAAGGTGAAAGGAAGTCAAAATAAGATGAAAGAGTTTATTTGTAAATGCGACCGATTTGAATTAGTTATTGTGAATGTGATTTAGTTATAAATTTGTTGTTTAAATATTAAATTATAATATTTGTGTATGTATGTACTTAATTAATTAATTTACCTCTGTTTCTCATAAATATTTAATTTATTCATATATTCAGTGTAAAAAAAATATCAAAATAAAAAATTTAAATGAAATAAATTATTATAAAAAATAAAGAGTTAACATTTTCGATCAATCGAAACTGATTAGATTAGTTGATTGATCGCAAAATCAAATTAATGTTGAAGATGTTATTGATTCAAAAATTCTATTTACGAAGTGACATAAATAATAATATTGCCTATAAATCTCCGCCTTCTGTCATCGTTAGAATCACTGAACTGTCGAATAAATACACTCAAAAAATCTGCATATGAAATGCTTTTTATTTACAGCCCCGTGGTGTGATGGTAGCGTGCTCCGCCACACCGTATGCCCTGGGTTCGCACCCCGGGCAAAGCAACATCAAAATTTTAGAAATAAGGTTTTTAAATTACAAGAAAATTTGTCTAAGCGGGGTCGCCCCTCGGCAGTGTTTGGCAAGCGCTCCGGGTGTATTTCTGCCATGAAAAGCTCTCAGTGAAAACTCGTCTGCCTTGCAGATGCCGTTCGGAGTCGGCATAAAACATGTAGGTCCCGTCCGGCCAATTTGTAGGGAAAATCAAGAGGAGCACGATGCAAATTGGAAGAAAAGCTCGGCCTTAGATCTCTTCGAAGGTTATCGCGCCTTACATTTATTTATTTTTTATTTTACTCTGAAATTAGAGCTTCACAATTTACTGTATTCTCGTACTGCACTTAACGCGTGTTAAAATAAAGTGATTAACTAACACTTGGGCTCCGCCGCTTATATACTCTCAGTTGCCCCGTTCGCCTAATTCTGCTAGAGTCTAGACTCTCCGCGAACAGTATTTTTGATTAGGTGTTTATTCACTTCTCTTATCTGCTGCATCTCATAATCGCTGTGTTCTTCTATGTCTATATATGAGTAATGTCATCTGCGCTCTTTGTTACTGTGTACATGTGTGAGTAATGCTTCTACACTCCCCAGCAAAATTTTTGCTTACCTAGCATCGGCTTTGTAATCCAACGAATGTTGTGGAACGCATTACCAACCTCATGTAACCACCGATTATATTAACACAGGCATGTCATTAGGCTAACCCCAGCGGGTTAGGGGGTCAGAATATACCCGCGGTAGGTATGCCTGTCGTAAGAGGCGACTAAAATACCAGATTCAAGGGGCTGTGTAACGCAACCCTTCAGGTTGCCAGCGCAATATATAGCTGCTCCAAACCCAATTGTCAACCTCACCTATCCGCGGCGAATCCTGTTCAACTAACAGGCGAGGCTCTGGCGACCCCAAGCTCCTCATGGAACTTGGGGGTTGGGAGGGAGGGAATGGCCTGAAGGTTTAATGTGGCCACATAAATCGTTCCCGAGATGGTCGGGCTAGCACCTCAATGGTGCTGTGGTACCGGAGCGTACCGGATCTGTATCCGGCAAAGGACCATCACATCGATAACACTCCCCAAAGCCTTCGGGGAGCAACCTTATCGCTACAACAACAACAACAACATTAGGCGTAAGCGCTTGCCTTTACATTACTAAGAAGCCTTTTTGTAATGCGTTATCAGAGCCTATGTTATAACGCCTTCCTACTTTGTAGCTAAAAGCGCTTCCTGAACGTTTTCCAAACGAAGATTTAAAAGCGCTGATTAAAGCGCTTTTGTAATGCGTCGACGACCCCCCTACGCAACCCTTTCCTTTTTTGTATCTAAAAGCGCTTCCTTAACGTATTCCAAATTAAGATTTAAAAACGCTGATTAAATGCATTACTTGAAAGCGGGTTTGTAATGCGTTACTAAATCATATTACGTAACGTATTTTTATTTGTTGAATTTCATTTATTTTGTATTAGTTTAAAATAAATAAAATACATAAAAAGTAATTACATAAAGTAATTAAAACTAAAGCGAACACATATGTATTTATGTAAATATTTGCATACATTTTTTAATTTGCCTTATTTTCTAAACATATTTGTTTTTTGAAGTGTTTATTTTTGACAAACCGCAGTCCATGTCGTAGGTCCTTCAAGAAATCTGTAGATGTTTTTCCATCCACAATTGTCGCATCTAAAGTGATAAGAAAGTTAAGTAAAAAATAAATACTTTGTTTAGTTTTGTGCCGTATAATAGTCAATATTACCAAAAAGTATTTCGAGCAGTTTCGGGAAATTGCGCAGCCTTTTCTTGTAGTTCTTTCCATCCACATTATATTGTAGAACAACCTCGGTCGCAAATATTCTCTCCACATTTTTACTCCACCCTCCAGGTATAATCAGCTTTTTTAAACTGACAATCTGTAAATGTAAAGACAAAATTAAAATCGTTATATGAAAGAAACACAAAGAAACTGTTTTTAAAGTGTGGAATTAAAACTCTTACTATTGCAGCTCTGTTGTCTTCTGTTATGTCCTTCTCAAACTGGATGAGTTCCGCCACGGACTTTAAAGAAAACCTTTGAGAATATGTTGGTTGATCTGCTGCAGTTTTTAGAAGAACAGATTTTAAACTAGCGACCTCCGCTGAGCGCATGTTTCGACAGATGGACTGCACTCCAAAAACCACTGCCTAAGTTTACACGTTAAACTGTTTTTTTTGACCATGATGCGAATTATGCCTTGCATCATCCACAATACAAAAATCACTTTCGGAAAATGTAGCACTTTTAGCTTCAAGTTTTGCACATAAAATAGATGTCTCCTTCTTCACAAGGCGTTTTATATGTATTTTACTGTACATTTTGTTTAAAAATCACCTTAAATTAAATTAAATTCATAACCGCAAACTTTATTCGAATTATGTATACAAAAAATGTAGAAAATGATGAAGCCAGAAAAGAAAAATAACTGTAATTTTTGAAAAGACGCAAATGAGAATATTTTTTGCTTGTTCACATCTTTTTTGCATTACTTGGAAGCATTTCTGTATTGCAATACAGCAATTCTTACAATAATTTATAAGGTAATCGGAATGTAAAGAAAAATAACTGTTTTTTTAAATAAAAAAAGGCATATGAATTTTTTTTAGTTTGTTCGCTTCATTTGTGCTTTACTCAGAAGCGACTCTGTAATGCAATACGGCAGTTATAGCTGGTAATGTAAACGGTCATCGGAAACTATATCTTGATTACGTTGGAACCCGTTACATAATCTATGCTAGGAGAAGTGGTTGCTGAAAAGTTTGCTGGGATCCTAGTTGATGTGTTCATGTGTACGTAGATATTTGCTGTTTTGTCTACTTACATTGCCGTTGCAGTTGTGCAGCATATTGAAGCGAATTTTGGGAAATTCCTGATAATTTGCGGCTTTTGTTAACGTTCGAATCTCTGAACTGTCGAATAAATAACTCAAATATTCAGTGTGTTTACAACTCTACAGTAGTATCAGTACTTCACAATACTCGCGTACTTCACTAAAAGCGTGTGAAAATCAAACTAACTCATTATCGCTTGCACCATGCTGTTTTTATACTCTCAGTTAGCCTTGTTCATCGTTTTCTGTACAAGGATATCTTCAAAGAGAGCTCTTAGTGATATTACCGTGCGAGTTAAATACTAGAACATGTTAACACATTAGCGTACTCCGAAATATACTTTTACTCTTACTGTCTTAAAAGGAGCAAAAACAAATCGTTTCAATGGTTAATTAGATAACGTGAGCTCAACAATAATACAAAGTTTTTTTAATGTATTTTTTATATGTAGTATGTATGTATGCACATACATTTGTATGTATATATATATTTATATATATTTATGTAATAGTTAGAATTGTGGGAGTAACGCACAAAAGCTTTTGTTGATTATGTATTTCAAATGCATGCCTTTAAATAAATTTATGTTTTTTTTTATTCATAATATTTGTTTTCTTTTGATTTGCAAACTGCTTCGCTTTGATTTTTTTATTTCTTCTTTTTTTTTTTTTATTTTATGTGCGCCATGTATGCATTCAATTCGATGATTGTGGTTGCAGATGCTGTCGAAAATGCTCAGCTACACTTAAACCACCCACATTCGTACCAGCAGCGGCACCAGCATCAATTATGCGCCCAGCACTGTTCTCCAAGGGCACAACAATATTACGTAAACTATCGATGCTATTACGTAGTTTTACAGCCTGAAATTTCGCTGGTAATTTTGGTGAGCCTCCAACTGAAAAGGCTTTAAACTCCTTTAAGCGTAATAGGTAAGCATTTAAAAAAATTTAGAATGAAAAAACAAAATACATTTCAAATAGATTAAAAAAGGTTATATTCTTTTTAAGTTCTTTTTTTTAATTTGTAACATAAATTTTTTAATGAATCCAATTATTTTTAGTAATAAGAATAAAACACTTACATATTAATAAACTTTTTTACATGTATCTTTGCCCGTGGGTGTGTGTATATGTGTGTGTTAAACGTGTGTATGTATGGATGCATATGTATACGTGGTAATTGTAATAATTGCTGTTTTGTACTGATTTTGTACATTGCATGTCCAATCGGCCATCGTGGCGTGATGGTAGCATGAATTTTAGAAATAAGGTTTTTCAATTAGAAGACAATTTTTCTAAGCGGGGTCGCCCCTCGGCAGTGTTTGGCAAGCGCTCCAGGTGTATTTCTGCCATGAAAAGCTCTTAGTAAAAACACATCTGCCGTGCAGATGCCGTTCGGAGTCGGCATAAAACATGTTGGTCCCGTCCGGCCATTTTGTAGGGAAAATCAAGAGGAGCACGACGCAAATTGGAAGAGAAGCTCGGCCTTAGATCTCTTCGGAGGTTATCGCACCTTACATTTATTTTTTATTTATGTGCAATCGAGCTGTGTCAATAACACTGTGCAACAGCATTTTTATGAGCGCAAACATTCGAATTTTTTTTTTTTAAGGCCATTTCGAATTTCGCAATATTTTGTCTCAGTAATTTTAGAATAAGTAGAAAAAGTGTTTAAATATGTACATATCGGAAATGTAGTTACGATATATTTAAAACATATGAACCGAGGGTAGCCGTCCTAAGCCATTTAGGTAGAAATTAAAACGAGACAGGAGTTGCCTATGCTCCATCAAGTAGGAAAGGTGTGGGCAGAAGCGCTGGGCTGCTAAATTTCTGAGGTCATGTGCAAATCCTACAACGTTGGGCTGTTTGTTATATCTCTAAAGAGAGAAGAGCTAAGGCTAACGATAAGCATATTAACTGGACACTGACTTCTGACATCACATGCTTATAAGGCCTCGTCCGTAACAAAAGATGTAGAAAGTGCGAGCTGCAGGAAGAAACGGCTACGCAGGTTTTGTGTTCGTGTCCTGCGCTCACCAGATCAAGGCTCCAGCTGCGAGGGACAGAGTTGCCAGATCTCGAAGCAGTAATTAAGCTAGGTCCTAGAAAAATTCTACATCGTATTCGCCAAGAGGACGTACTTATTTTATAATATAAGTCCTTAAGGGTATGGTCGTCAAAGAAATTCTGTAACACTTTGGACACATTCCATCCATGTGAAGTCATTATTGACCGGCCTGCTCAACCTAACCTAACTTATATATAGCACAACATTTTCTCTTTGAACATTTTTAAAAATTGGCATTTTAGTGGTAACTAAAGTGTTAAAATTTTCTAGTAAATAATTTGCCGTAAAGTTTTTGAATTGAAAGGCAATGGAAAATCGAAGATTTTTCAGGAAATGCAATAAATGTTGGGAACTAATTGTCAAAGCCAGCAAATGTTTTTGAATTATCTTCGTGTTGCTTTGATGCTGCCTATGGACTCTAGGAACGGAGAAACTAAAACGTGTGGTTCTAAATCAGCTGTTGCCACAACGTAAGCGCCAAAAAGGACGCAAAAACCGAATATGTGTGAACCTTTAATTATTTATTCAATTTGAACTTTCTGTGCAAACGAACATTATAGCGCCGCCACATAAGCAGGTTTTCATATAGATGAGTTTAACAAACAAGCTTATGCATAATGTGTTGTTTGCACGTGTATTTTTAAGGAGAACAACAGGTCGAGCAACACTGGCGCCATCTGATATGAAAAAGTAGGCAACTCTCAAATTTTGCTGCAAGCAAAGCATAAGAAGAAGAAGAAATTGACATTTGGCTAAGGGTGCTGACACACTCTGCAAGTGTAATTATTTCTCCCACTCGTTGGTAACTTTTCTAACATTTTTCACAATTGAAATCTGCGCATTTTTTATATTAAATTTCTTGGAATTGACTAGTAGACTTTAGAAGGTATGTCGCTCCGATTTGTGTTACCACTTATTCTAAAATAACTCAGACAAATTATTGCAAAAACTTGGCAAAGAAAAGAAATTTGAATAAACAAGGCAAAACGATTATGAAATTTTACTTTTGGGCCTAGAGGTCATTGACCTTCAAATAGTTGTATAGTATTAAAAAATAATATTCCATCGAAAATTCAGAATCACATATTCTCTACGAATAACAAAGTTTTTGTATGAATTAAGTGAGGATTACCCTTATTTAATTAATTTAGTTAATAATTTGGGACAAATTTAAACAACGTGACATCAGCACGGACAAGACGATGGCTGTTTCGATTGTACCTTGTAAATCTCTTCAACGCCTTTTCTCCCGAGAGTTGCACAAAGTTTTAAATTTGACATAGGTTTGAAAAAGATATGAATTTCTCTTTGATTACCAATCCAATTTTAAATATATTTTTACGAAGAGTTTCCCTCATATCCATACATTTCTATATCATAATGAGATAAATCTTAACGGATAAATTATTTCGAATTGGGCTGTTTAGGGTGTGGTGCAAGAAGAGGAATCAGCACAATTTCTTTAAGGGCCAAATAATGGTGACTTATCCATAACTAGATAAGACAGCTGAATGCACCAACCCATATGGAAATCAATGTAAACGATTAATGGTGCCATACCATAACGCTAAAGCCATAACCATACCATAGCCAACCAATTGATATTTGGTTTCTTGCCATATCCATAACCTAAAAATATTTGAATTGATGAATTTAATAACTTTTTGTAGATTTTATTCATTGTTTTGGATACTTTTTATGAAATTTTCACGATTTTTAGGTTAAGGCACCATTAATAGATCACATTGGAAATGGTTATGGATATGGGTATGGTTACGACTATGGCGTTAGGGTTAAGAAAGTTTAATTGGCCCTTTAAATCGAACACGTTACATTTCCAATCATACGTCAATTTGTCATGGGCCATTCTATAAGCAATTGGCACAATAAAAAATGTGTTTGTGAATTACAAAAACAATACAACTATTATGAGCATATTTAAATGTAATTCAAGTGCAATAAACTAAAGTAAAATATAGATACATTTAGCATGTATAAACGTTATTGAAAATAAAAGAAGAAACAACAGAAAAGTAAATTCGAAATTATGTAACTTAATCATAATAAAATAACATATTCATTTTATGTATGTGTGAAAAATGTAAAATAAATACATTTAATGTACATATAATGTAAATCACTTGTAAATCTATGTACATATGTATTAGGGTGGGTCAAATTTATTGTTGAAAAGGCACATCCAGTTTCTGAATCTATGGGTCATACTGAGTAATATTGTCCATGGGACCATAGGTTTGAAATGAATTTCGAGCCTCCCTAATTTTTTTAGGAAATTTTATATCCCAATCCGAATCCGAATTTGACATTTATTTTCATGTATTTTATTTGTGAGACCGTTATTCGGATTGGGATATAAAATTTTCTAAAAAAATTAGGGAGGCTCGAAATTCATTTCAGACCTATGGTCCCATGGACAATATTACTCAGTATGACCCATAGATTCAGAAACTGGATGTGCACCTGAAGTTTTTTTCCCCTTTTTCCCCATACAATTTGACCCTCCCTAATATGTATGCATGTATAAATTGGTTTCATTTTGACATGTAAAAGAAATAGGTTGAAAGAATGTGGATGAGGGTAAGGCGAAAAAAATTTTGTTTTCTTAGCTTGGGAACAGAATTTGTATCTTCTTTTTCGGATCCATAGATCTGCTGTAAGTTCGGAAACGCATATTGCGAATTTATACCGTCCTATCTCGGCTTTTGATTATTTTTTTTTGAACGCCATATCTAAGAATTAGTTTTCTGAGCAAGATTACTTGAATGTAATTTAGTTTAAGTTTTAACTCCTTGAAGTCGAATATCTTCCTAATAGAAATGAATAGAATATGTAGTTTAGCAGAGTGACGAGTGGAACATCGATAACTCTCACTTCCGTAAATGGATACAGACATACAAATTATACATATTTTTTTCTAAATCGGGTTGATTGAATGTTTCAAAAACTCATGTATGTTTGCTTAAGATGCATGGGACAAGTGATATTGGATACATGGAAGTTGTAAAGGAATTGTGAACACATAGTTTGTTGTAAATATTGATTTAAGATAGTAATTGTAAGATTTGTATGCATCAAATAATATTGTTCGCACGACAGTCCCTTTTTTGAAGTTACAAGTTGGACCTAACCAAGCTAAGAACCTTTTTTTAATCACCCTAATATATACTAAACTATACTTATAAAATTATACTGGCATCTAAACAAAACTTTCGGGATTTTCGGATTAAAAACAAAAAACAACTATAACCAAATAGTTTTAAAAATTCCTTTGTTCACTATTTTTTTCGCTTCACATATTAGTATATGTGACGCGGCCTATGAAAAGTTGGCTTATGACTCAAAAAAAACAGCTGTTTCTCCCAAAAAAAACAGCTGTTTCTCGCAATTTCTTTTTTGAGTCATAAGCCACCTTTTCATAGGCCGGGCCACATATATATGTGGTAGTCAAACTCGCTATTAATATGTTTAAGTCAGTTTAATTTAAGTGTTGCTCTTCTCTTATTTCAACTACTTTTTTAATGAACTCCCTGAAGCCTTTTTCAAAAAGGCTTAAAAAGATCCATGCAGTTGAAGTTTAGGAGCAACAATTTTCAAATCGCATCATTCATTGTCAAATGAAGACAAAAAAAGTCATACTTTGAACAACGTCAAATAATGTAAACTACATACTTTGCTAATTAGACTTCCACGCATCGATACTAAAGTTAACATTTGTTTTGATTGAGACCTTAAAATTGTACAACAATGTAATTCAAGCTACCTGATTACTACTTGGCGAATTTGTTTCGCTACCAGCCGCTGATGTGCTTGCAGATGCATGATGTGTATATGATTGGAACGTTGGCAATACCACAGCTTCACGACTGCCACGCGTTGTTACTTTCTCTTGTAAGGAATTCAATGTTTTCGAAAGCCATGGTTGCCAACTATTACGATTCGACTGCATTTCAGTCACAGTAGCATTTAATTGATGATTTAAATCTTGATTTCGACATTCTGCCTCCACATGTGCCAACTTGGCTTGTGCCAATTCCAATTCTAATTCACGTATGCGATGTGTAGCTACATTTAAAGGATCTAATGGACCAAGCGGCGCTTCTTGCATTTTGTTGCAACTCTGTTGTGCTGTTGGTCGAATATCGCTGTTATTGGTTTTTAACAAGGGTGGTAGTCTTACACTATTATCGGAATTCTCCATTTGTCGTATGCAATTTGAGCATTTGGAAACGATGTTCTGAAAAGGAGGAAATGCATAAATGTTATTTATTTTTTGTTTTTTTACTTATTAATAAAAGCAAACATTTTAAAAATTATAAGATGGTGCATTGTAGACCTGTGGAACTGTGTGGAGATTTGTAGAACGGCTGTGAGAGGAATTCACCATACCTTTTGCTATGTTGTCCGCCTCAACATAGATGATTTTTTAAGGCTGTATAACTCAGTAATTTATTTTGCCTTTGGAAAAATTACCTATTTGAAAATAAGCTGGCTGAAAAATATTGGGATAACAGCTTAAGTTAAATCAACAATTGGAAAATCTCAGCCAAGCGATTTGTAAAAAAAGCTAATTTGCCTATTTGTATCTTATTTGCTCGATATGTGTGTTCGAGCTGCAGCAGCATTGTAAATTTTACCAAGTAGCGCAGCTAACAGCTGATCGGTGAAAATTCGCACATTCACACGCACAGTTCTCGACTCAGTTTCAAAAACAAACTTTAGATTATTTAGCTCAAATTTTAAAGTGAGACAATCCTTACGAATTTATGTATATAGAATATATAAGGCGTTTTTGTTGTTATTAAAACAATAGTTTTATTTTTATTAAAGCTTTTATCATTTTTTTTTTAACTTTGAAAAGACTCCGAACACCATTCCTTCATTATATGACATTCGACTGCCTAGTCCACTGCCTTCCACTCTATTCGCAACATAACCTCTATTTAAGTTGCCAAACTATATAGTAAACAATGTGCAGCAGTGTTACTTTTTATGACAGAGCATAACGTTCTTCAGCAAAATTTTAGCAGTTGTGGCAATTTCGCGCGTTCGTTGAACGAAATGTTGAAAATCTATTGATTAATTTACTCTCTTTGCTAAAAGCTTTGTGACCTCTCGAACACGAATAACTTTGGTACATGACCATTTATGTGTGAAGGATGTGAGGTGGAGATCACGTGTAGCCGCAGTATAGCACATTTATCTATAACTGAAGGTCACTACACACTGTTGACCCACCCTATTTGAAAACCCACGCATTTATCCTGGTGTGAATTTTTTATTTATGATATAAGT
The DNA here is from genome assembly GCF_040869045.1 of Eurosta solidaginis. Taxonomy (NCBI): domain Eukaryota; kingdom Metazoa; phylum Arthropoda; class Insecta; order Diptera; family Tephritidae; genus Eurosta; species Eurosta solidaginis. Next base: position 210,966,510 of record NC_090323.1, read on the forward strand.
TCCTTAGACTTCCCTTTGTCAGGCCCGCACAGACTTGCTGGGAAACATTGTCGAAACTATTAACATTTTGCATGTTATGGCCATATTGGTATTGCATACTTTTAGGAACTATCTATAGTTATAGATTTATAGCAATTGAAAATTAGGACTGGACACTTACAAAAGCCAGTACCAACGAGAGTAAATTAATAAGAGGGCGCATTGTAGAGTTGTTCATTCGCCACAAAGTGGAACGGCTGCGACAGGAATTCACCATACGTTTTGCCCCTGCTTCGTTTTCTCCATCTGGATTAAAAGTCATAAGCCTGGACATTCGCGAAATTTTAGTGATGTAAATTGCATGGCGGCCACCGTGGTGTGATGGTAGCGTGCTCCGCCTGGGTTCAAACCCCGGGCAAAGCAAATCAAAATTTTAGAAATAAGGTTTTTCAATTAGAAGAAAATTTTTCTAAGCGGGGTCGCCCCTCGGCAGTGTTTGGCAAGAGCTCCGGGTGTATTTCTGCCATGAAAAGCTCTCAGTGGAAACTCATCTGCCTTGCAGATGCCGTTCGGAGTTGGCATAAAATCATGTAGGTCCCCCATCCGGCCAATTTGTAGGGAAAATCAAGAGGAGCACGACCCAAATTGGAAGAGAAGCTCGGCCTTAGATCTCTTCGGAGGTTATCGCGCCTTACATTTATTTTTATTTTTAAATTGCATGGCGCCAACTCCAATGCCGGCGGTAGCTCAATGGTAGCTCATTGACGCAATAACTCCAAGCGAATTTTTGACGCTACTCAGTAGAGAGTGCGTAGACATTTCAATTGGCTATTGAGTGAAACGATTTTTGTGTGTCAGGCACGAGTTTGGTGTTATTGGCGCTACTGGCAATGATTACACTGAGCTGATGACGGTAGCGCTGGTAGTTCGGCTTTTGAATCAGAAAAAGAATTGATGACCCATGTAAATTATTATGGCTTTGGCTATTATTGGTTGTGACTTTAAACCAAATAAGTGCTGCGGACATAACAACCGGAGTCATTTTTGAGTTTTATATTTTAGATTTAATGCACAATTAATATGGGTGTGTTTGAGCAGCCAAATAATAACAGTAGTATTGCTAAAGTGCTGCTTAGTTGATGGAATGTCGCTAATTTCCTAGCGATGATCAATAGATTGTCAACATTTCGTTCAACGAAGGCGCGAAACTGCCACATCTGCTCAAATTTTTCTGAAGAACGTTATGTTCTGTCATAAAAAGTAACACTGCTGCAGCTCGAACACAACCTATATCGAGCAAAAAAGATACAAATAGACAAATTAGCTTTTTTTACAAATCGCTTGACTGAGATTTTCAATTGTTGATTTAACTTAAGCTGTTATGCCAATATTTTTCAGCCAGCTTATTTTCAAATAAGTCATTTTTCCAAAGGCAAAATAAATTACAGAGTTATACAGCCTTAAAAAATCAGCTATGTTGAGGCGGACAGCATAGCAAAAGGTATGGTGAATTCCTCTCACAGCCGTTCTACAAATCTCCACACAGTTCCACAGGTCTACAATGCACCATCTTATAATTTTTAAAATCTTTGGCTCAACACTAAATATCTTCTCTCCGTTGTATTTCGTACATGCTTTTCCCCATATTATACAACAAAAGCGCTTTTTTTCTGAGCGTTGAACTAACCAATATTCAAAGTTTGATCCATAAACAAAATTGAACTTTTTCCGTTTTTTGGAAGTAGCCTCCAAAATTTAGATATTAACTTCCGAAGTTCGAAATCGGACTCTTCCTTACATATTTTATTTATTTATTTTTTTTAATTAAGCAAAAATTTAGACGTTGTTGCCTTCTTTCCTTATTTGAATTTTATATATTTTTTCTTTTCCTGCTAACAGTTAATATAAGGGTCGAAAGGCAGATCTTTGGGAAAATTAAAACTCATATGCACAAAAAAAGTTGACGTACCTGGTAAAGTGACACTTGCAATTTGATGCGCTGAATCCAAATCCGCTATCAGAATTAGGCTGATGAGCCCCGCTGCGGGCCTTACGTTAAATAACGTTCATGTGATTTTTTTTTTTTTTTTGAGGTTTGAGCCGAACAACGACTCGTTAGACTAATTTTGATACCGGATTCTAATTCAGTGCCTCAAAGTGAGAATACATGTATCGCATTACCTGCGCAGTCAACCTTTTTGTTGTATTTATCGCTACAACAACAGCCAACATTTTTTATATCGGATTGTAATTTATCACTTATATAGTTCAAATAAGTGTTATACGTGTTCGTTTATCTTATAAAATAAAGAAGCTGGCAGTACATAGATTACTTAAAAATTAGAGCTGGATTGCGATTCGATTTTTAATCGATTTAATCGATCCTTTTTCGAAGAATGAATAATCGATTTTCTTTTCCAGAATCGTCTGATTTTTTTAGCCTTCGAAGTTTCGATAATCTTACAGTTATAGTAGGTACAATTTGATGTTGTTTAATCAAAATGGGCAGAAAATATATTTATTGTAATTTTTTATAAAATTTGACTTCACAGGCTCATATTCATAGTCAAAATAAAATAGCTTCCACTCTATTTAGAACCATACACCATGACTATGCGCCATTGGGTTGGTGACTTCGATTAACGCTCAACCGCCTAGCCGGTTTTGGCGTTACATAACAAATCACGCCGTGATCCCTGTTTCAACATAACGGACTCCAAGGGAGATCAAGTCTTCTTACTGGAGGTCTCCCCCTTCGTATGCTTCCAAATACGGGTGCCGATAGGTATACTATCTGTGCATTCCCACAACATGACGTAGCGGTTGGCATCACGGCGAAGACCATAAATACTCGTCAGGACTTTTCTCTCGTACACTGGGCCATCCCATTGTCTCTCGACACGGTCCATGATTCCGATCCATACTTTAGAAGAGGTACGAAGAGAGATTTATAGAGCGTTAATGACAAGAGTTTATCTTTGTCTGATTTCTAAGCTAGCATTGCAGAGAAGACAGAAATTAAGAAGAAATGTCTGCGTACAAAATGGAATATCCTAAACAAAAATTGTTCATGCTCATTGGTTCCTGAGGTACTACTGCTATAAATTAATTTGAAAAGACACAAATAATGATATTTCAGTATCAAATGAACTAATAATCCACTCCGATGGAAGGACCAAGTGGAAAACCAGGTGGTACCCCTAGTTTTGTGACTTAGCGCGAGTTAACGAGAGAGGAAGAAGCTGGCAAACGGTGAAAATCGTATAAACAATTAAGCAGCAATCAACTTTTTTCGACTCGATTTAATCGATTAAATCAATTTTTTTTTTTGAGAATCGAAACGAAAAAATCGAATCGAATCCAGCTCTATTAAAAATCGACCTACTCACCATCACATTTCCCATTGTCTCATTCATATTTGTCATTTCGCTTTCCAAACGTTGTATTATTAGCTTATAATCTTGTATGATGCCAGTATGTTTCTTTTCTCTTTCTATGCCACGTTCATTAGCCTCACTTAACTTTTTTTGGAGATCATCAATTTCTACCAACAGCTTTCGTCTTTCTTCACCAAAACGATTCTCATAGATTTGTGCCTCTTTCTCCAAACGTTCTTTATGTTGCTTTTTTATTTGAAAATCCTCCTCATATTGCTTCAGTTTTTTTATTTTTCTTTCACAAGCCATTTTCATAACACGACGTGCTTGACTAGGAGAACGACATTTTTTCGGTAAAGTTACACGAAAATACTTTAAAATACCCTCAAAATCAAGTTGGCGTAAATCAGCTTCACATATAGAGAGTAATGTAACAGCAACTTGAAAAAGTAAAGGTATACCATCCAAAAGAAAAACATCAAGTACATGAAATACAAAACATAGGGGAAAACGTGCTGTGAAGAGCGTGAGGAACCATTGTGATGCATACATATGTGTCTCAATGCCACATGCCGTGAAATGTTCATGTAATTTTGGTATTTGTTCTTTAATTAAACGATCGAGTTGATAGAGCCGCAGATAGAGCACCTCAAAGCCTTGCTTATATAAATCGCGTAAGCCATAATCGTACATAAGTGCGACTAAAACACAAAACGCATCTTCTTCGGGCATCTATGGAAAATGATGTGGCAAAGAGTGAATATGAAAACGATTACATAATATATATTGTGATTTAATGCAGCTTACGTGCAATAACAGACTTGCAGCGATGAAACTTAAACCTTGACAATAGCCAACTTCGATGTCATAGACCGCATATGCTTTTGATACTTTAAAAAGTGAGTCTTGGCCTAAAAAAAATAAGTTTCGTAAGGAGCACTTGAATGAAATACACTATGCAACAAAATAACTTTCTCTTTTCTAGGTATTGTACTTAGCGAATTTTTTGATGGGATTGATCCGTAAGGAAAAAGCTTCCAAAATATAGATATTGGTTTTCCAAGTTCGAAATCGAGCCCTTCCAAATATAAAATAAATAAATGTAAGGCGCGATAACCTCCGAAAAGATTTTGGGCCGAGCTTCTCTTCCAATTTGCGTCGTGCTCCTCTTGCTTTTCCCTACAAATTGGCCGGACGGGACCTACATGTTTTATGCCGACTCCGAACGGCATTTGCAAGGCAGATGAGTTTTCACTGAGAGCTTTTCATGGCAGAAATACACTCGGAGCGCTTGCCAAACACTGCCGAGGGCGACCCCGCTAAGAAAAATTTTCTTCTAATTGCAAAACCTTATTTCTAAAATTTTGATGTTGCTTTGCCCTCATGGAACTTGGGGGTGGGGAGGGGGGAATGGCCTGAAGGTTTAATGTGGCCACATTAATCGTTTCCCAGATGGTCGGGCTAGCACCTTAATTGTGCTGTGTTACCGGAGCGTACCGGATCTGTATCCGTCAAAGGACCATCAGATCGACAACACTCCCCGAAGCCTTCGGGGAGCAACTTTATCGCTACAACAACAACAACAACGGGGTCTGCCTTCTTTTCTTATTTGAACTGTTTAAATCTTGTTTCTTTTCAAGTATATATGCACCAACTTTTTTTGTGTAGCTGTGTAGATAATTTATCTCAAGGGTCAAAAGGCAGATCTTCGAAAAAGTTAAACGAGATAAATTATCTACACAACTACACATAAAAATTTGGTGCTGATAATTCGACGCATCTATTTCCATGCTTTTTGAAGCACTGAATCCGAATCAGCTATGCGAATTAGCTTAGCCGGTCTCGGTTTGGTTCTAACCTCAATTATCGCTGAATTTTCCTTTTTTTGAGGTTATGGTCGAACAACGATCAGTCGGGCTAATGAAGGCGGGTTCGGACTCATCGCATCAAAATACATAGGAATGTGTCGTATGGCCAGGTCCGTATACTTTTTTGTGGCGCGCTTCTTAGCATATGACTCAAAAAAAAATGTGCGTTGTGCGACACGGTAAACTCACGCGTTTTGTTACGCTGAGCCCGAATCCGCTTGGCTTAACGGGTTGTTGTTGTTGTAGCGATAAGGTTACTTCCCGAAGGCTTTGGGGAGTGTTATCGATGTGATGGTCCTTTGTCGGATACAGATCTGGTACGCTCCAGTATCAAAGCACCATTAAGGTGCTAGCCCGACCACCTCGGAAACGATTTATATGGTCACATTAAACCTTCAGGCCATCCCTCCCTCCCCACCCCCAAGTTCCATGAGGAGCTTGTGGTCGCCAGAGCCTCGTCTGTTAGTGAAACAGGGTTCGCCACGGATATGTAAGGTTGACAATTGGGTTTTTATAAGCTATATATTGCGCTGGCAACCTGAAAGGGTTGCGCTACACAGCCCTTTGAATCTGGTATTTTAGTCGCCTCTTACGACAGGCGTACCTACCCCGGATATATTCTGACCCCCTAACCCGCTGGGGTGCTTAAGGGCTCGTAGAGTTCGATCGTAACTCAAAAAACGGAAACAAATACTGGCGATGAACGTTTTTTGAGGTTAGGGTCGAATTGGGACTTGCTAGGCGAATTCTAAAAGCGGACTTGTGCGTATGGATATACATGTGTCGCATTATTAGATCCGCCAACGGACAACCCCTTATTCTCTTGTGGATCAGTCACTTCAAAAACGTTGGTTAGGTACAATGCCCAGCCGAGTGTTGAACAGTGACAATGAATAGAGTCACTCACCTGAGCCACCACTTTCCTTGAAACATTTATGAGCCGGAAATGTTCTATGTATGTCACGTTGTATTACATTTTCGCATTTGGTTTCCTAATGAAACAACATAATTGATATTTTCAATAAATTGTTAACAAATTCAATACTCACTTTGGTAATTAAAATTTTATACATGTCCAGCATCTCAATTTTCCCCTCAACATTTGCCAACTTTTGCCATATTTTCTCACGTAAAGCTTCTGGTACGCCCAAGCGTACTAATGATGCCAAATTCTTTGGACGTTTCTCACCATCCCACTCTTTGAGTATAGGATCCCATTCATCTAATTTATCCTGTGAACAATCTTTCGATACTTCACCTGTTCCACTCAATAAGGGTTCATCACCATCCGAACTATAATCGGTTGGGCATTCATCTTCAATCGAAACAATCGATGACGAACGCACCATACGTGATAAATTATTCATACCAAATTTTAATAATGATGGTTGTGGGGGTTCATTAATTTCCTCAGATGGATCAATTGAGCTTACTTTCCAATTGAATTCATCAGTAGTGCGTTCCAATTGTAAATAGAAACGTAATGTCATTGGACGTTTAGATATAAAATGATCCATAATACGTATTTCGCTAGCCGATTGTATTACAACGGGTGTCTCAATAACAAAACGCACCGGATCACGTATGCCACGTACAACAATATCCACCGCTACAGTAAGAAAAGTTTTCGATGCTTCAACATTTAGTTGTTCGAATGCTGCCTCATTAGCTTTCCATTCAGCGCGAATTATATATGGATGCAAGCATAATGGTGTAGCAGCTGACAAACCAACACCATTGGCATTATCACATGAAATGCCGGTTAAAATGCCACCACCATTACCTGTACCACCGCCGCCGCCAGCAGTATTTGTGTTATTGGTGGTTGTATTAGTTGTGATTGGTACGTGATAGCTCATGCTAACCATATCTATTAATTGCATATCACCTTGGCGCACCAATTTTCCAGGACTTAATAACACGCCAAAACAACGTTCTATAAATAATGGTTGTAAAACATTTGAAGGTGTTTGCTTAACGGTAATAATGACTTCCTTATCGGTGTTGGCGCGCAATTTAAAATAATTACGATCACGAGGCACAGCCGAAAATGAATTTTTTGCCACCTTTTCACGAATTTCTAATGATACAATAAATTCATAGCCAGCGGTATTTATTGGATTTCCACTCATATCCGATGTTATAGAATTCATCATAATACTATCAATAGCTGAGGTTAAACTGCATGTCATACTAGCTGGATATGTGCGAAATGCTTTTTGAAAGCATGCTGTATGGAAATAGAAAATATATTGGGTTTAGTAAATTTGCGAGCTAGGAAATTTTTTGCGTGGTACACAATTATTATTGCATTTTAAAATATCTGAGCAAAAATTGCATCGCCTTTCGTTAGTGCAGCAAATTTTTAGGAGGACTTTGAACCATCCACTAATTAGGAGCGCCAAACGCTCTTCTCTTTAGTTTCGATAGAAATTTTCTTTTCCGCGTAAAGAAAATAAAATTCCGTTGAACTAATATTGATTGTGCTTCGATTTATGTATGTACATATATACACAAAATCATCTCGAAAAAAATCCTGAAATAGTTCCAAAATAACCCCAAAAATAGACTCAAAACGATCCCGAGGTAGTCCGAAAAATATTCTTCAAACAATCCTGAAGTTGTCCCGAAAAAATACTAAGCACTATCCCGAAAGGGTCCGAAACCGTTTTCAAAACCATACGAAAATAATCTTGATCCCTAAATAGTCCCGCAAACAGCTCCGAAATGATCCCGAAAATAACTCGGAAGTAGCTGCAAGTACGAGGTTGTTAGCCCGGATAGGGATTATTGGTCGAAGGAGGCGCCGGACCTGAGCGATAGGCTGCAGATTTATACTGACGGCTCCAAACTGGATAAAAAGGTGGGCAGCGGGGTCTTTGCACCTCAACTAGGGTGAAACATATCCTTTAACCTGTCCGACCATTGCAGCGTCTTCCAGGCGGACGTGGCTGCTATAAATAACCTGTGGAACGCTGTTCACGGTTATAATAAAATTTGTATTTGTCAATGAAATGGAATGAAAACATAAAACTTGAAATTTTTGTGTGTTGTAAGAAAATGTGTTCAATGTTTTGGTTTCATTTTCAGTTTGCCATCTTCTTTTGACAATCCCTACACCAGTGAAATGAAAAAAATAAAATCAGCTGATGAGATGAGCCCACCATATAGTTGAGCCAAGCGTAACTGACGTTTAAATCTACTGAATAAACATACTTTACAATGTTGCATTTGCAGTTTGAAACAATTTATTACGCATTTTTTTTTAAATTGGCAATTTATTATTAGAATTTGTTATATGATAAATTGCGTAATAAATTACCCAAATGGTATAAATTGCCAATTTGGTGTGTGTTTGTACATAGTATAAGAAGCTGATCAGAAACCAAAAACAACCCGATGACTCGACAATAACAATGCAATAACAAACCGATCGCTATCGATAACTGGTCGATATCAGCTATTACCGATAACGAGGTGTTGAAGTTCTTCTCAAAAAGTACCGAAATTATACCGAAAGGGTCCTTAATTGTTGCCGACATGGTTCCGATAAAAGTCCCACAGCATTTACAAAATAAGTCCGAAATAATTCCCAAGTAGATGCGAAATGAACGCGCAGATATCCGAATTAGTTCGAATATCATTACGAAAAGGTTTCGAATTTGATGCAAAATGATACCAAAGTCGTTCCGAAAAGATTACAAAGGGGTACGAAATCATTCCGAATATATTCCCAACTAACCCTCTAAGGTAGACAACATTCTGCAAAGATCCTAGACGGATACCAAAAAATACCATAAAATAGGGCTGAAACCCTTTTAAAAATGGCCACAAACACGTGAAGTAATATTCTCTTCATTTTCCAGAAACAGTTTCGCAAATAGTCTTAATCATAGACGTACATTTGTATGTTTCACACGTACTTATTACTGACAAATTGTTTTTACGAACGTAAATATCACATATTACATTACATTTGCATAGACATCCAAGTTCTGCTTACGAGGCAATTTCTTCCAAGAAAAAAAAAACGCTTTAGCCCAAAGCTCAGCCGAGAGCTGTACAGTGAAATTAATCACAGAGCAGTAGAAAATTTTTATTTAAGCAGAGTTTGGTTGTCTTCTTATGTCCCCAGAACACTACCTACACAATGTGGCGAGAGAAATGAAATGCTGAGCAAACAGTTTCTGTTAATACCCAGAAATCTGGGCATCCCAACAGACATCTGATTGAAGAGGCCACAACTCCCAGGTGTTTAAGAAGTCCTCTCCGCATGCATTATGAGGAAATACGACACCTGAGAACACAGCCATATGAGGAAAAAACACCAACAGGTTCTCAGCAGACCTGTTAAATAATGATTACTAATGGTAACGATTAGCCGATCAATTGCTTATTTTCTTTAAGCGCCATTTAATGATTACTTGCCATTATTTTTTATGATTACTTTTCAATTAATTAAAAAAATAATCAAAAAAATCATGATTTTTTCGATTATTTTTTATTTTTTTATTTATTTATTTTTTTTTTTTCTTGATTTTTTTGATTACTTTTGATTATTTTTCCGCTTCGTTGAAAGAAAAGTTCTTGTTTGCTGCATGCACGGAATAATTTATACATACAAGTACATTTAGGATGCAATATTAAATCGTAACCGCTTATCGAGGCAACATATAGGGCGAATGGTATATGAACGTGCATAATTTGCTACACTCATTATATAAAATAATAACGATCCTCTATGGTTCATCCTTAAGTCAAGCCAATTTTGTTTTGTATACAAAATTAATATATCCACTATTTTGGATTACGTTATGGGTATGCACTGATTGTTTTGCAATCCAAGTTTTTCATATTGTTCGCTTTATTGTAGTAATATTGGTTTCATATCATCGCCAGTGTGGGGCAATGTTCTCCAACAAAAGGTGGGCTTAAAAATTTGGTACAAAATGAGCTGTATAGCTATCTGGGTGTTTCATATACTAGCATGGACATTTGCAAAACACGAAGTCCGTTGAAAGAAACTGCAAAACTCTTCAACACGCCTTTAACTTCTTCTGCTCCTATTGAGCGCCTATTTTCCTTTGCAGGAATTATAAATCCTCCAAGGCGTCAGTCTTTGTCGGACGTTTCATTCGAACCTTAACTTTATTGAAAGCAAATGCAAATTTGTTATAATGACTAAAACAACTTTTATATAATGAATATACATAAATACCTCTTATTTTACTTTTAAGTTTTGAAATATCGTTATTTTTGGCAATGTTAATTCAGTGAAACAATTTTTAATTGATGCAAATAATTATTAATTAGATACACATTTCATAACATCATTACTTCCTTTTAAAACATCAACATATGCAATTTTTGTGTTTACAAAAACACATATATATAAAATTAATAAAAAATAACATGAAATTACTAAAGCTTACATTTCCTAACTACATGTACATTAGATTGGGACGAAACCTCACTTTTCTGTAATTTCCGTTGTTAATACAAAAAATATAGCTCACTATGCAAAACTTAAGATTTTATAGAAAATATCCTAGACGTAATCATGAGGAAATAAAAAGAAGTTTTAAGCTAATGTACATGGACATATGTTAATAAATTTATCTGGCATATAACAACCTTTGGTTAGACAACTAATCATGATGATGAATGACAACCTAGAGGATCGCTACAGTTGGAAGTGAAGCTATCAACCATCAACCTAAGTAGTATTACTCATACTCATATTGTTGGCGCATATTGTTTTGTCATAAAACAATATTTTTTCATCGGAAACACTTATAGAAACGATAATTTGCAGGTACGTATGTACATACATATGTATGTACCCATATGCCTAGATAAGCGCTAACGATATACCGGTACATCCTCCAATGTAATTGTATGTACAAAACAATCAGTGCATAGCCATAACGTAATCCAAAATAGTGGATATATTAATTTTGTATACAAAACAAAATTGGCTTGACTTAAGGATGAACCATAGAGGATCGTTATTATTTGAAGCGGAGCCGCGAATAACGTTTTAAAATCCAATTTTCGCAAAACGTGTTTTTTGCAGATTTTCGTTACTGTTACTCTCTTGCATCTCTAAAGCATCAAATAAGTTAAAATTACATACTAATGGCCAATTAAAAAGCAATTAGAAGAAGTCAGTCCCGTGGAAGAAAGTTTTAAGTTACACGCAAAATGATACGATCGCAGTTGTCGCAGGTAATTGATAAGTATAACAGAGGTACAAAAAGGAAATGTAATGTTGAAAATTGGAAAGATATTAAAAACAAAAAGTTAAGAAATAGTGGAAATCAACCAGGAAAAACAAAAGTATCCCTCAAAAAAACGCTCCAGAACAAGTAATGTGGCAAAACGTTTTAAGTGCACTTGCTGTAATTTTTATTTTATTTATTGTTTATATTTAGGTTTGTGATTGTCGTTGCAATTTCAATTGCCAAAAATTTGGTGTTGGTCAAATGAAGGACTATTTTGTCAAATTCTATGAAAAAAATTATAATGAACAAACTGTTTTTTTATCGTCTTTAATCGAATTGAGTGAGCCTCGAAGAAGAAGAGTTAAAAATTCGCCCTCTTTATGTAAAATTGACCGTGAAAACACTCGGAGATTAATATTTAAAAAGAAGTAAACAAAAAAGATAGGTTGGAAAGTTATTGTGTAAATGGACTCAAAGCAAACCAAGCTTTATTCACAGTTTTTGGAATATTTTCATTTCTGTTTTGAACACATTTTTGTTTTGATGCCGAATTAACTTTTTGTATGAAATAAATAAACTGTAACATTCTATAATATACATTTTAAATCCGTTCCTACAAACCGTATTGCTCAGTGGAACAACGTTTTAAAAGCCATCAGTACAGATGCTGTGCGTAATGGAAAACGTTTTAACTGCTGGCGCGCTTGGGATATGAAACGTTTTTCCACTGAAAAGTTTTAAAATGACCGCTTACTTGTAATTCGAAATTGAAATTCCTTAATTTTTTTCATATAAGTTATTAATGTCATTGTTTTGGACAAGCCAACAATACAGGAACAAAAAACAATCACAAAGCCTCCAAAAACTTTTTTTTTTTCTTTCCTGTAAAAAAACGATTTTGTCATTTACAACGTTATTCGCGGCTCCGCTTCATTTTATATAATGAGTGTAGCAAATTATGCACGTGTATATACTTACCGGAGAATATGTTTAGATCAACGCTCATATGCCATTCGCCCTATATGTTGCCTCGATAAGCGGTTACGATTTAATATTGCATCCTAAAATGTACTTGTATGTAGAAATTATTCCGTGCATGCAACAAACGAGAATTTTTCTTTCAACGAAGAAGAATAATAATTAAAAATAATAAAAAAAAAAAATCAAAAAAAAAACAAAAATAGTCGAAAAAATCAAGAACAATCAAAAGTAATCGAAAACTCCTTTTTTGATTACTTTTGATTTTTTTAGATTTTTTTCAATAATCGGAAGAAATCATGATTTTTTTTTTTTCTAATGGTAATCAATTACTAATTGGAAAAAAATTTAAATAATCATTGGCCATTAAAATAGGCATCTAATTAATTGATTACTAATGCTAATTCAAATTTAACAAGTCTGGTTCTCAGTGATATCCACAAAAAGGCGTCGGACCTCAATGCCAGGAATTGACCGGCGAACCCAGTTCTTAAAGAAAAATACCCAGAACTCACAGAAGAGGAGCGGATTCTCCCTAGGGAAACGCGCATCACTCTAGCTCAACTTCGATCTAGATACTGTAACAGGTTAAACTTTTACCTATCCAGAATCAACCCCGACATACATAATTTATGTACTGCTTGCAATGTGTCCCCACATGACACCAACCACTTCTTCAATTGCAATGTGAAACCAACGTCTCTAACATCCCTCTCACTCTGGTCCGCCACTGTTGAAACTGCAAGTTTCCTTGGACTACCGTTAGATGATATTGATGACAATTTGTGATTGATCGCGCCTATTAGATGGGGCGAAGCACTGCTACAATAACAACAAATTAAAATTCATTCATTTGTTTAGGTAAACTTTCTTTGAGATAAATTTATGCTGCTTTTCAGTTCATTTGTAGAAGTAGACTAGGCAAACATTTTCTTATCATTGTATTATCACAGTTGTATAGATTTACATCCAAAGAGCGGTCAGAAATTTTGAATTCGTATTAGTTTTAAAATTATAATATGGTTCAACTCACCGCTAACTTGATTAACTGCTTCTGGTATATGGCAACGAAAAACGTGGCATTGAAATAGTGAATCGCCATGCAGCCAAGTAAAAGCAAAACATCCATTTTCAGCTGTTTCTACTGGACCGCGAAAATACAAAATAATGCTTTGTATTTCGTAGGTGGCGATAACCGATTTGGATTCAGCATCATGTAAGCTGGAAAAAATTATGTTTTAATGTTAAGGAAGTTTTTTTTATAAAAAACTGTGCACTGCTTGCAAGCAAGCTACTATAATTTTGTTATTTCTTTACAAACTGAAAAAGTTTTAGACAAATTTTATTTCAAGTTTTAAAAACTATTCGAGTATGCGGTTTTCTAACCCATTTTATTTAAGTCTTACGAAGTAAAAATATGAGGTGTTTCAAAATTCGCATTAAGTTTTCACCATTTGCTTGCCGGCAGAAGATAGCTTTTCTTCAAGAACAAGTGAAAGATCCAGTTTTAATTCTATAAATACGATAACTCCACTGAACCCGAGTACTACTTCAATTTTTATAAAGCAAATGTTACGGCTTTGAATGAGTTTTTTTGACTCTACTGATTGGAATTTAATCTTTGAGCAATTAGACTTATGAAATATGTACATATATGAAGTTCAAGAGCGTAGTAGAAGAAAGCCTTAACTTATACGTTTCAGCCCACAGAAAAAAGAGATCTTTCAATCTCCCATGGTACACAAAAGAACTTTTGAGGTTAAAAAACCAACGAAACAAAGCCCATAAAAAATTTAAGAAAACTGGCTCTACTTACGACGAAACAAGATTTGCTGAGTGCAGGAAGAAATTTGAATGTCTATCCAAGTTCCTTCATGATAAATATATTAATTCGCTTGAGATTAACATAAAAGCCTTCCCTAAATCTTTTTGGGTTTTTGTTAACTCAAAACGAAAATATAACGGTATGCCGAAATCAATGGAGTTTGGAGGCAAAGTTGCTTCCTCAACTCAGGAAGCATGTGAGCTCTGTGCTGACCTCTTCGGGTCGGTATTTAACAGGTTCCGAACAGTTAGTACGTCACGTGATACATCTACCATAGTGGAGTCTGTAAATATTGGTCAGTTCGCGGTTACAGAGGAAGAGGTCCTGGAGTCCCTTATGAACCTTGATGTATCTAAGGGAGCTGGACACGATCTTCTGCCACCCTTGTGCTTAAAGAACTGTGCGGTTTCTCTTTATTCGCCTCTTACTAAAACCTTTTACAAGTTCCTTGAATGTGGTAATTTCCTTGACGAATGGAAAGTGGCATTCGTATCACCAATTTATAAGACTGGCCCTCGATACAAGGTCGACAACTATCGGACCCATTGCTAAGCTATCCATCATCCCAAAGCTGCTGGACAAAGTTGTAAATGACCAGCTATTTGCAGTTTTTAAAAACTATATTGTTCCTCAACAGCTTGATTTTTATCCAGGGAGATCCACCAGCACAAATCTCACCACATTTGTAAATTTTGTGGTTAATGCGATTGAGGACGGACACTCTGTACACTGATTTCGTAAAAGCTTTCGACAGTCTCAATCATATTCTTTTACTTAATAAACTCGAAAAAACTCGGAATCCGCTCCAACGATCTAAGTTGGCTTGAATCGTATCTCCAAAACAGGAAATTAATAGTAAAGATTGGCAGCAATCTCTCCAAACCCATAATCGTTACATCAGGGGTACCATAAGGTAGTCATCTGGGCCTTTTACTTTTTTCTTTATTTAAAAATGACATCAGCCAATGTTTTAAATTTTGTAGTTGCTTGATGTACGCCGATGATCTAAAACTTTATTACGGAGTTAAACAATTTAGCGACTGCATAGAGCTACAGCAAGACATCTGGGAATTGATAAAATGGTGTAATAGTTACGGTCTTTTCTTGAACTTCTCCAAATTATCACATTCACTCGGAGAAACGCATGCATAATGAACAGCTATTACTTTAACGATAGCGACTCATTCAATCGTACAACTACTGTTAAAGATTTGGGAGTATACTTAGACTCGAATAAATAGGGAATACATAATCGGTGCGTTTAATTCCAAACTCGGCTTTCTCAAACGTAATTCCAAAGACTTTTTTGATCCGCTAACGCTGAAAAGTCTTTACATTAGCCTTGTAAGATCCATTTTAGAATATGCCTGCATCATTTGGGACTCAGACTTCGTCACACATTCCAGCCGGT
Source organism: Eurosta solidaginis (assembly GCF_040869045.1). NCBI lineage: Eukaryota > Metazoa > Arthropoda > Insecta > Diptera > Tephritidae > Eurosta > Eurosta solidaginis. Next base: position 210,982,172 of record NC_090323.1, read on the forward strand.
TAGTAAGAGTTCAAAGGAGATTCACTAAATTCGCCCTTCGACGAATGTTCACTTTTGAATCGATGTCATCTTATGAACTACGATTTAGAATTTTAAATATTCAGTACCTTAATATTCGAAGGAAAAGTTGTGGTATTTTTTTTTATCAAAGACATTTACGACAGTAAAATCGATTCTCCGGAACTACTTTTTCTTCTCCCTTTCCATGCACCTGAAAGGTGTCTAAGGACAAATACATTTTCTACGTTCAAACGCGTAGAACGAATTTTGCAAATAATGAACCTATTCACAGAATGATTTCCTTATGTAACTCTGTTTTCAATCATGCCGATTTTAACTCATATAAAGAACATTTTAAAGCTGATGTTGTTGATTACTTTCTTTTCAATTAATATGTTCCGGTATTCCTATTAATATATACATGTTTGTATATACATACTTAAGCCGTAGCGAATTATTTACAAAAATATTTATTATTATGTCATTGTAATTATAAATTGTTACCATATATTTTTCTATTTCGTTAATTTGTATCTTAGTTGTTACATATCTGTGAGGACTATGTCCGGTAGATAAATATATAAATAAATAAATATAAGTTTTTGTTCATCCTTTTCTTGTGAGCAGTGTACAGCAATTTGAAAATATAGCTTCAATTACTTACATCACTAAACCATCCGAACAATTTGGTATGCTTACAGAAATTTTCAGACCAACTGACTCAGAATTACTATTTAGTTCATTCATTATTCGATATATATCGATTTCTGATTTGGGTGCATTAATATTAGCTGCTCCAAGATATGTCACACCCGAAAATATAGTACAACCTTGATCGATCTCTGAAACTGAGCAATGAAAAAAAATTATTGAGAAAAAGCAGTAAGAGAACATACATTTCTAAATAATTTTATAGGCTTTAATTTTTTGTAATCGAGTTACGAAAATAAGCTATCATCGTTTGCTTTGGTCAATCACCCTAGACTGGCCGGACAGATATGGATGAAAGTTGTCACACAGACAGTCCGGGGGGATTACTCGCTACATTGATGACAAATGATATTTGGTATATGGGCCATAGAGATGGATGTCCACTTCGGGACTACTTCGCAAGCATTTTACTATTATTTAGTTACATCTGCGGAATCATATCTAGATTGTTTTAAGGATCATATCGGGTATGTTTCGGGATCTTTTAGGTACTATCTCGGTATAATTTTACGTTTTTCAGGATAATTTTAGGACTGCTTCGAAATAATATGGGAACTATTTTTTGGACGGTATGCACTATCTCGTGACCATTTCGAGATCATATCGGTATTGATTTTGGGATAATTTTGTAGTTACTTTGGGACTATTTCCCAATTCATCATCATCATTAATTGGGGCTTAACCACCTAAGCAATTTTGGGCTTTTCGTTACAAGTCAAGCCAGCTATGCCTGTTTCGCGATAACTGACGCCAGTTGGGAGCACCAAGGGAGATCAAGTCTTCCTCCACCTGCCTCGCCCAAACATGCGGAGGTCCCCCGTCCCTTTATTTCGATTGAAATACTTTTTTGGCCAACGCCTCCTCGTCCATTTGCATAGCATAACGTATCAACGAAACCTTTGGGTTTTTATTCGCTGCGCTATAGTCGGAGAACTTTTCTCTCGAACAGTTCAAGAGCAATCTTATCTTCTCTCGACACGGTCCATGATTCCGAGCCATACATCAGGACAGATATGATGAGCGCCTTGTAGAGCGTGACTTTTGTTCGTCGAGAGGGGACTTTACTTTTCAAATACACCCTCAGAGCAAAGTAGCTTTTGTTGGCAAGAGTAATTTTTCGTTTGTTTTCTAAGCTGACATTGGTTTTTTTATTAATGCTGGTTCCCAAATGGGACAAAATCCTTTACAGTTTTGAATTTATATCCGTCAGCAGTGACGTGGCTGCCAAGGCGCGATTGCGCTGATTCTTTGTTAGATGACAGCAAGTAACTCGTCTATTCCCCATTAACCTCGTTTGGTTTCGAATCGCTCGAAGAGGTCTTATCCAGTCCTTACGGAGCTGATGAAGTTGCTCAAAATCATTTGGCAGAGCATTATTAACATTGCAGGGAATTTAAATTCAGACATACGAGCAACTTCTTTGCGCATTGTCAAAGGCTGCCTTTAGGTCGACAAAAAAAAAAGTGAGTGCGAGTGTGAATATCGTATCGTGAGTCTTCACGATTCACATTCTGTATTCATAAGAGTGGATTATTTTTTTTAGGCACAATTTCATTACAGTCGTTTGTATTATTGTTTAACATGAATTTCTAAAATGTTTTTTTAGTGTGGTTACAAAAGATTGAGCGAAAAGTTAATAAGTTATTCGACTTAACATCCTACCTTCTTCATCGGTATCATTCTTTTCTGGTTTCATGAGGTCTTGCTTTTCCTCGACGCTGCCGCCTCCACCACCACCACTCACCATGCCAGGACTTGCATCAATGCAGTCATAAAATACCGAATGGCCTACTCGATTATGTTCGGATGTGGACGCGTCATCGCTTTTAGGTGTTATGACGTAATCATTATTGTGACGATTCAATGATTGTGATTTCATTGCTATCTTCGAAGGAACATACTGCTGTTGTTGTAACTGTGGTTTTTGCTTTTCAGAATCGTTGTCTGGAACAAATAGTGCTGGGCTCGATGTACCACCAGCCAATGGCAATGTGAGTGATTTTTGTTTGCTCAATGCCATCGCTTTTGACGCTGTAATAAGTGGAAGAAATGAAACAAATGTAAATTATACTTAGTAATGCGTGTTTGAACATGTGGTAAAAATTTATGGTGACGTTTGACAAGACGGTGCACCACCTAATTTTTATCAAAAATTATTAAAGGTGGTATCAAAATGCGCGTTTCAACCTCCGTTTTTAGAATCTGAGAGCGGATATAAGAAATTGTATTTCTGGCCAAAGATATTTACCGATCCATAGTTTTTTTTTGCACAGAACACCGTCCTGCGTTGGCGCCCTTCGGGGTGGGTCCAACACCGATTTGGGCATCAAAATTAAATGCGCGCAGAACACCTTTCTGCATTAGAGTGTGTGTGTGTACAACAAATCTGGCAAAATACAACAACCACATGAAAATGTGACCCAATTTGCTTATATCTTTTAACAGAAATAAAAATATTAATTTTCGCTTTCGGATTCTGAAAACGGAGGTCGAAACGCGTCTTTTGATAACACCTTTGATAATTTTTGATTAAAATTAAGTGGTCAGCACCGTCTTGTAAAACGTTACAAAATTCATAAAATATTTGCTATTATACATTTGAGGAATAATTGAGAGGCGTAAAATTTCTGCTACTTTCGTTGATTGTTAACGTCATTGTAAATTTATGGTTAACGTTGCCATGAAACTAAAATGTTTTGTTTTGCCAGCAGCTGTTTTTTATTTCTTTGCTTCAATTTATTCGTTTACTTTATTTACACAATGGCGATCAGCACTGTTGGTCCGCTGTGAACCGAGATAAAAGGGAATGCAACTTTAAGAATCAATTGAGACCGTCATTGAAGATATTCAGGTTTTTATGTATCTTATTGCGCTTTATGAACACACTACGTACTTAGCATTGTTTGTATAGCGGTTAAATGTAACGAAATCATTGTTTACTATATAGTTTGGCAGCTTAAGTAGAGGTTATGTTGCGAATAGAGTGGAAGGCAGTGGACTAGGCAGTCGAATGTCATATAATAAAGGAATGGTGTTCGGAGTTTTTTCAAAGTTAAAAAAAAAAATGATAAAAGCTTTAATATAAATAAAACTATTGCTTTAATAACAACAAAAACGCCATATATATTCTGTATACATTAATTGGCAAGGATTATCTCACTTTAAAATTTGAATTAAATAATCTAGTGTTTTTTTGAAACTGAGTCGAGAACTGTGCGTGTGAATGTGCGAATTTTCTCCGATCAGCTGTTAGTTGCGCTACTTAGTAAAATTTACAATGAACGAAATAAACGTGTCGATTGAGTACAAAAGTAACACTTCGATAAGAAATCGAAAACTTTTCGCTAACAAATCGATATATTTTTGATAATGAAATCGATAGCTTTTCCATAACACGCCGATAACCACAACTTGGCAACAATCCGATAACAAGGGATTCAAGGAGTTGATGAGCACAAAGCTTTATAGCTTTATTGCTTCAAAGCTTCCGCAACCCAATTGTCAACCTCACCTACGCGAGGGGGAGGGGGGGAGGGGGTTGCGGAAGCTTTGAAGCTATAAAGCTTTGTGCTCATCATATGAATGTCCTCATGGAACTAGGGGTTGGGAAGGGCGGGATGGCCTTGAAGGCTTCATGTGGTGGGGGGATGCAACAAATTAAATTGGGTTACACTGTAATGACAGCCCTTGATCGTGAAAAATCCCCGACTCGCTCTGGTACATAGAACCGGATAGGGCGAGGCGAATCCATACCAGGTGGTGGAAAAGCGAATTCAATCAATTCGCCGTGCAGAAGAATGTCAAGTCAAAAGAAAATTTTCATTGATTTGGATTAACTGTTATTTTGTTGTACAAGGCTTTGTATGGAAAATTATCAAGAAGCAATCAGATGTTGCGATAACACCACCTCTACTGAATTCGCCTTGGGATAGGGGCACTCTCACAAGGTTTAGGCGAGTGTTAATGGTGTTGATGATCTTTTCCGAACATAGGTCCGGTACGTTGCGATAACAAGCACCATTAAGGTACAAACCCGGCCATCTGGGGAACGATTGAATATGACTACATGGAACCTTCTATGTTCATTTAGATCATAGAAGCTAGAAGCATTATAAAGGGAGCAGAACGTATGAAAATTGCGGTGTGTGTAACAACACCGAAGATAGCAAAATAGTCCGATAGGGTTTTATTAACAAAAAATAAAAAATAAAATAACACGCTTTTGCGAAAACAGTTTAAGGAAAGTGATTTTATAAGCTGAAAAGGTATTCCAGAGGATGTTGAATAGCAACATACAAAGCGGAGGTAAGCCTGGGTAGATAGATAGATAATTAATTGAGGATCGCACTGCGACCATTGGTCTATTGTGCCCTCAGTTCCATCACAGCTCCTCTTCCAAGCCAACATCTCTGTTGAACCCCAGCAGTTCACCTGGCTTGAGGGATTAGATGTGAGAATGCTCTGGCCATGGCGAGCCTATAAACGTAACCCTGCGTCTTGAGATTGATCACACTCCAGGAGGATATGGTCCGCCGTATCCGCTGATCGATCACAAAATGTTCCAATAGGTGCGACCGATCGCAAATTGTCATCAATATCCTCTAACGGAAGTCCAAGGAAACTTGCTGTTTCAACAGGGGTGGACCATAATGAGAGGGGTGTTAAAGGCGATGTGTTGGTGGATATTATGCCCAGCTTCTGCATGTGGCTGTTCAGTCTACAGTGTCCTGTAAGAATAAATGTTAGAATTCTTAGGTTATTTTTCGAGAGGCCTATTAATAACCTATATCGAGTTGTACTGTAACCCCCTAACAGTAACTTGGATTGCCTCAGGCCTGTAATATTACACCAGTGTTCTTCTCTCTTTTCCCTCTCCTCTACAAATAGATGCCCCCTAATTTCCTGCGGGTCTACTGGCAGGAACGGCTCGGGACCATTGGGTCGTTGCTGCCTCTCTGGCCAGGCTGTCTCCTACTCATTTCCCTCAATCCCCTGTGGCCAGGAACCCGGGCCAACAGTAGTTCGTTGTGTGCTCCTAGTTGATTTAGCTTTTCAACGCACTCAAGGACCAGTGCTGATTTTATTTCAAACGCCGAGATCGCCTTGAGGGCGGCCTGACTGTCACTGAGTATAGCGATTGTTTCATTGGAGTATCCGCGCTGAAGGTTCAGATCAGCGTACTGGCTTATGGTGAATACTTCCGTTTGAAAAATGCGAGGGTATGCTCTCAGGGGTATTGATATCTTGGCTCTGGATCCAACGACTCCAGATCCAATTCCCTCTATCGTCTTCGAGCCATCGGTTTACCATACTATTCTGCGTAGCTGCTGAATGCTCCCAATTCTGCTTTCCTTCCATGTACCCTTGTCTCCCAATTCTACTTGATACTTTTTATCAAAAACTCTCTGCCTGAGGATATCTCGGTAGTTGAGAGATTGGGATCTTCTCTCTCAATTCCTCCATGCTTCTGGACGATATGAGCTTGTTTTGCCCGAGCCCTCCTTTGCGCCTTCAGAAGGGTTCGCTTGGCTGACTGCTACTTCGATATATGCAGCGGGGTTAGATCGATAGCTTCCAGCGCTGTTGTAGGGCATGTGCGCATAGCGCCGTGATACACATGCCAATCGCTCAAGTTTTGACAGTGCTTGCCTCGGTAAGAGCAGTATAACTTAAATTGGCGCTTTCTACAAAGAAAACTGTTAAATGATAACTTTCTAAACGCAAATTTGAATATTTTTGATCCACTTAACGGTTGGAATTAACGAAAAATTAGTTAGATAAAGTTTTTCCGCTCATTCGGCTGCCTGGCAGTCCTTTGGCATTTTAAAGTGATGGTTATGAATACAATCCCAACAGGCAAAGTAAAGGAAAAGTTTTTAAAAAGTTTACAGAAATAGATATACAACTTACAAAAATGCTGATTTTTCGCATACAAAACGTTTGAAAGAAAACGTTTAATAATCGAAATGTATATAAATGTATATAAAACTATATAAAACATTCGATCTCAACGCTTACAAAAAGATTATCGAAGAAAACTAAAATTGATTAAATGTAAACCGGTCTATGAAAAGGTGGCTTATGACTCAAAAAAAAGGAAGATCACAAACGTCCTTAAGAAATGCATTATCTTTATCAGCTGTATGTCGCAATTTGTTTTTTTAAGTCATAAGCCACCTTTTCATAGACCGGATCACAAGTATTGAAAGCGTTTATACTTCGCTTATAATATAAACTTACTTAAAGTTATTTCTAAACACATTTACAGAAATGCCTGTTGGAAATGTTTTCTCTTAATACTATGTTGAAGAGTAAAAAATAATTTAAAGAAGTATTCAATGGGAATGCAGTACATGTATGGTTTCGCCTTGGAAATATTCCTAAAAATTGAAGAATAATTAATTCAGTGGACATTTGTTTCCACTCGCCGGTCATAAAACAAAACTTCTATCACTCAACTGACGGAAACCTGTTTTCAAAGTATCAATAAAAGTTGTGTTAGTTCCCTATAGTAAGTCCGCCTTGGATGAGTGTTTCGCTTAGTCTGACTGAATTAAGTTTAAACATTTTCATTGTCACGGTGGTATCCATACAGCAATATATTTATTATACGTACGTATGATAATTCAAATCAACAAAACGTATTGTAAAAATTAGTTCCTTACCATCAGATGACGTATCCGAACTTATATCAATTTCAAGTAATGCATCCTTCATGGCATGCTGCAAATCATTAATATTTTTATTATTGGCTATATCTAGCGTTGGGGATTTGTTGCAGCTCATTGGTTTAGCTATATTTAATTCCTTAATAGATGTATGTTGCTGCTCTATTGGTGTTGTTATATTGCTATCCGTAACAATTTCATATTCTCCACTTGTTGTTAATGAAGACTCTGAAGATTTAATACTAAGATTATCATCCATTACTTGGTATTGATAATACTTCAGCAGCTCGTATATTTGCTTTGTTTTTAGTTTATTTTTGGGATGTTTCTGGAATATACACGAAGCTATGGGATTGGTATGTGCACTCTTATTGTCTCAAAAATGATTAAATGTACACATGTATAGCATAAGCTATGTATGAGAGGTCATACAATAGTAGGTACATATGTACCTATATGTATGTCTGTTTATAATTAACTACTGCAGGAAGATATGTACATACGAAAGTGCGTAATTTTAGGGGACGGCGGCGTTATATTAGAACATTTTTAATGAATTTGCATTTGGAGTACGCAGTACTTACAATGGCAAAAATAGTCCCATTTAATGTTACATGATTTTAACAATTAATATTCCACTTTAAAAATTTCCCTTTCAAATTTTCATTTCTTTCAACTTTTACTCAGAAGCAGTTTTTAGTGCATTTAGCAAGTTAATTGATATATTTTTTAGCTGAAAATAAAATAAAAACTTTGTTAAAACAATTGAGAGATATGCTCGTTTGATTTTCAATCTGATCGATGACGAATCGCAATCGCTGTTGCAGTTGCGGTATTGTAGTCAATACGAAGCAAATGTTTATAGGTAATAGGTAAATAACAAATATTTATAGTGTAGTTAGTGGGTGGTGCACGCCCGCTTCCTTCTCTTACTATAGGTTCGCCAATAGTCAACCGTTCCTTTTATTGAATTTCAACCACACACGAACTCGCGAGATACATATTTCTTTAAAACATACATGTTTGTGTAAATTTTCAACCAAATCTATTGGTATTTGCTGAAAATATTTATTTAGGATTGAATTCCACAATTATTATTATTTTTTTAGTATTTAAGAGCATTTTTTACTTTTCTCCTGCATTTTTTCTTCTGGATTGTGTGAAAAACCTGCAATTGACTTTTCGCTGTCCCAGCCAGTGTTACCAGAAAAAAATTTCTTGGGGCTAAAATCTAGAAAAAGGGGCTAGAAAGAGCTAAATTTCTTCATGAAAATCCAAAACTCGTTGCAAAAAAACTAAAAGTATATCGTCGCTGCGCTCACAAAAACATTTGTGTTCGTTCCTATTGAAAACTGGCTAAATCCTGAGTTCCTTGATGCTGAGTTTTTTGACTCTAACCTGTACACTGTGTATCGTAAGGATCGCGATTTTTCTAAAACTGGACTCTCTAGAGGCGGTGGAGTTTTAATTGCCATACGCCGGCACATCAACTCGTCGCTTGTGGAGCTGAAGGATCAAGACTCGCTTTTGGGCCAACTGTATGTCTCAGTTCGCGGCATCTCTGAAATTTTTATCTGTGTGTCATATATTCCACCGTCTAGTCTAGACTCACTTATACTCTCATGTAGATAATATTACTGATTTAGTTCGTTCTTGTGATAGTGGTAACTTTTGCATATTGGGTGACTTTGATTTACCTAATATTGAATGGTCTTACGTCGATAATAACTACTCATTGGTTCCGAACAATGTAAACACCACTTCTGAGATTTACCTTATTGACAGTTTCTCAAGTGTTAGGCTTTCTCAGATCAACGGCTTCACCAATCAACTGTCGAGAATTCTTGATCTTATCTTTCTTAATGATAATTTTAGCTTTACGGTCACCGAATGCCTGCAACCGTTTTCGTGCTCTGGTTTGCACCACATTCCACTTATTCTCGAAGTAGAATTCTATAACTTCGAAAGTATTGGAACTCTGAATGAGGATCCTACTTTTTCATTTAGACGTGGAAATTATGACTGTATATATCAGGAAGTTTCTTCCGTTGATTGGGAAGCCCTGTTTTGGGGATGTGATATTGCTCGATGCTTCAGCTTATTTAAAAACGTTGTAAATCAAATCTGCATAAACAATATACCTCAGAAAATGAAGCGGTGTTACAGAATACCATGGTATACCAGAAAACTAAAGAGGCTTAAGAATCAGAGGAATAGGTTTTACAAAAAGTTCAAGGCCACTAAGCTAATGGCGTATAAAGAAAAATACCTGCGTTATTCCAAATCATTCAAAGCGTTAGGCAAGAGGCTCCATGGTAACTATGTTCGTAATTTTGAATCCGACATTAAGGAAAACCCTAGGGCATTCTGGACTTATGTAAATTCCAAAAAACGATGCTCAAGTATCCCTGCCTCAGTCATCTATAATTCTGAGCATGCTTCATAAACAGCTGAAGCGGCCAATCTTTTTGCAGCCTTCTTCTGCTCCAATTTCGTTACGCCACCGGAAGACCCGCAGGAGTTGCCCACTGTGGTTGACAGTCCCATTAACTTTGGTGCGCTGACTCTATCAATTGAAGATATGGTCGATGGAATCCAGAATATTAAATCATCTACCCATACTGATATTGACGGCTTATCGTCTTATCTTTTGAAAAATTGTTTGGATCTGGCATTTCCCCTCCTTTTAATTTTCAACAAATCTTTAGAGTGCGGCGAATTTATTGATGCGTGGAAGATAACCTTCATCAGCCCTATTTTCAAGTGTGGTAGCAAGAACAATGTCGCGAATTATAGGCCCATTGCAAAATTATCATCTGTTTCAAAATTATTCGAGTACATTGTGAAACAAAAAATGTACTTGGCTGTTAAACCTCTAATCACTGAAAATCAGCATGGTTTTATGGCCGGTAGATCCACTGTAACAAACCTATCTATCTTCTCTGATTTTTGCATATCTTCTTTTAATAACCGTTGTCAAGTTGATACTGTGTACACCGACTTCTCAAAAGCATTTGATAAAGTTAGTCATTCTATCCTGATTTCTAAATTGACTCGCGTGGGCTTCCACTCGATGTTTTTATCATGGATTAAATCATACCTCCACCAGCGTAGCTGTGTTGTGGTTATAGGCAATAACTCTTCAAACACATTCACAGCTACCTTCGGGGTGCCTCAAGGTAGCATATTTGGCCCATTACTTTTTGTAATTTTTATAAACGATATTTCCACCTGCTTCCAGCACTCTAATTTTCTATTATACGTTGATGACCTAAAGATTTTTAATACCATCGCAAACTCAGACGACGTGATCAAAATGCAATCTGATTTACATAACGTTGCTGTTTGGTGTCGTGCCAATAACTCGCCACTAAACGTTAGCAAATCCTTTCTTGTAAGCTTTTCTAAATCACGTGGCCTCATTCCCACTTCCTACTCTCTCGATGGTACCCACCTCTCAACTCTTAACGAGATAAAGGACTTGGGTGTTGTCTTCGATTCGAAATTTTCTTTCACGACTCATATAAATTCTACTATTGCTAAGGCGTATTCACTTCTGGCTTTTATTAGGCGTTCCTGCACAGACTTCATGGATCCCTACACCCTCAAGTTATTGTTCACTGCACTAGTTCGTTCGAAGCTGGAATATGCCTGTTTTATTTGGAGGCCGTATCATGAATGCCATATTGTTAGGCTTGAACGTGTGCAGAAAGCGTTTGTTCGGTTCGCGTTGCGCTCGATGAACTTTTCTGAACCGATTCCATCTTATAAATCCAGGTGCTCACTTATCAAATTAGAGTCCCTGGAATGCAGAAGAACTGTCCTATCGCTCACGTTTGTTTATGACATCATTAGTGGTGTAGTTGATGCACCTTGTCTCCTCAGGAGTCTCCGATTCCATATCGCTATAAGGCCTCTTCGTAATATACCTATTTTCTATACGGATTGTGTCCGAACCCTCTATGCCTCAAATGCACCTTTGCTTAGAGCTATGGCCGACTTTAATCGCATCTCTGATTCTTCAGCTTTTGATTTTGCTCTTTCTAAGTTTAATTTTAAAACAATGGTCTGCTGTTATGGTCTACGGTTACGGTCCACTTGGGAGCGTTTTCGTGCGAACACACCTAGTGACTGGTGATGGGGCGAAAGTTGCAATACAGAAGTATCGAAAAACAAGAAAGAAAGACCGGCGATCACTAGCGAAAAAATGCGACGAGATTCCGGCCATGGAAAGTAGAAGAACGTGAAAAAAATTTGCAAAAAAAAAGAAAAGAAAAACTAAAGAGAAACATTAAAATATAAAGAGAAAAGCGGCATTCACCGAGAAGCGACACATAAAGGCGACAGCAGTGAAAACCACCAATACGGAATTGTAAAAGTGCTCCTACTAATTGCACACTGCTTGCCGTTTAACTGAGCCCCGCATGCTTATCAACCAACTACCCGGTCAGCACATTGGCAGAATAATTTTTGCGTATACTTTTTTCGCCTTCTAATTGTGGCGAAGCTTTTCGCTAGTATCTAACCGTTTGGAATCTTCCGTCTTTTGTTGCAATTGCCTGCGGACCAAAAAGGACATTTAAGAAACATTTAACGAATCTTGCTGATACGACAGCATCGACAAGTCCGAATTCAAATACCCATTGTTATAATAGTACCAGCACAAGCGAAATTGCTGGAAGACTCTTAAACCAAGACCTCCGCCTCCAGGGCCAGCGGTACGCTGCAGCGTAATACAACGAACGCCAAATTAGCACCAAATCATCCAGGTCGTAATAGTCAACACGAAGTTTTATTGCCACCAGGTTCACTCGATCACCTCGGACCAGAGCGCAACAACCACCAACAGTACCAAAACAGCGCGCCCAAGACCACGCACCACAACCAACAACAACGTTTGAAACCGGGTGAGTCCGTTCCAACTCGAGGAAATTATATTATGTATTTATATGAAGTGATAAAATTCGTCACTTACAGATTATCGTTTCAAATTTTGTAATTCACTCCAAACACACTTAATTAACCTAAAGACCCTTTTCTGTAACTCGATTCGAAAATACGGTATATGAATTCGAACATTTTGGTGCTCTTAACTCTATTGACCCGTCGGATATGTGCAATGTAAAACCAGTTCTGTAATCTTGGGAGTAAGAAACATTGTTCTGTAAAGCTTGTGAGAAGTCAATACAGTCAAGAAATCGAAAACCAAAATTATAAAAGTTCGAGTTCTGCGAATTATTTTATTCAAGTCCAGTTACAGAATAGTGGCGCCGGTATATATATAGTAATTTACATATTTAAATGTGCCACTTTAAAACATAATTTTTTTTATATACATGTGAAAGCCATGGAAATACGGTATATGAATTCGGACATATTGGTGTTCTTAACTCTATTGACCCGCCGGGTATGTGCAATGTAAAGCCGAACACGTAATCTTGCGAGTAAGAAGCATTGTTCTGTAAAGCTCGTGAAAAGTCAATACAGTCAAGAAGTAGAAAGCCAAAATTATAAAAGTTCGAGTTCTGCGAGTTATTTTATTCAAGTCAAGTTACAGAATAATGTCACCAGTATATATAGTACTTTACATATTTGAATGTGTCACTCTGAACCATATTTTTTTTATATATATATACATGCGAAAGCCATGTGAATGGGTAATGCATTACACATTAGCGACATATGCCTTTCCGCGAGAAATTAGCATCTAGTCGCAACAAGGAATAGAGGATTTATGTCTTTGTGATCATGAACCAATAAACTCGTTCTATAATTTTTTTGAAATATTTTTTTACTGCTCCACTATACTGTTGCGACTGAAACGTTACCTAAAAATTCATTAACTGCATGATCTCTATATGATCACATGGCACAAGTTGGTATGTTCCCACGAAGACTACAGCTATAAAAGCTTATTAAATTGTTACGAGAGTTTTGCCCGACCATATCTATTGGTGTGGCAATCAAATTTCCATAGACTCGAAATAAGACAAATAAAAATGAATTTAATGCAATTGTACTTGCAAAAATATAAAGTATGTATTACATTCAGAACATAGAACATCGGTATGCAATTTAAATGCAATCATAGAAGTTTCAGATAATATTCTAAGATTAGGTTAGACCACTAAAATTTGTAAGTTGTACCTAAACATTTAGTTAAGAAGTTTCGCATTCCAAGGGTTTGGGTTCCTTTTATTTTCCTTCCACTTGCGCTTCAGTAACCCTTATTTCTAGTTTTGCTACCTTCGGAATTGATATATATATATATATATATATATATATATATATATATAAATAGTGCGTACATACAAATTTGATGCACACGAGCGAGCGTTGTCGCATTTAGGACACTGCAGTCTAATGCGGCAGTTACCCACCGACGTGTGCCGTACGTAAGGACGTTTGTCGTACGAAGCACGTTTGACCGAACTCTCAAGCCCGTAGGAATCAATGTGTGCGTCTGTGTACATGTACATAACATATTTGTGTGTGTATTGTTTACAGATAAGCACTGTTGCCATTGACCATTTTGCATGTATGCTTATGGAAACATCAACTTTTTCCAATTTAATTTTTGATATTGTAAAAGGCCGGAATACATATTAAATAAGGATAAATAGATTAAATATTTATAATCAGCACTTTTACATAATTATTTCGAATTATTTCCACAATTTTTCAAATTTTAATTAGGCTTTTTTGCATAAAATTGCAAACAGTCAAAAATTAGCGCACGAAAGTTTACTAGGCAACTCTGTCTAGTGAGAGAGCGATCAGCTGACACGTTCTTACGGAAAAAATCAAAATTGTTTTGATTTCTACGTTCCGGGCTACGTACGTACGGGCGTTGCACGTCGGTGAGTTTTCGTTTACATTGCACACTCATAAGATAGGTCGTGTCAGCTGACACGTTTTTTCTACGTACGTTCGTGGGTAACTGCCGCATAACTCTACTGAAGCGTAGTTCCAGTTGACTTATTTAATTAAAGGCAACTTTCTTTGCATTCTCTTACGTATTAGCGAAATGAAATGGAATTTATTGTAACCAAAATAAATACGTCAACATAAGGATAGAAAATAAAACGAGCTCCGTGGCCTTATTGAAACGACATACTTATGTTCGAAACAGTGTATTATATTAGGTAATGCCTTGAATTTAAAGATGTATAAATAAATAAATTGTAATTAAAAGGGAATGCTGGCGTCTACATTCTTTTAGAAGGCACTTAGGTAAATCAGGTAAGGGGCCACCGAAAGATTAGGTGCGTCGGTGGCCATGGTTTTGAGCAGGGATGCACCTTAACGTTAAGCTAATCGTTTATCAAAAAATTTCCACCGTTTCCGTTGAAACACTTCGAAATATTATCGATAAAGAAATTATCAAGATAAATTGTATCTCGTTTTTAACCGAAACGAAAAGCTTTCGTTAACGTTAAAAACGTTAACAAAAACGTGATACTTTATGTTTGAATTGTGCTGGCAATGCTATAGCCATGATGAAGCCGTAAGGTGGCAACAGCGAGCGGACATACACACACAAACTCCATGTAATTTGTTTGTGTAATTCGTTGGTGGTAATGTCAAAATACTCTGAGAAATGTTCGTACTGTCAAAATTCATGAGAAAAGTTGCAATCAGCTTGGCTAATGTTTTCACCTTTAATGACTCCGCCATCAATCAGCTTTGCCAGCATAGCTTGAAATTAATAATCAACATAAACGATTTGATTTCGTTTTGATATGGCAGAAAACGAAACGAAATCATTTCGTTAATTTGACGTTCTTAACGTTAATAAACGAAACGAAATGACTTTGTTTCGTTTATTAACGTTAATTATCGTAACGAAATGATATCGGTTCGTTGGTTAAGCATGCCTGGTTTTGAGGGTGGGACATGCACCGGGCGTCGCAACACCACCCGCGGCGCCCCCTATGTATATTCGGCCCTTTTTGTTTATTTTTCCTTTTGGTTCTTTTAATTTTCAGCTTTTTTTTATTTTGATTTCCAGCGTTTGGGTAACCGGTCATTTCCGGTTCGGTAGTTTTTTTTTTGCGTCAGTCTTTTTTGAATTTGAATTTAAATTTTTGAATGTTAACGGTCTGTCCGTGACATTCGGTTCGGCCGGATGTGGTTTTATTTTGTATTGATAAGCGTTTTGAGTCGGTCTCTGCGCTTCTGTCAGGTTTTTTTGAATTTGACAGCTTTCAGTTTTGACAGGCATGATAGGAACTTTTTCTGTTTATGGCGCAGGCACAGTAAGGTTGGCAAGGACCCGCCCCAGCCGACAATGACGAGCCACTGTGCACCACCACATCATGCCGACCACCTTCCTTACTGCTTCCACTGTAGATGCGTTTCCATAACACAATACTTACTGATATCTTTTCAAACAGATAAATGTGCTGGTCAATCTCTTCATAGCATGTAAGATTTATTGTGTCTATACTCAACTTATGTACTATACTATTAAATAATTATCTAATTTTAATTTAACATTGTTATCTAGTCTGTAAGGGCTTTAAATGCCATAGACTGAAATAAAGAAATATAACTTTTCAGAAATTTATTTCTGGTGTCCATTATGGAAAGTATGTCCATTTATGGAAAGTATGTTATTGATGTGTGAAGGAAAAAATCATGTATTTTAACCCATTGCGACGCGATAAATAATTTCGCCGTTTTATAGCACATAGCTCCTTTCAAACATGATTTAAATTTGCTTTTGGTGGTAGGGAAATGTGTGAATTTTTTGCCGTATTTCCTCATAATGCCTACGGAGACGACCCCTTAAGCTCCTGGGAGGTGTAGCTTCATCAATCAGATGTCTGTTGGGATGCCCAGGTTTCTGGGTATTCAACAAAAACTGGCTGTTTAGCATTTCCTTTATCTCTCTAATGGACGACACTCTCGCCTCATTGTGTAGGTGGTGTTCTGGGGACATAAGAAGACAGCCCGTAGCGGTTCTGAGGGCAGTATTTTGGCAGCCCTGTATTTTCTTTGCCTTTACCCCAAGTGCTGCCGGCAAGAGATTTGACGATTTTATTACGGCTTTGGATTTTCGGTACAATTGCGGTTGCATGCTCTCCAAAATGTAGAGCCTGATCGAACGTCACACCCAAGATTTTAAGGTGTAATAGAGTCGGTAGTGTGATGTCGATGTTGGGATCAAATAGATTATATCACACTGAGTGGTGGGTGATAAACGCCAGACCGCGTCCATTTCCGCTCTCGCGATCTTTTGGGTGGACGTTATGTCCAGAGCAGGTCTGCAGAGCAGATCTTGCAGTGTGTTTGGTCTCTTGGATCGCTGCAATGCGGATGTTATGCAGTTAACCCATTACAGTTTAAATGCAGAATCTGAAGTGCAACGGGGGAGACTTCGTCACTCTGGGGGTAAGTGATAGGTGACTATGTCTGAGTTGAGGGAGGCCAGGACGCAATTGCTGTTGTGCCCCTGGGACTGGCGCAGAATACGGGACTCCCTTGGGCGTGAACAGCAAGGAGCCACAAAAGATTTATAAAAGTTACGACGACGTCGGGTTTTGGGGTCTAGCTCAGAACATCCTGTTTGATGCAACCATCCCTTGCACGTCACACACTGACAAAAGTGTGGTCGTCCTAAAAAGATTCTTTTCCGCAAACGCAGCATACCTTCCCGGAGCAGGAGAATATGGCGCAGTTCCGCTGCAAGGATCTGCTGGGAGGATGACCATTTGTGGGAGGCGCACAACAAATTAAATGGGGTTACACTGAAATTACAGCCTTTGGTCGGGAAAAATCCCGAGTCGCTCCGGTACATAGAACCGGCTGCCTTAGGAAGTGTCAATTTCTTTGTATTCCTCCTCGTCCTCTATTTTTTCAAACAAGTCAGTTTCTTCATTAAGAATGCCATATTATTCCATATTTTGATTAAAAACCGAAATATCTTTGGAGATTGGTAAACAATATTGTGATGAATATTTGCAACACTAAGGGATACTATCATCTCTAAGCCAATACTAAGCAGTGACTTGTATGCACATCAATAAATCAATCATTATGTTTATACATATGTCCATACAAGCAGCAGAGAGCAACGCATAAACACATGCATATATCTGAGATACTCCCAAAAGTATGCAATAGTTTGCACAAGTATCACTCACATATACATGCGCATATGAGAAGCTATAAACGTAGTTATAGCTGGTAATTTTATAGCTAGTAACTAACTAGTAAATTTTAGAAATAGAAGCGCCTAGAAATATGTCAACGAGGAAATCAAACAGTATAAAAGCAGCAACAGGTGAGGCACGAAAAATCAGTTTGGTTTAAGCAAGCTATCAGTTGCGAAGTATAATTGTTATTGCGAAGTACTTTAATAAAGGCCATTTTGCATTATTGAATAGGGGAGTTATTTATTCAACAATTTAGTGATTCGAGCGTTAGTAGAAGGTTGCAAATAAGAGGAATTTCAGTAATTCGTTACAATTGGTGTCAGAAGAGGAATTGTTGAATAAATTCCGAAGATTGCGAATACAACTTGGAATGGCAAAGTTGAGTGAATTGAGGATCCAGCAACTGAAGAAGGAGTTGAAGAGCCGTGGATTGAATACCACCGGCAATAAGATCGAACTTCAAGCACGGCTACGAGAGGTATTGGAGTTGGAAGGAATTAACGTGGACGAGTATGTCTTTTATCCTGATGTGGAAGAATCAACAACAAAAATTGAAGAGAAAAACGAAACATCGCAGACAGTTACCAGCACAGACTTGAACATGATATTGGCTGCAATATGTGCACAAACATCGACAGTAACATCAATGTCGTCGCAAATGTCATCTCAACTGGAAGAACAGAAGACATATATGGCATCACAATTGGAAATACGGGAGGCACGCATTTCAGAAATGTCGTCGTAAATAACATCCAAGATGGAATCACAGGAGACACGTATTTCAGAAATGTCGTCAGAAATAGCATCTAAAATTGAAATACAAGAGGCACGTATATCAGAAATGTCGGCACAACTGGAAGCGCGTATGGAAGAGAAACCAACGCAGTCTCAGGAAGGGTTCAGTGGTCGACAAGATAAAATGGAGGCCGAGATAGATGCTTTAAAAGATCGTATTCAGGAGTTACAATTGAACAGTCCAATCACTTCAACGTCTACTCTGAAGGTAAAATCCCCAATGTTTGATGGTTCTGTTCCTTTCCAGGTATTTAAGCTCCAGTTTGAAAAGACCGCAGCAGTGAACAACTGGAATGTTGACGATAAAGTTGGTGCACTGTTCTTGACATTGAAAGGGCCTGCAGCTGAGAACTTACAAACCATTCCAGAGGGCGAACGGAACTGTTATGAAGCATTGATCGGCGCTCTAGAGAGACGATACAGAACGGAGCATAGGAAACAGATATAACAAATGGAGGTACTGAACCGCTTCCAGAGGGCTGGGGAAACATTGCAAGAGTTTGCGTCGGATGTTGAAAGGCTGGCACATTTTGCGAAGGCAGGCACACCCGTGGAATACACCGAAAGGGTAAAGATTCAGAGTTTTATAAATGGCATACGGGATGTGGAAAGGAAACGTGCTACATAAGTATGCGAATCCAAAACTAACATTTGCCGAAACGGTATCCCATGCAGTAACCCAGGAAACAGCATCGCTTCTGTGCGCCAGCGTTCAAAGCAGGCCGTGTGGAGGTAGAAAGGCCAGGCTGGGTGAACACAATATTGGAGGCGCTGAATGGATCGCAAAAGTGGGATGAAAGAGTTATCAAATGCTTCAAATGCGGGAAGCCCGGTCACATTGCACGTCATTGCGATCTTGATCCTAGTGGTTGCAACAGCATGGGTGGTCTTAATAACAAATCTGGAGGGGATGAGCAAGAGCGAGTAAGATGTAGAAATCGAGAGCTGTCTCCATCTATTGAATGTCCTGTGATATCTGTGGCGAAAATTGGAAGGAAATCAAGCAGTCTTACCGTCAGAGGGATTGTGGATGGCAAAAAACGTGTACTGACTGTATACGAGCGCATCTCATTCCTTGATCCGATATGATTTGGTGAACAGGAGAGTAAGGTCATTACCTGGAGCAAGATTGCGTACGATTACTGGCGAGTGTGACCAAGTCCAGGGAGAAGTGGTATGTGAAGTCTTAATTGGGGAGGTCATGATTCTACACAAATTCATTGTGGCGGAGATCGTTGATGAAGTCATATTGGGAGTGGACTTCCTAGTTGACCATGACATCAGGATCGATATGCGGAGAAAGATTATGCGATGTAAAAACAAGGATGTGCCACTTAACTTCAGTTTGGAGAAAGGGTTCAGCAGTAAGCGAGTGCTGGTGGAGGTGATTCAACAGAGACCACAAAAGTCAAGGAAAGTAGATCGGACAAAGGTTGATGGAACGAATGGGCCAAACAAATCAAAACCGAAGGTACCTGCGAGAGAAACACTGGCATTGAAAAACCCTAATGGACGCAGTAAAACGAATGAAAGAATTTCCCAGAAAGAATGCAAGGTGGTTTCAAGCCAGGGCGCACGACTGTTGGGAAACTTCGGAACGACACTGATTATGTGAAGCCAATCCGTCAAGAGCAAGCTCTACAAAGTAGTTCATTGGCCAAACAACAGAGGGCGAGGGAACCATCCAGGATAATGAGTAGTAAGATGAAACGCAGGTACGATGAGAACAATAAACATCCAAATTTTGGTGCAGTTGGGAAGGCCCCTACAAAGTTGTGAAGAAAATCAGTGATACCATCTACCGCATACAAATCATTGGGAAACCACGAAATAGAAGGGCGGTTCATTTTGGAGATGCTAGCGGCGTTTAGATCAAGAGATTTGTCTGATCGGGACGATCAGACTTAGGTGGAGGGCAGTGTGACGAATATTAGCAACACTAATGGATACTATGATCTCTAAGCCAATACTAAGCAGTGACTTGTATCCACATCAATAAATCAATCATTATGTCTATACATATGTCCATACAAGCAGCGGAGAGCAACGCACAAACACATGCATATGTCTGAGATACTCCCAAAAGTAGGCATTAATTTGTGCAAGTATCATTCACATATACACGCGCATATGAGAAGCTATAAACGTAGTTGTAGCCTGTAGTTTTATAGCTAGTAACAAACAGTAATAGAAATATGTCAACGAGGAAGTCAAACAGTTTAAAAGCAACAACAGTTGCGAAGTATAAGTGTTATTGTGAAGTACTTTAATAAAGGCCATTTTGCATTATTTAATAGTAGAGTTATTTATTCAACAGTTATGTGGGCCGAACGTTAGTAGAAGGTTGCAAATAAGAGAATTTTCAGTAAATTCGTTACAATATTTACCTTTGCAATGGTCGACTTCCAATTGCTTCCGAGCAAATAGAATTGTAGAACCTACGTAGTATATATAGTATGTATTTGAATAAGTACGTAGATAGTTTGTAATTATTTTTTACATTGAAATCAAAGCACTTTCGCCAGCAATTAAAAACAGTTATAAGCAAGTAAGTACATAATCGTTTTTCAGAGTACTTCTAGAACTGCGAGCACATAGCTGTGTTTGATCACTTCTAAACCAAAAGAGATATAGTAAAGCGGCATATGCAGGAATGTGGGCTCTATACAGTGATAATAAAATATGCAATAAAAAAAATTGAACAAAAAACACATAACTGTTTCCGTTTGCGCAGCGACGATATGTATATTCTTCAATGTAAGTTTTCACATTTATTTTAAATTAAACTTAAACAAAGTTATAAAAAAGGTAAAGTAAACTAATAAAAAATAGGGTACAAGATATAATAGAATAATACTGTTCTTATAGTTTATTTTATATTTTTTAATAACAAAAATACTAGTTTTTTTAACTTTAGTTTTGCCATTTGGCGTTAAAAAGTAAGAAGTATTTTTCACACTACTATAATGACGGCATGGCTATAGGTTCGCCAAAAATACGACTTACCAAAATGTTGGCCGATGAAAATTTATTTAAATTTTTTTCCAATTTTTTTTTTATTCAACTTTTACCCTCACTAGGGTAGGCACCTTGTCGTTGGTGTGAGGGCTTAGCCGAACTCCATAGCGCCCGACTATGAGGCGGAGCTGGTTAGGACTGACATCTTCGCCGTTTCGCCTCATACGAGGGCGGCGGGATGTCGGTGACCAAGAACTGCCAACCCCCTAATCCAGGGTGTTATGCGGACCGTGCCTATTGGACGATTTGCAACCAGGGGATAAATTTGGCTGTATTCGAACGGATCCTTCCCGATACCGGGCCACCTCGGGAAGTATTAATGGCCTTACCACAGCAAGGGGCGCTGCTGTGGCGGACTGTTCTTTCCCCGTATATAATACTGGACCGCTGAGCCCGCCTTGTCGGGCAGGTGGTCGTACGACCAAGATGAACGACTCATTAACTGACTGTAATAAGGACGATGTAAATAGGAGGACTGAGTCGCAATCCAAGGACGACAAATACGAATTAAGCGATGCGTCGGACTCGGGGAGCGAGAGTAGTGCTGATTCAATGAGCTCCGTGTTGGAGAAGCACACAAATGAAAACGAAGTAGAAGAGTGGAGAAGGGTACGGAGCAGAGGAAGTAAAAGAGCTGTCTCGCAGTACCGTGCAGCACTAAGAATTGTTCAACGCTTGGGAGCAGTGGTCGACCCAACAGAAGTGGAGATCGAGCGCTTGGAATGGGCCCATGAAGCGGTAGAAGTAGGTCGAGGGCAGTTCAAAAGGTTTGCTGCGAGAAACCCTCGGTTCTGCAACCGGTACGAGGAGGAAGAAGCGTCGAATGGCAGAATGAAGAGGCAACGTTCGGCGGAAGGCGATAAGCCTGCTTTCAAGAGGCAGAAAGGACCCAGTCCTAGAGCCGCGAAGCAGGGCAGTCGCATAGACAAGACAAGTAGGTCCAAGGCTGTAAGACAGATGGGCCCCAATAGCGAGGTAGCAACTACCTCGAAAGCTGCGAGTCAGAGGGAAGTTCCAATTAAGGAAGTAGGAGATAAGCCAAAGGGAGATAACGCTAAGACTCCGGCTTTCTCGGAGGCGCTAAAGGGAGTTAACGCTAAGACTCCGGCTTTCTCGGAGGTGCCAAAGGGAGATAACACTAAGACTCCTGCTTTTCCCGAGAAGATGAGTGATGTGGCAAAGCAGTCACTGACTGTGGCGCTGGTTGATCGTAGCAGTCCTTTCGGACAAATGACTACTGAAAGGTGGAGATCTGTGGAAAGGGAGCTTATTAGCTTAATACTTAAGATGATGCGGGAACAACCAAGTAAGCCCCTTCCAACCTTTGATTCGGGGGGATGGTATGAAGATGATAGCGTGCGACAACATCGCGAGCTTGCAGTGGCTGGAGGAAGTGGTTCCAAACCTCCAAAGGCAAGGCACGAACGCGCGGTTTGAGGTGGTGGATAAAGCGCAAATCCCCACGGTACCAAAAGTTAAGGTATGGATACCATGCGTGATGAAGTCAGAGGATACACTGCGACTTCTGCAGAATCAGAATCCGAACATACCGACACAGGATTGGAAGGTACTTACTGTATCTCGACCTACCGAGGATGGTCAGTTCTACATCTTCCAAATAAACAAGCAGGCGGAGGATATTTTGTACACGCAGCTTGGTAAAATGTCCTTTGGCACTGGCAAAATTTACATGCGACTCAGAAGAAGTCCCGAGGATAAAAATCCTAACACGCTAGAGGTGGGCGAAGTCGAAAAGGACCTCAAAAGCCTAAGGGAAAAAAGACAGGTGGAGGTCCCCGACGTCACCATGAACGTGCTAGAAGAGGACCAACCGCTAAATGGTGCTGTGACTCGCACAGAGGAACACCCTTCACAACAGTCACGAGAGGCTGAAGGGGGCCTCGAATACTCTAAACCAAAAGGGCAAGGGGAGGACGACGACGTCAAGACGAAGGTGCTGGAGGGGGACAAACAGCCCAATGGTGCTGCGAGTCCTACAGATAAACCTCCAACACAGTAAAGTGGCGTCGAGCAAACTCCTCCTAACCCTTGAGGAGGGTTCGTTTGACGTGGCGCTGATCCATGAGCCGTGGCTCTCATCGGGAGGAAAGGATTCTGGACTTTTAACTTCCTACGGGTGTACGAATAACCACTAGAATACACTTGTGCGGTATTCAAGTTTATGTTGGGACGAGATATATTTGAAGGGCCTTAGACTTCAAAATCTAAGATTTCGTCCTCAGAAGATGTATTATTATTTTTGCTAGACTCATAAATTTTTTTTTGTGTTCAATAATTTCAAGAAATCGTTGTTTATTTCAAAGTCATGGCATCATTTATTCAGCCGTTTAAGACCACTTCTTATTGTCAGAAACGAAATCAACATAACTAAACTCATTTTTTTCTGTGTTTGCTTTTAATCAAACTCATGCTTGAAAACGTTCTTGCAACTTCAGCATTACTAAGTGGCAGCACAAAATCGACAAGCTTTTGGAATTACACTGTTTAACATAAAACCAAAAACTTAATTTTGAAGTAACATTTTTCCAATTGTGGATATAGATATTCTTTCACTGCATTTGTAATCTCGCTATTTCATCAGTGCTATAATTGTTTTTTTTTTTTTATTTGTGAAATATGAAAACCATTGAGGTTTTACAATTCTCAATGTGTTTTCACCCGAAAAGAAATATATTTTGCTAAGCTTTTCTATATTGTGCGGGGAGCGTTGCCTTAATTTCTCTATTAATTTAATTATGAAGTCGCGACATATATTACGTATATTTCTTTCAATGAATTCGTCTATACATTTATCATATTTGTTATTTGTGGGTTACATTGAAATAACAGTCCTTGGTCGAAAAAGCCCGAGTCGCTCCGGTACAATGAACCGGCTGTTTTGGGAAGCGATATGTTTTGCGTAGTGTAAACCAATGTGTTTAAAGGGCCAATTAAACTTCCTTTACCCTAGCGCCATAGTCGTAACCATACCCATATCCATAACCATCTCCAATGTGATCGATTAATGGTGTCCTAACCTAAAAATCGTGAAAATTTAATAAAAATGAAGAAAACGCAAAAAATTGCAACCATATTCCACAAAAAATAAGTCTCTTTGTCAAAGTGTATCCAAAACAATGAATAAAATCTACAAAAAGTTATTAAATTCACCACCTCAAATATTTTTAGCTTATGGATATGGCTAGAAACCAAAAACCAATTGGTTGGCTATGGTATGGTTATGGCGTTAGTGTTATGGTTTGGCACCATTAATCGATTACATTGATTTCCATAAGACGGCCCATACATGACACAAAAGCCATGCGCAAATATAAAACGACGGAATTTGTGCAAATGAAAATTTTGACATACACGGCTCAAAAACACTGCGCAATATTCATTTTTAATGTAGCGCAACAAATGAAACATGTGTTTTAATTGTATAAAAAAGGCACTAATTGTATAAAAAAAACACTATTTATTTTGAACAGTGCTGGTAATTCACAGTATAAGTGGGAAAACTCGCACCAGAAGCGTTTATTTTCCATTGTATTTATAATTTTTATATTTTAGTTGCAAGACCAGCTCAACTCATTGCAGCACTGCGCAATATTCATTTTTCAACTAGCGCAACAAATGAAACATGTGTTCTAATTGATAAACAATTATTATGTATTATTACATTTGTGTGAATTCCTGTTACAAGCTAGAGATGGTCCTTACGCCTTCGATATTAACATTTTTAAGCAATAATTACTGATGGTATATTATCAGAAACCACAGGTAAACTGTGTAAGATTCACCACACACGAAGAAAAAAGCATGTGCAATATTTGCAGACATGCGTAAATATCAAAATGGTTTTGATCATAGTGTACCTATACCAAGTGTGTTCACTAAGCGATAAACGTCAAAACTACAAACAGCCTCGCTCACCTGATGGAAATCTCAGGTCTAGAGTCGCATTTTTGGTCTCAACGACAACATTTTTGACTACCAATCGTATCAACTTTTTCAATTTTTCAATCATTCGGCGCACTCGGTAATGGTATCCATTTTGAATTCGCTGTCATTCCGAATCCAGCGAGTGCCTGTCAGAATGCTTGACAGATAAGTCAACACACTTGTACTTGTACACTATGGTTTTGATTTTAGCGCAGTTCTCTGCGCAAATAGCGCAACCAGTGCACATATCGGGCAAATCCTTGTGCAAATTGGTAATTGGCACAAGGATACTTGAGCCGTGTAATTGGCGTATAAGGTAGGTTCGATCAGCTGTTTTATCTGGTTATGGTTATAAGTCACCATTAATTACACCCTTAAGCGCAATAAAAGCAAGCAACGTTCTTATATATATAAAAGAGATGGCCGCTCTGTCCATACTATACTATCCGTGCATATCAAACAGCCAGTAGCGTTCCGATCCTGAAATGTTTCTCGGCGGTTTAGAAATGTCAAAATCATAAAACTCTCGATCATAACTCTCTTGACTTGTATCGCGATAATGGCAAGTAATGACCAAGATCGTGTTAAAAATTTAGCAATTTATATTTCTTGTACGATTTTCAATATATATATATATTACCTAGCAAGTGATAAACGGGATTAGTGCAAATAAATAATAAAACGAATTCAATTAAAGTAATACGTATGGTAAATTTTGTGCAATTTATTGATAAAGTGTGTGACGCAATGGAATTTAATTATGCCACTGCAATAAATCCTACTGAAAAAGTGTCGCCTAAGGCAACAACAACGATGAGAACAATGAACAACGAAACTGATAGCGCTTTCAAAGAATGTGAACCACCCACACTTGATGATCAATCTTCGGCGTATAGTTCTATACCCTCATCGTCAAGTACATCGGCATCACCACAAATACAACTCGAGTTATTGGATAGTTTAGATGATTTTCCTGCAGATTTTTCTATTAAATCTCCAACTGAGGATATTTCGCAATCATCGGAAATAACCAAACAAATTAATTTGAATGTGTTAACGGAAGAAGCAACGTCACATACCGATAGAGAACAACTACAGCAATTACATCAACAGGTGCTACATCATTTAGGACTAAGCTTAGCTCTAGAAGATACAACTGATTTCGTATATCCAATATGTAATGCAATAATGGCACATGAAAGTGATGAATGTATGAATAATAATGTATGTCTAGATAATGATTTGTCATTAGCACATATATCTTTTCCTACGTCAATTAGCACAAGTTATAGCAATCCTGGCGACGACGACGATGACAACCTTAACCTAAACTATCAAGGTGCTGATAAGTTAATTATGCGCTATTTAAATGGTTCATTAGATGCACGCAGTTTAATATTGTCGGACGATAATCAAACCACATCATTTAACTCATCTAATACATGTCACTCGTACAGTCCTGTACAAATAATAACACCTATTCAAAGTGAATTTTGTACAACGACAACAATTTTATCACCTGCGCAGTATCCAATATTATCACCATTATCATCAACATCTACGTTTATTTCGGCCAACGATTCCTTTGACGTTTCACAAGAATCACAAATGCTAATGCATATGCAGCAGCGGCAAGAGAAATCCCACAATCTCAAATATGATATAGAAAATGCAACCAATTTTAATATGGGAGAAAATCTATCGCCATTTTCATCAACCAACTTAGACTTTAGCGATTCGATTTCAAATGATGCGCTTTTTTATACAAATACTATGAATAATAGTAATCATGATGATATTTGTCTACGATTAGAATATAAATTCCAGGATCAACAGTTGGTTCAAGTGCAGCCACCGACAGTGGTAGCATTGAGTGTTCCAGCGCCTACAGTAGTGTCCACAACTTCTTTAGGATGTTATGATCGTATATCAATATCAGATAATGTGCATATGAATAATTTAGAAATGGATACAACTGATCTCACGTTGTTGTCTTCGCCGTCGTCGGCATCGATTGCTTCTGCTGATATTTTAGATGGTCAGCAACATAAGTCGACACATAATAACTTGAAAGGAGAAAGGTAGTTGTTCTAAAATCAATTAAATATTTTAACGCACTCTAACATTGGCAATAGCATATTTAACTGCTTATGCCTTTTGATCGGTAATGTTTGTGTGTATGTGTGTACATATGTATGCCGCATGTGTTGCTTTGCTATACTGTATATCTAATTTATTTTTAATGAACCTACTGCAATCTAATTTCTGAAATGATATATTTAACAAAAGCAAAAAAAAAAGACTTTGTCAAAAAGCTGCTTAAGCTGAAGACATCGTCAGTTGTCTTTAAAAATCTTCAGCATTTATAAAAGAATAGTCCATAGTACTTTAGAAACACCGAAGTTTTTCAAAATAGTCAATTGAACTTCAGAAACCTATAGTGTTTCGGGATTATCTCTGAATCATTTCAAGGCTAATTTCGGGATTGTCACGCAGTATTTCGGATAAATTTCAGAATACTTGCGAAAGTATTTCTAAATATGTATCTCCATAACCAAAATTCATTAATTGTTCCGGGACTATTTTTATCCGCTTCGGCATTGTTTTCGGTGTAATATCGGAACTGTTTGTAACTCTTTTAAATATTACTTCGGGACCATTTCTGAACTGTTTTTGGGATCTTTCTTGGGCTTTCTGGATACGAGAATGGAATTTTTTGCAAATATTTTTGGGGAATATTTCGAGACCTTTTCGGGATCGTTTCGCGACAAGTTTGTTGTGATACAATTTTAGGGATCATTTCGGAGTTGTTTGTAGTTCTTTTCAAAACTATATCCGGATCATTTTAGGACTATCTCGGGACTATTGCGATTTATTTTCCGGTAATATTTTGAAATTGTGTTTCGGATTGTATTGGAATTAAGGCATTGAATCC
Source organism: Eurosta solidaginis (assembly GCF_040869045.1). NCBI lineage: Eukaryota > Metazoa > Arthropoda > Insecta > Diptera > Tephritidae > Eurosta > Eurosta solidaginis. Next base: position 211,010,404 of record NC_090323.1, read on the forward strand.
CGGGATATTTTGCAATCCCGGGATTTCTAGATTTGATTCTGGACCATCCAGAGACTGTTTCTTTTTAGCTTTGGTCCAAAAATAATTATTTATAGTATACAAATATGAGTAGTTTAATGTTGTTGTTGTAGCGATAAGGACACTCCCCGAAGGCCTTTGGGAGTTTTATCGAGTTTCATGGTCCTTTGCCGGATGCAGATCCAGTACGTTCCGGTACCAAGGCCGACCATCTCGGGAACGATTTGTTATGACCACATGCGACCTCCTAGGCCATCCCGCCCTAGTTTAATAAAAAACAGTACCGGTCGCCCAAACTTTGCTCGGCAATTTTCGAGTGGCATACATACTTTGTTCTACATGTCATCATTGATCAAACTCTACTTTTTTATACATATGTACATATATTATATATTTTTACTTACCAATATTTGATTTCCTTAAAAATAGATTTCAAAAACATATCAAACACTAACCGCAAAATGAACTGGAATGAAAAATTTGAAATGGGTAATTCCAGTCTATAGTATAAGGGATTGTTATGACCATTAGTGAAATCGAGAACTAAGTTATTTAGGTCGAGTATCTTCATGTGCCGAATTATTAATTTCAAAAAATTTTTTAGTTATACAATATGAAAGTCTCACAGTTTTATTACATTCCAAAAGCTTGAAAATTTCACGAATGACAACTCTCAGTTAGTTTAATTAAATGTCAACTTACTTCCCTAAGCGCCATCTTTTGGTAAGTAGTTAATGGTTAGATGTCGTTTTCAAATGGAACATATGCCTCTGTTGTTGTTGTTGTTGTTGTAGCGATTAGGTTACTCCCCGAAGGCCTTGGGGAGTGTTATCGATGTGATGGTCCTTTGTCGGATACAGATCCGACACGCTCCGGTAACACAGCACCATTAAGGTGCTGGCCCGACCATCTCGGGAACGATTTATATGGCCACATCGAACCTTCAGGCCATCCCTCCCTCCCCACCCCCAAGTTCCATGAGGAGCTTGGGGTCGCCAGAGCCTCGTCTGTTAGTGAAACGGGATTCGCCGCTCGAAGGTGAGGTTGACAATTGGGTTGGTGAAGCTATATATTGCGCTACACAACCCCTTGAATCCCTCTCGTGTTCAACGGTAGCAAATTACCATGGTGAGATATCTTTTTGCTAAGGTGTGAAATCTTTCTAATAGTAATCTGTAAGAAATTGCAATTATTCATTTCATATTTGCCAAAAATATGCATTTAAATGTATTTTGCTAGAATTTGCTCGGTGCCTTGATATTGCATTTCAATTTTATTAGCGTGTGTGAAATTAAGAAAATAAAGTCGTATCATGTGTAAGATTTTTTTACGAAGGTTTTTTAACTTTAATGTTCTCCTTTAAAGCTTTGATAGAATATGAGGAAGTAGAGTACAATTTCGTCTAACTATCCCAACCCTAAATGGCAACCCTACTTAAAAATGTCCCCATTGTAATGCGGAGTGAAATACCTGTCGCTTGATTCCCAGATCGGCATATGTCATGCATTTTTTTTAATTTCGAATAGGTGGCAACCGTAAATGGCTACCCTACTCTAAAATGTGCCTATTGTAATGCGGAGTGAAATACCTTTCGTTTGATACCCATGTCAGCATATCTCATGCAATTTTTTTATTTTCGAATAGGTGGCAACCCCACTCAAAAATGTTCCTATTGTAATGCGGAGTTAAATACCTTTCGTTAGATATTCATATCGGCATATCTCATGCAATTTTTTTAATTTCGAATAGGGGGCAACCCTAAATGGCAACCCTACTCAAAAATGTCCTTATTGTAATGCGGAGTGGAATACCTTTCGTTTGATACCCATATCGGTATATCTCATGCAATTTTTTTAAATTTCGAATAGGTGGCAACCCTAAATGGCAACTCTTCTCAAAAATGTCCCTATTGCAATGCGGAGTGAAATATCTTTCGTTTGATACCCATATCGTCATATCTCATGCAATTTTTTTTTTATTTCGAATAGGGGGCAACCCTAAATGGCAACCCTACTCAAAAATGTCCCTATCGTAATGCGGAGTGAAATGCCTTTCGTTTGATACCCATATCGGCATATCTCATGACATTTTTTTTTAATTTCGAATAGGTGGGAACCTTGTGAAACATTCTGAGTGGCAACACCTAGGTAGAAAGTCTTAGAAGGTGATACATTATCTCAGTGCCAAATTTCATTTAAATCAGTTAAGCCGTTCCCTAGATCGTTCGGCTATACAAACATACAAATATACAAGAGTTGCTCGTTTAAAGTTATAAGATTTATTAGAAAAGCGACTGTCTCCTTCGGATCATTGAAATTTGTATCGCCTAAAGTAGGATGTACTTTACCAGGAAATTGAAACTTAACAAAATAAACCAGTTAAAAATATTTTAATATGCAATATGAGATCCCGAAATCCCATTTATTTTAATATAACCCCAAGATTTCGGTATGGCAAATGGATAGGGAAGTCCAGAATTCCCTGGACTCGATGTCTTAATTGGAATTATTTCAGGATGTATTCTAAGTTTTGTTCTCTCTGGTTTCAATGCTTTTGAATCTTCATAATTCTATGTATATTCTAATAAGGGTAAAAGATTTTTATCTCAACGATCTTAAGTAATATGTTAGTTTCTGAATCGCACCTATGTTTATTGAATTGCAACTCACGGTTTTCTTTCTGAAACACAATTAACATTTTTGAGGTTTAAAATACAAATAACTCACCGACTTAGGTTAGGTTAGGTTGAACTGACCGGTCCATGAGGACCTCACATAGACTGAATCAGTCCCTAGTGTTACCAGAAATTTGTTTTAACGACCAAACTGGAAAACCCTATCAAAACCAGGACCTATGTTATAAAATAACTCCGTTCTTTATTTATTATATATATAGTCCTTTGCCGGATTCAGATCCGGTACGCTCCGGTAACACAGCACCATTAAGGTGCTAGCCCGACCATCTCGGAAACGATTTATTTGGCCACATTAAACCTTCAGGCCCTCTCTCCCTCCCCACCACCAAGTTCCATGAGGAGTTTGGGGTCGCCAGAGCGTCGTCTGTTAGTGAAACAGGATTCTTCGCTACGTATAGGTGAGGTTGACAATTGGGTTTGGAGAAGCTATATATTGCGCTAGCAACCTGAAGGGTTGCGCTACACAGCCCCTTGAATCTGGTATTTTAGTCGCCTCTTACGACAGGCATATCTACCGCGGGTATATTCTGACCCCCTGACCCGCTGGGGTTCACGTGCTCGATCGTTTGCTCCTACAGCCCGCACTTCCTACATCTGCTATCACTGACCAAGACTAATTTAAAAATAAATACTCGTCATGAGTCTACAGTCCTCTCTTTTTTAATGATAGAAGCAACTTTGTTAGTATAAGGTTGTAAGACCTACACATAATCTTCGACACTTTACAGCCCCGCGCTTGAACCCTTTCCTGCTAAGTCGATCATGTGCACCTCTCGCCTTCGCCTAATCTCGCCCAGTCTAATTGGGACGTCTACGGAGCAAGCTTCAATGGGTGCGCCTTTTTTAGCTAGTTCATCCGCTTTTTCATTCCCATCTATTCCCATATGCCCTGGGACCCTATATAGATGTATGCTTCTCCCTGTCCTGATTCTCTCCAGGGACTGCTTACACTCTAACACGCATTTATATCCTGTGCTATGCGAGATTATTGCCTTAATTGCTGCATGACTGTCAATATAAAAGTTAACCCGGTTGCAGCTTAAGCTATTCTCTTCCAGGGTTTCTACCGCTTTGGTTACGGCTACTATTTCCGCTTGGAAAACGCTACAAATTACAGCCTGTAAGATCTCTTTATTTCCGGATCAGCACAGTATACCGCAGACCCTTATCGTTCCACTACTTTGGAACCATCTGTATACACATGTATCGCCTCGTCCGCCATTTGATCACCCTTACGCCAACTCTCCGCCTTACGTTTAACGTTGTTTTGCATTTCAATTGATGCTTTCTGAACTACACTTGGAAAAAGACATTCGTTCAATCGATCCTTTTATTGATTCGAATAATCTTATAATAGTCAAATAGTAAAACGCTATTAGAAAAACTATTTTGAACTACTTCGGTTTTTGAACAAAGCAGCAGATAAGTAATAGCTCCGAATCGAAAAACGAATGAACCATTTTGATAATTATATCGTTCGTTTAAATCAATAATGCGCTAACTTGAAAGTCTTGATTTTTTTTAGTTATACAAATACCGACTACCAAAATTGAATACCCACTTATCCGTATGCTCTATTGAATATTAGTCTGATTTTATTCATTAAAATTTTTTAACATTCAAAATTTTAATATTTATTTGCTAGCCCAGGATTTTATACTCATAAGTATTCCTGAATGGAAAGTTCGTCTCATCATGCTTTTTTTTTGAACATATTGTTTTTGCATAAATTGTTCGTTTTCTTTTAAATAATTAAATGACCTTTAAAAAGAAATCTTCAGCTGAAATCGAAAAAGTAAATTGCACTCAAATTATGTATAAAATGTTGGAGTTTTGGATTAAGCGAATAAATTTAATAGCCTTTCCTATACTTACATTAATATGAGGGTAAAAGTCTAGTTGATTGGTCGACTGCTAATATGCTACCAAAAATATCGAAAGAGGTGTCAAAAGACGCGTATTGACCTCGACAAAAATAATCCGAAGGCGGAAAAGAAAAATTGTATCTCTGTCCGGAGATATTTGCAGTTGCAGCTGGCGATTTTCATGTGGTTGTTGTAATCTTGTTGTACCCACAAAAACACAAAAAAAAATTGTGAACATAAGTGTTTTGCGAGGATATAGTTTTGGTCTCCAAACCGGTGTTGGACCACCCAGGGTAATTTTTTATAAGCGCGGCCGATAGCCGCCAACGCAGAAAGCTGTTCTGTGCAAAAATACTATGGATCGCACCCCCGGTTTCTGAGTGACCCGCGCGTAATTTTTCGGTGTTTCGTTAATATTTTTTGAACGAGTTAAAATTTTTATTTTCTTCAAATTTTTTCTATCGAACAGCCGTTTCAGAATTCGAGTTAGAAACTCACTCTCCAATATTTACCCCTTACACAATGGAGTTTCTCAAGGCTCCCCGTGTCAGTTATTATATTCTCCATAGCATTCAACGAGATAGGCAAAATCATAAAACTTCACAACTCGGTAGATCATTGTCTGTACGCAGACGATCTGTATATTGTATGTAAGAGGAATGAAGCAGATGAGACAAAAAGAATATTCGAAGATATTTTAAAAAAGATATCAGAATGGTCTGATCTCTCTGGAGTCAAAATATGTTTTGGTAAATTAAAAAATTTTCATGTGTGTAGAAGACGCAGATGTGATTATCACAACTACAAAATATCTGTTAACAACTCAGAAATAGAGAACGTTAAAAAATTAAAAATGTTAGGTGTCATATTCTCCCATGATTACCGTTGGAAAGATCACTGTATTGAACTAAAGAAATCAGCTGCCAGTGTAAATTTAATACATACCTCTCAAGTACAAGATGTCAAGTACACATAAACACTCTTAGATATGTAACTAAAACTTTAATATTAAGTAAGATAGACTATGGATTGTATCTATATGGCAAGTCTCCAAAATTAACGCTGAATATCTTTAGCTCCATTTATCACCAGGCAGCAAGGGCATGCGTCTTCTCCTTCCGAACAACACCAATAAAAAACATCCTGATAGAAGCTGGTTTACCTTCATTAGAGGATAGAACAAACGATATGCATACTAGGCTGGTACCAAAGGTAACTTTCTGTTCAAACTCGGTCATCGATGACGACATATCTTCGATAATTCTTAATAATAAAACGCCGAGAATACCGTCTACCTTGTATTTAGTCCTTGACACCGCAAGCAAACTGGGACTATCCTGGACTGGTGAAAATTACCAAGCAGCAAATCCTCCTTGGGCCATTAAAAAAATATATTCTGCGATCTTAGTTTATCTGCACAAAAAAAAGAATTCCACCACCGACGCCGAATTCCGCCAAAAATTCCAAGAACGCAAAGCCTATTATCAAGCGGCTGAATGGATTCTCTGGTATACAGACGGTTCCAAAACTAACAACACTCCGGCCAGTTATGCCGTCGTCGACAAAAAAGTTCTCTTCTTAAGAATGCAAAACCTCATCTTCGTTCACAGAAAAAGCCATCGCTATCTTTTTAATCTTTTTTAAGATCCTTATTTGCACCGACAGCGCTTCAGTTCTTAAAGCAGTCCAAAATCCAATCCCTAGCTCAAACCAATAAACAAAATAAGAGATATGCTAATGGATAATCAACAAAAAATCAGGCTATTATGGATACCTGGACCTGCAGGTCTCCCCGGCAACGATGCAATATACAGCTTCTCCAAACCCAATTGTCAATCTCACCTATCCGCGGCGAATCCTGTTTCACTAACAGACGAGGCTCTGGCGACCCAAACTCCTCATGGAACTTGAGGGTGGGGAGGGAGGGTTGATGGCCTGAAGGTTTAATGTGGCTATCTAAATTGTTCCCGAGATGGTCGGGCTAGCACCTTAATGGTGCTGTGTTACCGGAGCGTACCGGATTTTTATCTGGCAAAGGACCATCACATCGATAACAGTCCCCAAAGCCTTTGGGGAGCAACCCAATCGCTACAACAACAACAACATGCAGCAGACCTACCCCCAGCGGGTTAGGGGATCAAAATATACCCGCGGTAGATATGCCTATCGTAAGAGGCGACTAAAATACCAGATTCAAGGGGCTGTGTAGCGCAACCCTTCAGGTTTGCAGCGCAATATATAGCTTCTCCAAACCCAATTGTCAACCTCACCTATCCGTGGCGAATCCTGTTCCACTAACAGACGAGGCTCTGGCGACCCCAAGCTCCTCATGGAACTTTGGGGGTGTGGGAGGGAGGGAATGGCCTGAAGGTTTAATGTGGCCACATAAATCGTTCCCAAGATGGTCGGGCTAGGACCTTAATGGTGCTGTGGCACCGGAGCGTACCGGATCTGTATCCGGCAAAGGACCATCACATCGATAACACTCCCCAAAGCCTTCGGAGAGCAACCTTATCGCTACAACAACAACAACAACAACATGCAGCAGACCTAGCCGCTAAATCAGTACTTATGGCACCTGTAACGACATGCAACATCATAGAGAAAGGACATAGCCGTCGATTCATCTTAAATCATCTACGCCATAAACGCACGCAAGAATTGCAATACTACCACCACCACCACTACAGCAGCATTAACCTAATCCCGCAAACCCCAAATTATCCAACAGATATGCCCAAAGGGCACATAAAAACTTTTTCACGTATTCGTCTTGGTCACACACTTCACACGCACCAATACCTCCTATCTGGAGAACCAAAACCGTCTTGCCCATTCTGTCAAACGGATCTAACATTAAAACCTATATTCACGGAATGCCCTGACCTCGAAGAAACTAGAAGACGCTACCTAAAATGCAACTGGATTGAGCTACTAACATAACTTCAATCAATAACTTCGTCAAAGCCATTAAAGCACACATCTAACATAACTTCAAAACTACACAAAAAAAAAAAAAAAAAAAAAAAATTATTCGATATAACTAATTCCCATCGAGCGGATAGTCATTAGACATATTAACTTGTTAATTTATTTTAATAATGTTAATAAATTATAATAATAATAATAATAATTTTCTGCCTTCGGATTATTAATACTGATATCAAGACGCGTCGTTTGGCACCCTTCTCGATATTTTTGGTAGCGTATTAGCAGTCGACCCCTCAAATAGACTTTTACCAATATGAGCAGCAGGTCATTTCAAAATTCCTATATTCATTTACCGATGCCTTCATTTAATCAAATTTATTATTGCTTCGCTAATTTTGGCTTTGCTTCGTAATTCTATTTCTAATATTTGCTTATTTTGTGTTTTCATTTTCTCTGATATACAAGTTTTTCCACTCTGCTTTTGTTTGTTCCCCCACCGCCTCCCTTTTGAACATTGTTCAAATAAACGCAGTGTTTTTTTCTTGACAACTCTACCATCTTGTAAACATATGTACGTGCAATTATTCACGATGTATATGCCATCTCTTATTTGGCGTCAACTGTTATTTTTTTTTTATTGTTTGTTAGTAAAAATATTTTACATTTTGCCGAACAATCTATGAACCATCTATTTTTAAAGTACTTTACAAATTTATGCACTGGGGTGTACTGATAAATAAAAATTGCCACATTAGAACGTTTCAACGATATGTGCACACAAAATATGTATTTGAATACTGTGGCTGGAGGAAGTGGTTCCAAACCTCCAAAGCCAAGGCACGAACGCGAAGTTCGAGGTGGTAAATAAAGCGCAAATCCCCACGGTACCAAAAGTTAAAGTATGGATACCATGCGTGATGAAGTGGAAGGATACACTGCGACTTCTGCAGAATCAGAATCCGAATATACCGACAGAGGATTGGACATTGGGATCTATACATTGATTTCCATTGTGCTGCAATATAGAGATATACGCCGCCGCCGCCGATTTTTGTCGTTTTTCGCACGCCTCCGCCGATTGTCAAAAATATCGGCGCGGCGGCGGCGGCGGCGGCGTCCGGCTCGTTACTATATTTTCTAATCGTTTAAGACTGTTTAGGCCATTTATTGTTCATGTCGAAAATTGGTTGGTCGAAAGTGGTATCAACGGATGCGCATCACTGCCAGCTATAAGAAACTAATTGCGAAGTTTAACTATTTCTAACTGTTCAAAAGTTTCTTAAAAAAACAGGCGCTTTCGATGCTAGCTTAACACGGACTTTGCATCACACAATTCACCAAGTTATTAAAACAAAACATTAAAAGAAAAGTTATATAATTTGATAATTTTAATTGAGCTTTAGGCCAGATTATTGAATAAAACTTCTTTTTTTAGTACTATTCAAAATATATTTATTTGTTCGATATTTCGACTTTAACCTGAAGTCATCATCAAGAATCTACGATCGACTATACATATCCATATGTGTAAGTCGTATTTTTGTTACGGAAATGTATGTTTAAAAATGTTAATTGTTTTCTTTCGTAGATTCTTGATGATGACTTCAGGTTGAAGTCGAAATATCGAACAAATAAATATATTTTGAATAGTACTAAAAAAAGAAGTTTTATTCAATAATCGGGCCTAAAGCTCAATTAAAATTATAAAATTATATTAAACAAGGCTATTAAATGTACCAAGAAAAGTTACATAATAAATTTATATACTCACTTTGCATATTTTTTTCAAAAAATTAATAATGAACAATGAATTCAAATAAAATGGCCCAAGGCGAACATGTTTTCAAATTGTCCAAGTTGGTAAAAAAAAATTACCCAAAAAAGGTGCCGATTTTTTAAAGAATATTATATTGCGATTGGCTCAAAGAATTTGCGAAATCAGTGATGCAAAATCCTTTGGTGGGTTCTAGGCGCATAAACACTCCTTTGGAATGTTTCTTACCTCATACTTAAGTTGAGGATATACATATTTACTTATGAGGAGGGTTTGAAAAATCACTTGGTCTTACATTCAAACATCTGTTGTTTATTTGCGAAACTAAACAATAGCGACTGAAATGTTAATTTTGATTTTCACACTTCATCCTTCAACACCCAAGTCTCCCGGTTACACATTTTCTAAAGTTGGCGGCCCTATCCAAAACTAGTCCCTTGGAGTGAATCACATTGATTATAGCCTAACAACCAAGTTTAAATATACCTACACATTACGGCTCCTTTTACAAATGTGAATACGTAGGCACATATATTTCCCAGGTGAAGCTTTGTCCTTCGCAAGAACACTCAAAGTGGTGAAGCAAAATCTTTCCTAAGACAGTCGAATGTAGTGGATAGTCGAACTAGTCTGAAAAGTGAAGCTGTCATCAATAATGAGCTCTTATAGCATAAGGCCGGAGAGCAGCAGTTAACATTCAACTTAAAATCGGTCGACGTTCATTCTAAAATATCGTTTTGATTTAACGAAGACTATTGAAACCAATGTTGTGAACACAAACGTCTGAAAACGTTGGTCTACATTTTAAAAATTTTATCCAGGGTCCTAGTAAAATTTTAATTATGTAGATGCGCCGAGGATTATACGATTTTCACCCATGAGTTACACAATGACATCCACTTAGACTGCTTATGATTTCGAAGGCGGCATCCTTGGCCGAATAGTCACACCCTAACGTTTCAAGGTGTTTCTCTGGTATATCTCGGCAGCATAGCGCGACAAAAACATCCGTTAGAAAATTTTCGGAGCTACACCTAGAGATTGTAGGAACGTGACGTGGACGAAGGTATGAGTTCGAAGTCGCAGTCCTGTAGCTTCTGTGCTGGCATATGGTGTGAGAGTCAGGAGGCGTGGTAGCGACTGGTGGTCGGGATTGCTACTGTTCGCACATCGGGAATTGTAGCTGTTAAAAACAGCCGAAAAAATTGGAGGCGCCCTATGCCATGAGAGTCATGAGTATTAATAGACCATTAATAGCCCGCCAAGGAGCCCACATGATTTAAAGAAATTGTGTTCGCGACGATTATTAGGAGTTAACCCCAGGTGAAACTACGCTTTGCACGAGATATACAGACAAAAGTGTGACCATTTTATGTATCTCCAATTCCAAAGACCGGGGTTAGGTTCGAAGCCTCTCTGGAGTAAGTGAACGAAGGACAATTCCTCCGCAAGGAGCTACTCCTGAAAATTGTTAAACGATCTGCAATATTTTGAGGCAAAAACCCCGGATCTTTCTGAAATGGCCAAAACGTCGATTTCCTTGAATACATACAAACAAAAACTTTCCTAAATATTATTTTTTTAAATAGAAAAATCAAGCTTTTTAAAGTAAGAACACCGGCGTACGCCGGCGCGCCACCAACGCCGCCGCCGCCGGTATACAATAGAGCCTACGCCGCCACCGCCGATAAAATGATCGGCGTAAACCTCTACTGCATTACCAGGCTCAGCGCTATGATTCGAGCTCACCTGATTTACGTTTAATAGGGCGGGTCGATTTAAAAATCGCTCATTGCTCTGTGAAAATCGTATTCTAGGGATCAAAATAAGAAACTTTGCCGAAGTAACCATACCTCTAAAACGAATTCTCAGGCCGCCCCCCCCCCCCTTTTGGGTCGAACTTTTGGGTAGGGGCAATTTCAATTCTACCTGCTGTGTCTTGTGGTGGCTTAAAAAAACAACACAAGCAATTTTACGATCTGCAATTGTGTCACAGTGATGCCTTCATTTTTTAAAACGGTTTAATAAAAAACCCACACAACTATGTTTACGACATGCAAATGCATCACAGTGATGCCTTGGTTTTAAAAGGGGGTTGTAAAAACGCTAATTTCTAATATTTTTTTTAATTTCTTTTCTATTACTAAGTTAAATTCATTTTTTCATTTACATATGTTGTGACCAAATAAATTTCTAACTCAAAAAGAAAAAACATAGGCATTTCAAAATGGGATTTTTCAAAATTTGCCCCTACGACCCAAAGGGGGGGACATCAGAATTCGTTTTAGGGGTATGGTTCCTTCGGCAAAGTTTCTTATTTTGATCCCTAGAATATGATTATCACAGAGCAAAGGGCGACCCGGCCTAATGTTTAAACATTAATTAAAAGATTCTGTAAAGTCCTTATCTAATCCAAAAAAATACAATGATAACACAAGCCGACAGCATTTCAGACCCAGAAACCGGACTATATATTTTCGAAGTATTTTGATGCTATGAATCGAAATCTGACCTCAAAATTTCTCTATCAGCTCTGGTTTTCGAGATATCCTAACCTAAAAGTACCTAACCCCTACCAGACCACAAAATTTCAAAATGCGATATCTCAGCGAAGAAATATTTGAGCAAACTCAACGCCATTTGAAAGAAGACTTGTATTCAAAGATGCCATCCTTTAATTTTGATAAAAGAAAACATATGCAAGACTACATAACCTCAAATATGGGCAAAAACGGTGTTTTTTCAATTTTGGGGTAGGATATCTCGAAAACCAGAACTGATAGAGCAATTCTGAGGCCAGATTTGGATTCAGCGCATCATAAACCTTCGAAAATATATAGTCCGGTATCCGGGTCTGAATGTTGGTTAAATTTTGTCGGCCTATGTAATTTATCGAACGCCTTTGGCGATACAACTCTGGTGACTCGAAGACATGCGTGAGCGGTTTTTCCGGCAATTTTTAATGCCCGGAATTTTAAATTCCCCAGATGAGGGCAACATAGACACAAACACGACGTGTGACCCGTTACCATGACCCCACAGAGGTTGAAGAAGCCATGAAAAAAGCCAAACCTTCTAAATCAATAGGTCCAATGCTAAAACATCTTGGCGCTGAGGGAGAAAGCTACCTGACGCACGTTTTCAATCCTGGGAAACCGACCAACGAAGGTGAGTTTAACGACCGGTATCACTCCGATCGCCAGTAGCGAAGATATTGGAATCAGTTTAGTTCGAATCTTCTTCTACATAGCACTACCAGCACTGTCAAAAGCTTTTGACACAGTCAACAACGGTACTATACTCCGGGATATAGAAGATTCAACCTGTCCCCTTTGTATAAAATAAATATAAACTGCAAATTATCTGAACCTAGCTGGCCAAATCCACGGTCACTGTTTGTGACGGGGAATATTGGACGTTCACGTCGATGGTGTTGGCCTACCGATTGTCAGCTATTAAAATATCTTAGGAGTAACATTCGGCCACACTCTCACCTTCAAGGCGTATGCCATCGAAGTTGTATCTAAAGTACAAATCCGCAACAAAATCCTCAAGTCGCTTGCCAGTACCACTTTGGGAAAAGATGAAGAAACGTTGCTAGCCACGTACAAAGCAATTGGCCGGCCACTCAGCAGCAACAATCTTACCATAACCTTCCTCATATATGGCGGGAAGAAATGAATTCCAAGTCATTGAAGGCAGTGCTTGTGTTTTAAAAACATTTTCTTATGGTCCAAAAAGTTATATGGCCTCATAAAAGCACCGCTTGAATTGCAAAAATATTTTTTACACTAAGAATTTTTCAATTACTTTTGCAGTTCCTTTGAGGAATGGGAAATTCGAAAGTACTTGGGCAGAAATTACATTTGACCAAAGTATTTTTTTTTCAATTACAAACAAAAAATTTTTTATACTTGAGCCTCAAAAAACGAAATTACTTTTGGTATTTTTTTTGAGGAATTGAAATGTAATCAATTCCTTTGCTGTGGAGGAAAGGAATTGATTACTTTCCTCAAGTATATGTAATGGGGAATCGAGGGGTATTGATTACCAAAAGAAATCATTACTACCCAGCTCTGGCCTATCTGTTACTATAGAGTCCGTGTTTGGTGAAAAGCCACACAAAAAGAAAACCTACCTCAAAAAATTAGAAGGGTTATGGAGTCTATCAATGCTTAACAATGCGAGAGACCTGAAGACAACCCCGACGGCTGCACTGCACGTCATTCTGCATATTCTACCTGTAGAACGTGTGGCAAAGAACATAGTCTTAACAACTGCAGCGAAGCTCAGCGCCAGGGGACAGCCTAAGCGCAGACCAAATAGACATAGTAGTATAGCGTCATCAATTACAGGACGAATTACCTACTTGACAACCTGATTCCATTTCTGTGCTTTGAAGGGGCTCTTAGAGACGTAATAGAGGTGGATGGTTGGCACAAGGGTTCCCAAATGGCGGACGAGAGAATACACGTGTACACCAATAGGCCCAAAGTAATGGAAGAAGGGTCTGCGGTATACTGTGCTGATTCAGAAATCAACAGATCCTACAAGTTGCCAGATCAGTGTAGCGTGTTTCAGGCGGAAGTAGTATCCTTGACTAATAAAAACACTGGGAGAAAATAATTTAAACTGCAGCTGCGTCAACTTTTTATATTGACAGCCAAGCAGCAATTAAGGCAATAATCTCGCAAAGCACAACATTTAAAAGTGTATACTAACAAAGTTATTTCTATCTTTAAAAAGAGGGGACCTTAGACTCATAGCGGGCTCTGACTGGACACTGCTTTCTCGCGTCACATGCTTTTTAGTTAGGCTTGATCATCGATAACAGATGTAGGAACGAACTGCGGGTTAGAGAAGGAAATGATCTGCCCATTTTGTGCTCGTGCCCTGCGCTTGCCAGAATAATATCCCAGCTAAAAGAAGTGATACGACTCTCAGATTTTGAAACAGCAAGTGGCATAGGTCGTAAAAACCTCCAAGTATTTTCCCAGAGGTCGGATGTTTTTTATAACATAGGTCCTGGTTTTTTATAGAGTTTTTCATAGGCCTTTATAGGCCCATTGTGAAACCACACGGATTTGTTCCTACTCTCCTAAGCGTCGTGTATTTACCTCAGCTATATCAGTCAGATCTACGAGGAACATCTTGCCCATAAAACGTTGCCTTCTTCTACCGAGCGCTGGACATTCACAGAGTAGATGCCTAACAGTTTCAGGCTCTTCTTCGTTGCCGCAGCTTCTACAATAATCATTAAACGGAGCGCCAATCCTTTCCGCATGCGGTCCAATGCAAACATGACCAGTGAGAAGACCTACAGCTAAGAAAAGATTCCTCTTACGGAGGGTGAGAAGCTCTCGCGATCTCTTCTCATTCCATTCCGGCCATGTGAGTTTTGCCGTGTGGCATCTATCATGATGCTTCCACCTGGATCCCGCTTCCATCAGTAGAGCCTCCTTTATCTTGAGCTTGTAGATGAAGAGCGGCATGCCCAACCTCTTTCAGGATGGTGAAAGTGGAAGGGAGGTACCCTTTCTTGCAAGCTCATCCGCCATCTCATTACCTGGTATGCCCTTATATCCCGGAACCCATACCAGATGCAAAGTAAACTGTTCAGCCATCACGTTAAGTGGTCTGCCACAGCCTACTACAGTTTCAGAATTAGTTGTGATAGAGTCAAGGGCTTTCAGTGCTGCTTGACTGTCTGAGAAAATAAAAATGTGCTTCTGAGGGACTGCATTCTGCCTAAAGCAGTCCACAGCGTATTGTATGGCCGCAAGCAAGGCCTGAAATACGCTACAGTGATCCGGAAGGCGAAACTATTTTTGTATGTCCAATCGTTCCGAATAGACACCTCCGATCCTGTTATCCAGTTTAGATCCATCTGTGTAGATCTGAGTGCTGTTAGTGGGCCAATCAGGGTCATTCACCCACTGTTCCCTGGGGGAACAGGGATTAATATCTCGTATCCCTTGTTAAAGTTGGTATGTGGTTTGCAGAAATCTGTCCATTCTTGTATGCAGAATCTGTTGAGAATTACAGTATGGTTGCAGTGAGAACATGTGGTCAGTTTCCTCATCCTAATAGCTGCACATGCTGCATATTTTATGCCTACTATATCTATGGGTAGTAGGTTCAGTATTACCTTCATAGCCTCCGTTGGCCTATGGTAAATAACCCCTTTGTTTTTTTTTCTTTCTTGCAACACTGTGTCTCGGCCCCGCTTTGTATCCGAACTGATATACGGCGCGAAACCATAGACTGAGATAACTCAGTGTCAGATAAGTTGACGCTTGATCATATTCAAGAGACAATTTTATAAATTATTTTACTTTTAAATGCTGTTTATTTTTGGAACAATTCATGTATACGTAATTTGCATCAATGGTACATTTGGTTTGGTTGTTTTCGGTATTCTATATGGAAAACATATGACATTGGCCAGGTGGTCGTAATTAAAAATCGAATTTCTCTTGCCGCTTTTGTTTAACAATGTTGTGATCTATACAAAAAATGTCTGTTGCTAATTGATTAAATTTCTTAATATTTTCCTACATATGTATATATACATAGATATGTACATATAATATATTATATTAATAACAATTTGGCAAGATATAACTTCAAGGTGACAAAGGCCGAGTTTCTCCTTCAATTTATGGTGTGCTACTTATAATTTTTTCCTGTGCTAATTTGCGGGAGCTAAAGTTTTTCTCCTGCTAATGTAGATGATTAATATTTGCTGAGAAGCTTTTATGGCAGTAATACACTTTTGTTGCTAATTTTCAACAACCTTAAAAATCGTGTGGCTCAGTTCTCTACTACTATGATGGTATACTTGAGTTTAGTTAAGCTTAACTTATTTGCAAGAAATTTTATAAAACTGCAGGAAATTAGCATTTTATGCCGTGTCACTTACGTTTTCACTCAAATATGTTAATCTGGCAGACTCTTTTATCCTAAATAATAGCTCAAATCATCGTTTCAACTTTCAGGTCTCTGGGTTAACGGGAATTTCCTTAAAACTCGAAAGCAAAATTTCCAAATTCGGACAATTTTTGCAATTTTCACGATTCTTGGACCACCTACCGATTCTTTTTTCCTTCTGTTGCATTGTCATAGTGTTTTGAAATATGTTATTGGTTTCAAGAATCTAGCTCTACGGGAAGTTACTCAAATAGCAGTCGCGAAATTCAACACGTTGTAAATGGACTTTCCAAATATCTCTGAATCCCCCCATCCTTATCCCATCGATTATAAACTCTTTTATCCTAAATATTACAACCTAATAGAGCTCAAATTGAATTTTCACGATCCCTGTACCACCTAGCAAAATCCTTTTTTCCTCGTGTTCAATTGTCATCCGGTTCGGACATACGTTCCAAATTTCAAGACTCTAGCTAAGTTCCACTTTAGATATCTAGCTCCTGTTCGTCAACAGTCCCCTAACTTGAGAATCACAGCGTTTCCAACGAGAACATCATTATCTATAAACGTTTAGGCTTAAAACACATTAGAGCTCAAGTTGATAACTAATATACTTCTCAAATATCAAGCGTTGTTTCTCAACAGCCGCACAACTTGAGAATCATAGCGTTCTCAACAAAAAGGACGTTTTTTGTATGCAAAAAAGTTAGTTCTCAACTTTTAATCAAATGTAATTCTCTAATTGAACTGAAATGTAATGCCCCTATTACCGTTTACAACTCAACTTAGTTGCGTTGTAATTAAAACAACTCAACTTTAAGACAACTCAACTCCTGTTTGGTATTACGAATTACAACTTATTTCAGTTGAAATTGAATTGAGTTGCCAACTTCAGAAAGTGATGATTTGACAGATAAATAAACAGCTGATCAATTTGTGGCAGAAATTTAAGCATTTTCAAATGTGATTTTTTTATTAATATTATATGAAATCTATTTTATAATGACAAAAATGTTGGTGATTGACATTTCGCGAATACGGAAAACATTCGCGTGATCATTCCAATCCCTTGGAACTACCAAGCACCAAGTAAGAAAATGTTTAAGTGACAAACAAATAATGAGTTTCATATGAAGTTATTTTGCAGATTTGAAAGGAAGCATTTTACTCAGTACTAAACAAAATTAAGGACCATTTCCGCATACGCGTTCGTATTTTAAAATTATGCGCCATAATCCGATTCCTTGCTGACGGCAGCTATCAAATATGATGTGGAAATGATTTTGGTGTTGGACTGGTTTTAGATATTATTGAGGAGAATATTTGTGTGAAGTAGATTAAAACCCCAACAGAAAAAACTGTATTTTACTCAAATAGGATTCCCAGGAGTAGTGATAAGTATCAATGGGACTCGCATATTTATTTCACCTATTTTGGCTGCATCCGAACTGCGGCCAGCCTCGTCCAACTAAAGTCAAAAAGTTATTCAATGTAATTCGTTTAAACGTTGTTTTTTCTAGAAATGTGTACAAAATTGTTGATTATTGTTTGATTAAAAAAGGTTTAACTACCGGCTTTAAATGTTTTGCTTTTTTTTGGTAACGTTTTATAAGCCCGTGCACCATCTAACTCTTATCAAAGGTGGTATCAAAAGACGGGTTTCCATCTCCGTTTTTAGGATTCGAGAGCGGAAATTAAAAATTTTATTTCTTTTGAAAGATATTTATAAAGACCCACAAAATGGCCCGAGAGGGTACGAAATATGAGGCCCGTTCCACAGTTTTTTTTTGCACAGAACATCTTTCTGCGTTGGCGGCCTTGGGCCGCGATTCGTAAAAATAACTCTGGTTGGGTCCAACACCTTTCTGCATAGCTGTGTACAAAAAATCTGGCAAAATACAACAACCACATGAAATTAGATTTTATTAGAAATAAAATTTTTAATTTTTGTGGTAATTCTTTACGACAGCATGACACTGCTAATACGTGTCCAAAAATATCGAGAGAGGTATTAAACGATGCGTCTTGGCATCAGTATTAATAATCCGAAGACGGAAAATAAAAATTTTAACTCCTTCAGAAGATATTAAACAAAAACCGAAAAAAGACAACAACATTACAACAACCACATGAAAATCGCCAACTTCAACTACAAATATCTCCGGACAAGAGATAAAATGTTTCTTTTCCGCTTTCGGATTATTGTTCTCGAGATTAATACGCGTCTCGATATTTTTGGACGCGTATTAGCAGTGCCATGCTGTCGCAAAGAATTACAATTTTTGTTTTCGGATTCTTAAATCGGAGGTCGAAACGTGTCTTTTGATATCAACTTTGAACATCTTTGTTAAAAATTAGGTGGTGAACCGTCTTCTAAAACGTAACATTTTTTCAAAACAACTGCAAAATTGCATGAGACAACTGCTAGTAAGCAGTTGTAAGATTTTGACGTCTTTGACAACTACACCAACACAAGGTTGTAAACGGCAATGCCACAAAAAGTTGTAAGACTAGACAACTCAACCGAAATTTTTTTTGACAGGTTGAGTTGTAATCTGTAATACCAAATTGCGAAATTTCAACTCAACCAGAGTTGAGTTGTAAACGGTAATAGGGGCATAAGATTTCAATAAAAATAAATACAAAGCGCTTTACACCTCAGAGGAGATTTAGGCCAAGCTTCTTGTTCAATTTATTTATTATTTTAAGTGGGATAGGAACTATGAGACAAATTCGTTTTCATCGGCAACACTTTTGCACGTTTCTGAAGAAACCCTTAAAAAAATGGCGAAAAAATAAATGTTTTCACCAAAACAATCCTCAAAACCCAAAAAATATATATTTTTTTTAAAAACTGTTATCGCCAAAGTTTTTAGAGGACAATTTTGATTCGGACAGGATATACATGAAAGTTGTAAAATCAAATGAAAATTTTTTAAGTAGGTCATGAAAAAAACCTTAAAACCTTAAAAATCAAAGAAACAAAAGTCAAAAAACTCAAATTTTGCAGGCTCGAAAATTATTTTTTTGGGTATGCTTAGTGGAACCTTTTTTCCCTGAGCCCAAAACCTATCGAAAAATCAATGGCGCGATATATGTTAATAAATCGACCCAGCTTAATATACATACATACATATTGGCCCGTAGTCATAGTCCAAATAAAACAGTTTTATTGGTTTAAACATGGTTCTAAATTAAACATCATTTTAAGTCTGTTATAGTCCACTTAAACACAATTTTATCTCCAAAAAAGTATTTTAAATTTAAAATGACATGAGCGCGATTTTCATTTTTTAAAATAGGTTTTAAGTGGGTGGTCTGCTGTCAAAAGTTGCGAGAAATTAAATAATTTGATATTTAAACGCGATATATAAACTTAAATGGAAGTGAGAAAAGGCTTCCCCGACAAGCAAATATACGTCAGGAACTAATTTATTATACCTAGAATGCGTATTAATATGTTTGTGACGAAAATTACACAATTTTAAAATGTGCGATGGTTACTTGGCTCCACATATGCGAAATCTTTAATTAAGACTATCCCGCGTTCATAGATATTTGTGAGTTTTGATATTTTAGTATCTTTTGAGGAAAAAGTAGCATCCTATACTGATTTTGGCATTAAATTTAGAAATAAATATTCAATGGAAGGAATTATTTACCACAGGCGTCGATTTTTAATACATGTCAAAAAATTTCTGGAGAGGTGTCAAATGACGCGTTTTAATTTCGGAAGCAATAATCCGAAGGCGGCAAAGTAATACCAATACTCTGTCAAGATATTTTTGCAAAAAAAAGTTTAAGACTTTCATGTGGTTGATGTAATTTTGGTGATATTGTTGTACACAGAAAAGAATAAACTAAAAAGGCGCTTTGTGCTGATACAAATTTCCCCAGTTTCGCAGCCGTTTGAGGGTAATTATTCGGTTTTTTTGTGAATATCTATTAATAAAAGAACAATTTCTTATGGAAAAACTATACTAAACTCCCTTTATTTATGCTGAATTTGCGAAGACAAAACCTAAATTTGATTTAACCTGATTATAATTGAATGTCCTGCATACTTATTAGTATCGAGGTTAGACATATCCCTATTCGGTTTCGGGTCTATTAAATTAAACGGCTTTAACGTTTAGGGCCACCTAACATTTAAGGTTTGCATCATTTTGGCCGTCACATCTGTCTTAATGCAAACAACTTTTCTTTACAACATTCTTACAAACTATATAAACTATTCAACATGAATACGAGTGTATGAGTGAATAGCCTTGTTGCTTCCTTTGCTTTAAGGAGCCCAAATCCGCTTTAACTACCTATTCGTTTATCTTGCGAGATTTAAATAATTTTTTATGAACGAAATGAAGTAAATTTTTTTTTTAAATAAGTATGTTCACGTTCAATTAAAATTGACGGCTGATAAAAACAGCGAATTTTTACAAAACGTTTGCTAATAACTTTTCATTAGAATTGCATCATAATTATCCTCCACTGGATTATGATCAAAACGCGTTTTCAGGTACTCCTTTGACAATTTTTGTGGTATTATAAGAGTTTTTGTCAAGTAAAAAATTACCATTTTTTATACATGGAGTCAAGTAACCACGGTTGTAAGGAATAGGGTGAACTTTGAAAACTTCTAAAAAATTTCTTCATAGCGCCAATAAATGCATTTTTTCATGCGCATACCTCTGTCCATGCTTATGTTAGCTGAAAAATGTGTTTAATATGTCTATGACAGACCAATATTTTAAACCCCATTTTTAATTTAGGCAAGATTTTAACTAAAGAGAGTCAGCGACTATGATTACGGGCCGTTGTATCTGGCTTTCAATAATATTTTATAATATTGTCCTAAGCACGAGCACACCTACTACAATTGTGGATTAGAAGTTGAAGGGGGGTTGGTAGACTTTATGTCCACTCAACTCATAGTCATCTGTAAACACCTGCCAAAATTAATATATTTTACAAATGTAAATAGCAAAGAGCTTAATTTTACCAAAAACAAAAAAAAAAAAAAAAAATAAGAATAAATAAATAGCGAGTGGGTGAGCGAGGGACTCTACGTTGTGCGGTGTTAAGGTGAGGTCGTTGGAGTGATGCCGCCTTGACCAAGACTATAAATAGCAATCAAAACGATGCGCGTATTTTTCAAAAACTTTCTATTTTAATGACAGTGTGTATAGAATTTTTACAATAAAAATGTATATCCACTTGCATGTGTAAACATAAGACAGTATCAGAAAAAAATTATGATGTGGACCCACCACCACTTTTTATACCTTAATACTTAATATACTATTTAAGTTCGGTCCAATTCTCAAAAATTTTAAGCCCTCAAAGAGAAGGAGCAGACCCACCAATAAGCATACCGATATGATCAGGATGATGAGCTGAGTTGATTCAGTCATTTCCGTTTGGGCTTGATATATCATATATATTATTTCTAATTGTTGTTTTTATGTACGGGTCCCTTTTTCGCTCTTATTTGGAAGCAAAATCTATAAATAAAGTTTTGGTTGTAAAGATGGGTATTCGTGCTGTTAGCGAGCTTTGGGCAATTTTGGCCGTAGTGCTTTTGTTTCGCTATATTTTATTAAAATAATTTGTTAAAAATAAACGATTAAGAGCACACAAAGAAATATATTTGTACTATGGCACTATTGCGAATATATGCATTGCATTATCGGCAGTTGCTATCATGCGCTAGATGGCAGCGCAAGCTGTAAGTTTTAATTGATTGATAGAACAGCTGATTTCTGTTGATATTTGATAAGAGACTTTTATATTGGTTGCGCAAGCATAGTTTTCATGTGCGGTTAGTCATTTGTCGCAACCGACCGGGTCCGACCACTGTAGCATATGGTCGACGCCGTGGTAAAATCTGCTTACTCTACCTTTCACTCAAAACAACTTTCTCATACCGATGGAATGTGGGACGGTTTTACACTTGGTTTTAAAAGCTGCTAACGTCATATATCGACTGCGGAGTGGAATATCACCCCATCTAGGCTGCCATTTCGAAAACGCCCGTTCTCAGTAAACATTTGAATAACGTCGTATTTCAAAATTTGTTTCAAAAACGCCGTCTAACAGCTTTCGGTTGAAGAACGCCCTATCAAATTCAATACATTCTGACTTTAGCTTGAGCGTTTATGAAACCATTCTGTGATAGGGGGTTATTTAAATGTTTGTTGTTTTAGAGTGTTTTTGAGATAGCAGCCAAGATAAAGTTTTCACCCTCAAAATTTTAAACTTATCTTGAAGGTCTCGGAACATATTTATATTTTTCCAAAAACGGCCGATGCAATTTTTTTCTGGTTGCTTGTTATTACATTTTTAATTTTAATGTAAAATTTTAATATTTGAGTTGTTTCCATAGTTTCCAATATAAAATTTGTTTAAAACATAGCACAAACGGCGAATACAAGAGATTGTGATTGCTTAATTATTAAAAAAAAATTGACTATGCGAAAACGGCTTATGCGTTCATGTGTTCTCATCCGAGTCTAGTTATTTTTATGTTTCATTGGAAGGCGTTTTAACAGGCAAGTCCCAAGCCTAGCGCACATCTCAAGAACAGGATTGGAATTTTAGTCGCCTCTAATGACCGCGGATATATTCTAAGCCCCCATAATTTGCTTGTATGATGCTATGTCTGAATTTAAGTTGCTAAGCTAATAAAGCTCTGCCAAATGACGCTGAACAACACCACCTGCTCCGCAAGAATCGGGAAGGATCTCGCCCAGCCGTTGGAAACCAAACGAGGATTCAGACAGGGCGAGCCTATTTGTCTAAATTCTTTAACCTAGTGCAGGAGAAGATAATTATAACAACAGAACTAATCGGCGATGGCACAGTCTATCATTGATATTGATATTATTGGCCTGAACAAAAGCGGAGTCCATTCTGCTATCTCTGGATCAGATAAAGAAGCAAAAAAGTGAGTTTTGCGGCAACTGAGAATAAGGCGAAATGCTTGCTGTCATCCAGGAAATATCCGGTGCATTCTCGCCTTGTCAGCCACATCTTACTTACTTAAACTTACCATTTAAACGGTTAAGGCCGTCTAAAATGGCGTGCCAATTGCTTCTTCGCCGGGTTTACTGGCGCCAATTGGTCACACCAAGGGAGTTTAAATCATGTTCCTTCTGTTCCTGTTCCTCTGCTTCCATAGGCGGATTCCGATAAAAATATTTTTTTAGCCGGAGTATCATCTTTAATTCGCATAACATAACCTAAACAGTGTAGCCGCTGCATTTTAATACGCTGGACTATGTTGATGTCTGATTAAATCTTCTTCAGTACCCGCCGTCACAAACACGTAGAGTCCGTAAATCTTTCGAAGAACTTTTCTTCCGAACACTCCCAGAGCCGCCTCATCTGATGTTGTCATCCAAGGCGGCTTCAAGGCGACGAAGGCTTGATGTATGTCAATTTTTTTTTCGCGGGTTTTTTTCCAAGATTTGGCGCATAATGAAAATCTAGCCGATGGTTTATATACCAGGTCTGAAGCCGCACTGATAAGGTCCAATCAGCCATTTCGCGGCGAGCTTCAATCCTTCGCACAATATGCTTGACATGACCTTATATGTGACATTAAGATGGCTGATTCCGCGATATTGGCGCAGTTTGCAGGATTCCCCTTCTTGTGCAGAGTATAAAATCCTGAAGCCTTCGCTGGCTAGGCCATATGCGAATGGACGAAGACGCTCGGGCCAAAAAAGTAATTCAGTCGACACCGCAGTTTGTAAGCAGAGGAAGGGGAGACATCCACTGCGTTAGGGGAGACAGGTGGAGGAAGGCTTGACCTTCTTTGGTGCTCTCAATGTTTATAGCTTT
Organism: Eurosta solidaginis; assembly: GCF_040869045.1. Classification (NCBI taxonomy): domain Eukaryota; kingdom Metazoa; phylum Arthropoda; class Insecta; order Diptera; family Tephritidae; genus Eurosta; species Eurosta solidaginis. Next base: position 211,034,459 of record NC_090323.1, read on the forward strand.
TATAGTGACAAGTTTACCACAAAAAACTATGGTATCGATTTTTATTTAGTTTTAATAGTTTAATTGTTTTTACACATTTTAATAATTAAATCAACACATTTTCATGTAAGTAAGTGCAAAATTAACATTATTGTCAAGTGTGTAATTTTTGTTTTAATCATGTTCACCGTCTTGTTGTTGTTGTTGTTGTTGTAGTGATTAGGTTACTCCCCGAAGGCTTTGGGGAGTGTTATCGATGTGATGGTCCTTTGTCGGATACATATCCGATACGCTCCGGTAACACAGCACCATTAAGGTGCTGGCCCGACCATCTCGGGAACGATTTATATGGCCACATTGAACCTTCAGGCCATCCCTCCCTCCCCACCCCCAAGTTCCAAGAGGAGCTTGGGGTCGCCAGAGCCTCGTCTGTTAGTGAAACGGGATTCGCCGCTCGAAGGTGAGGTTGACAATTGGGTTGGAGAAGCTATATATTGCGCTACACAACCCCTTGAATCCCACCTCTCAGTTGAAAAGGTTGGTCACATCCCTTAATTGTGGCAAACTTATACTTTGAAAGGAAAGAATCGAACGCATACGCATATAAGCAAACGCAATCGCAAACACACAAACCAAGGAATTATTTCCAAGCAACAACCAACAAAAATCAATTTGAAAAAAAAGTTATGTTCACCGTCTTCTTACATATCTGTATATATGTATATGTATGTTAAAAAAAACACACAAAACTTATTTGTTTTTTGTAATGTTTGCTTTCTTTTACTAAACAAATAGATATATCTTAACTCCTGATAATGCAAGGAAATTTGGCGAAACGTTGAGTTAAAAGGTGGAATAAGTCTCTTTTATTCGCACTATCAACAATCAGATCAGAAAAGCTTATAACAAAAAATGTTTGCATACCAACCAAACTGAACGGTAACAAAATCTTGGAGCTCTTAATTTGCATCAATTATCGCGATGGGCTGTTGAAGTATATTGGCACGATTTTCCTTCATCTCTTTTAAAATTTTGTTTGTAGACAAACTGGTTTCGGGGTTGTACCATCTCTTGTTTCAATTTCCTTCTATTCTGTTGTTGTCAATTATCTTGTGTTTATAGTTCGCATTTGCATGAGCAGGTATTGTCAAAATTAATGTTTCTGTATGTACGTGTGTTATGTTTACATTCGGAAACGGGGGTGGTTTTTATCGATCGATTTGTATGATTAGCTGAGACAGGTAGAAGTTAGTAATTTTAGTCGTTTGACTCTTTTTTGTTCGTTTATTGGTTTGTGTTTTTTCTTGCTGATTTCTAATAATTTATAGCCTGTATGATTACTTTGTTTTCTTTTTTTGTAAACCAGTTTTACAGATTCAAATATTGCGTCAGAAGTATTGTAAGTCTGGTAGTCTATCATTCTACTGTCAAAAGTTTTCTGTTCGTAGGTTTCTAGGTTTTCGATTATTGCTTGTGCATGAAGCACCTTGACTGTTTTATTGATGTTTGCCAGGAACCATATTTTTCGACCAAGATGGACTGTTCTTAGAACGAATCAAAAAATAGAAAAAAGATGACATCAGAAGTAACACTGCGTTAAACATTTTAGCATGTTCTCTTTCTCCCACCAGCTGCCGGAGAGCGGTTGAGTTTTTATTATTATTTTTTTTTTTTGTTGATTTTCCAACAGGGTGGATAAATGATTATATTTTGATGATTTTCCGTCATCCCTTGTCAAATATTTGGTTTCGAGACAAACCGGTTACGGCGTTGTGCCATCATCAGTGTAGAATTTCGTTCTTTGTTTGATACCGCCTGTTTATATATTGCAGTAGTAAAAAATCTATTGTTAAAATATGAATTCCAAACACTATTATACGTTAGCTTTTTCGAAACTGCGCTCATATGTGCATATTTACATGAACATTGAAATATGAAATTTAGGAGAAACAATTAATTTGAAAAATTTTCAATTAATTAGTATAAAACTATATACACATTCATGTGTACAGGTTAGCTGCGGTTTTGTAGTGGTAGCGTGCTACGCCCACCACAGCGAAGATCCTGGGTTAAAGGCCCGCAAAAAGCAACATCAACGTCATTTGAAAAAAGTTTTCCAATTAGAAACAAGTTTTTCTGAGCGCATCGCAGTGGCAGTGGTTTGGCAAACACTCTGAGTATATGGTTGTGTTCAAGCCGCCAAATACCAAAAGCAGTATTGCTAAAGTGCTACTTAATTGATGGAATGTTGCCGATACTCAAGCTGATAATATGCTGCAATGGCGCAGCGAGAATGTTTATGTTACTTTTGATTTGTTTGTGATGATGAATGAAAGAATGTCAACATTTCATTTAAGCCAACGCGAGAGGTTGACACAGCTGCTCAAACTTTGTCGAAGAACGTGATGCTCTGTCAAAAAAAGCATCGAAAACTCATTTGATTGCAGATGTCGTTCGGATTCGGCATAAAACATGACAATTTAAAAGTAGCACGATGCAAATTGGGAGAAATGCTCGGCCTAAATCTCATCGGAGGTATATCGCGCCAAGTGTTTTTTTTTTTTTTTTTAATAATATTTATTTGTTTGTTTATTTCGTATTAGTCTAGAAAATTTAAAAATTTTCACACAGATTACAAGAACACGTACTAGTATTTAAGCGTAAAAACTAAAAATTAACTAAAAGTTTGCGTATATAAATCATTTAAAAATGATTTAAATATGTATTTTGTGGAGGAAAAGTCGAGACCCACAGGATTTGAAAGCTTATTAAAATTTTTTAAAGCTCTAAAAATCAGAGCATTAGACGCGTAATTTGTTCTAACCGTGTCCAGCCAGAAAGTACCGTGATTCCGTAGACTCCTCTGTGGGATGTTGAAACAAATTCTGGCTAGCAGAAATGGATAACAATCGCTCCACTTATTAAGTCAAAAACAAAGGTGAGAGACAGAATAGAACGTCTGCTTTCTAACGACTTTAGGCTAATAAGCAAACAGCGACTACTGTAAGAAGGAATCGGGTCATTGAAGTGCAACGACCGTAGGGCAAAGCGAACAAAAACTGTTTGTACGCGTTCAAGCCTGGTAATGTGACAATTATAGTATGGTCTCCAGATGAAAACAGCGTATTCTAGTTTAGATCGCACAAGAGAGGTGTATAGAATTTTAAAGTGTAGGGATCAGTAAAATCAGCTAAAACGTTTAATGAAGGCAAGTGTTGAATATGCCTTCGCAATTATGTAATTCAAATGCGTTTGAAACAAAAATTTACAATCCAATACAACACCAGGATCAGTAATTTCACTTAAAGTGGATAATCGAAGACCATCGATTTTATAAGTTGTGGGTAGCGGACAGCGAGACTTTTAGTAGCAAACATGTGAGCACTTTTTATACTCAGAGTGTGTTGCACATAGAGTATATTAACTTTGATTGGGTAACGGTTGGTTGTACAGGTATAAAGGAATCGAGATAGATATAGACTTCCATATATCAAAATTATCAGTATCGAACAAAAATTTGATTGAGCCATGTCCATCCGCCCGTCCGTCCATCCGTCTGTCCGTTAACACGATAACTTGAGTAAATATTGAGATATCTTCACCAAATTTGGTACACGAGCTTATCTGGACCCAGAATAGATTAGTATTGAAAATGAGCGAAATCGGATGATAACCACGCTCACTTTTTATATATATAACATTTTGGAAAACACAAAAAACTGATTATTTAGTAAATAATACACCTAGAATGTTGAAATTTGACGTGTAGATAAAAATTTGAAAAATTTATTTAAAAATGGGCGTGGCACCGCCCATTGATAAAATCAATTTTACAAATATTATTAATCATAAATCAAAAATCGTTAAACCTATCGTAGCAAAATTCGGCAGAGAGGTTGCCTTTACTATAAGGAATGATTTGAAGAAAAATTAACGAAATCCGTTAAGGACCAGGCCCACTTTTATATACAAGATTTTTAAAAGGGGCGTAGACGAATAAAATAAGCTATATCTTTGCAAAAAAGAGCTTTATATCATTGGTATTTCATTTCCCAACAGTAAACATAACAGTAAATAGGAAAAACTTCAAATTTTTGAAAATGGGCGTAGCACCGCTCCATTTATGACTAAGCAATTTTCTATGTTTCGGGAGCCATAACTCGAAGAAAAATTAACGGATCGTAATAAAATTGGGCACACAAATTTTCCCTATAGCAGGAAATATTTCTAGAAAAAAATGGACGAGATCGGTTAAAGGCCACGGCAACTTGGATATAAAAGAAGTTTAAAAGGGTCGTAGACTAGAATAATAAGCTATAACTTAGCAAAAAATAGTTTTGAAGCATGATATTTCACTTATCAAGTTTTATTGTAAGAGGAAATGGGGAGACATTTTTTTAAACGGGCGGTGCCACGTGTTATGTAGAAAAGTAATTTATCTGAAATGAAATGTACAATTGAAGCTCACGCTGAGTATATAATGTTCGGTTACACCCGAACTTAGACACCTTTACTTGTTTATATTAAGATTTAACTTATTACGTTTACACCAGTCGGCAACATTATCTATATCAGATTGTAGGCTTACCATGTCTTCATTGCTCGCAATTGTCGAAAAAATCTTTAGATCATCAGCATACAACAGAAATGAATGTTTTCATACATTTAAAGCAATGCGGGCAATCCCCGCTTAACTCATACAAATAAACAACATTGGTTAATTCGTTGTAGTTCTTTAAATAGAACAAAAACAGCAAGAATACCAAATTTCTTTGAAACCGCCTTACCAACAAGCATAACTTTAACACATAATTACATACGAAGTATGTAGTGTGTAAAAGAATAAAATGTGCAAAGAAGGCAATTGGGAAAAACTTTACAACAACTAAGGCATGACGTGGCTGAATGCGTTTGTAACACTTTAACCATCGTAGGAGTGCGGGTTAAAATCCCACTCCCGGGAGAAAAGGCTTTGAAAAGATTTACAAGGTATAATCGAAACAGCTGTCGTCTTGTCCGTCCTGATGTCACGTTATTTAAATTTTTCCCAAATTATTAAATACAACAGAAAATTTGCGTAATTGAAGCAGCTGGTTATATCATTAATACAAATTACGAAGAGAAGCGGGCCCAATATGCTACCCTGTTGAACCCCGGAAGTCGCAATGAAGGGATCAGACGAAGGTCCATCAACAGTAACCACACATTTACGAGAGGAGAGATAGGATTCAAGCCATTTTAAAAGAGTGGAATGAAACCCTAGAGATCTCAGTTTCAATAATAAAACTGTGTGATTCACCTTGTCAAATTTTTAAAAAGTCTGTGTACACTGAATCAACTTGAAGGCGATTTTGAAACGCAGAAATACAGTATTTCGAAAATACGGCGGGGCTGAAACTGTTGAGCGACCTTTAACAAAACCGTGTTGTGGAACGGAGATAAAACGATTAACTGCAAAATAAATTTTATTTTTAACTATAGCCTCAAAATGTTTTGAGACTGAGGATATCTTTGAAATTGGTCGATAATTCGCAATATTGGTCTTATTACCACTTTTAAACACTGCCATCAATAAACACTCCTCATTCAAGTGATTTATTGAACAGAACCAACAATGGGGAAGCACGGGCAGAACATTTTTTTAATAGGTCTGTAGACAACCCATCTACATCGGTTTTAGTAGACGTCTTCAGTTGTCGGATTCCTTCTTCTATATCAGCGAGCGTTAGGGTTAGCGATCCAAAATTTATTGGGGAATTTATGTTCGTGTAACACACCTGATCAAGGTCAGTGTCAGCATCGAAGTCTGACTTGAAGAAATGAGCAAAGAGATTAGCAGCATCAATAGTAGAGTGCGCTTGGGTCTCATTGAGATAGACAACAGACCGATTTTCTGGAATTGACATACCTCCAAAATGATTTTGAGTTTATTTTTTTTTCTTTTTTTTTTTTTTTTTTTTTTTTTTTTTATTAAATTTTAATGAGCTCGAGGCAGTTTAAAAAATTGAAACACAGTTTAAATTTTTATATCTCAATTTTATTTGGTCGATATTTCGATCTCATTCTGAGATCATCCTCAGGAACTGTGGACAAAAACAACAATTAGTTAACATGTAAACAATTTTCAAACCCTAAACATAATACCACTTACACAATTGAATATGTTTTACCGACTAACAAGATGTACGAAAAAAGAAAGCGTCGAAGTCAAATAAATATGAAAATATAAACAATTTAAAACACCGTAAGTATAAACAAAAATCTACAAAAACAACAATACATAGGATGACGAACAAAAAGACATAATCATTTGCATTAACATACAAATGTACATATGTACATATATATTTGTCATCCCACTGCATTTGTTGTGTTGAGCTGCAATTCTAACTAGAACAGTGTTGTTGTCTTAAAACTAAGTCGCGGTAAACGCGCGCCGGCTGATCAGTGTCTATTTTATAATTCATTTTCGTGTCATTAGGGGTGTTCGTTATGTGCAGCATTTCTAAAGTATATCTTTTGCCGTAATTTTTCTCCTCGTGTAAAATGGATACATTATCGAAATCGGGATAATGCCCGGTATCTTTGCAATGTGATGACAATGCCGTCTTATTGTCCGAAAAACTGCTTCTTAATTTCACATTTGACCTGTGAGCGGAAATCCTTGTCTTGAGTTTCATTTTTGTTGTCCCCACATATACCTTTTTGCATAAGTGGGACCCGTCACCATTACACGGAATCCTGTAAACTACATCAGACTTCTCTTGTTTGGGAATTCTATCCTTTGTATTGCTGTAGAGTTTTCTTAGCGTGTGTTTGTAAGTTGACGCGATCTGATATTTATCTCTGTCATAGAGCTTTGAAAATTTTATTCTTTCCGTTATTCCTGGAACATGAACTACTGATTTGTATATTTTTCCCTCTCCTTTGGCTATGTTGGTTCTCTCCTTATTTTCGGTAAAGTATGTTCGAAGTAATTGCTTTATGGTTGTCATAGGGAAGTCATTCTTTGTCAAGGTTACTTTTATTTCGTCAATATTCTTTCCGTGAAAAATCGTATCGCTCATCGAGAGAACTCTTCTAATGAAATTGCTTGCGGTGTTTATAATTGTTTTTTTGTCATGTTTTGAATTAAAATTAATAAGTCTTCCAGATGCCGTGGGCTTTTTATACCAGTCAATCAACAATTTGTTATTCTTTCTGATAATAAGAGTGTCTAAGTAGGGTAGCTCTCCATCTTTTTCCGTTTCTATTGTAAATTGAATTGATTTATTGAAGTTGTTAAGATCGTTGAGCATCTTGTCGACATCTTGTGTCCTAACAATCGCGAACAAGTCGTCAACGTACTTAGTTAATAAGCGCGGTTTGTTGGCAGTTTCCATCATGAATTTGGATAGTAGTTCCTCCATGACTATATCTGCTACGACAGGTGATGCTGGTGATCCCATAGGCATTCCTGACCGTTGCTCATATATTTTTTCATTATATTTAAAGTAACGATTTTCCATTATGCAAAATTTAACTATGTTTAAAAACAGCTCTTGCGTTAACTTTGTATGGTCTTTTAATTCATTCCATTTTGAGGATATTATCTTTAATGCCAAGTCTACTGGAATGCTCGGAAATAAGGACACTACATCAAAAGACACTAGAATCTCATCATCATAGATATAGGTATTATTTATTTTTCGTTTGAATTCAATCGCATCTTTAACATTAAATTTAGACGATTTAGTTATATTTTCCAATATGTTAACAACATATTTACATATTGGAAAATATAACTAAATCGTCTAAATTTAATGTTAAAGATGCGATTGAATTCAAACGAAAAATAAATAATACCTATATCTATGATGATGAGATTCTAGTGTCTTTTGATGTAGTGTCCTTATTTCCGAGCATTCCAGTAGACTTGGCATTAAAGATAATATCCTCAAAATGGAATGAATTAAAAGACCATACAAAGTTAACGCAAGAGCTGTTTTTAAACATAGTTAAATTTTGCATAATGGAAAATCGTTACTTTAAATATAATGAAAAAATATATGAGCAATGGTCAGGAATGCCTATGGGATCACCAGCATCACCTGTCGTAGCAGATATAGTCATGGAGGAACTACTATCCAAATTCATGATGGAAACTGCCAACAAACCGCGCTTATTAACTAAGTACGTTGACGACTTGTTCGCGATTGTTAGGACACAAGATGTCGACAAGATGCTCAACGATCTTAACAACTTCAATAAATCAATTCAATTTACAATAGAAACGGAAAAAGATGGAGAGCTACCCTACTTAGACACTCTTATTATCAGAAAGAATAACAAATTGTTGATTGACTGGTATAAAAAGCCCACGGCATCTGGAAGACTTATTAATTTTAATTCAAAACATGACAAAAAAACAATTATAAACACCGCAAGCAATTTCATTAGAAGAGTTCTCTCGATGAGCGATACGATTTTTCACGGAAAGAATATTGACGAAATAAAAGTAACCTTGACAAAGAATGACTTCCCTATGACAACCATAAAGCAATTACTTCGAACATACTTTACCGAAAATAAGGAGAGAACCAACATAGCCAAAGGAGAGGGAAAAATATACAAATCAGTAGTTCATGTTCCAGGAATAACGGAAAGAATAAAATTTTCAAAGCTCTATGACAGAGATAAATATCAGATCGCGTCAACTTATAAACACACGCTAAGAAAACTCTACAGCAATACAAAGGATAGAATTCCCAAACAAGAGAAGTCTGATGTAGTTTACAGGATTCCGTGTAATGGTGACGGGTCCCACTTATGCAAAAAGGTATATGTGGGGACAACAAAAATGAAACTCAAGACAAGGATTTCCGCTCACAGGTCAAATGTGAAATTAAGAAGCAGTTTTTCGGACAATAAGACGGCATTGTCATCACATTGCAAAGATACCGGGCATTATCCCGATTTCGATAATGTATCCATTTTACACGAGGAGAAAAATTACGGCAAAAGATATACTTTAGAAATGCTGCACATAACGAACACCCCTAATGACACGAAAATGAATTATAAAATAGACACTGATCAGCTGGCGCGCGTTTACCGCGACTTAGTTTTAAGACAACAACACTGTTCTAGTTAGAATTGCAGCTCAACACAACAAATGCAGTGGGATGACAAATATATATGTACATATGTACATTTGTATGTTAATGCAAATGATTATGTCTTTTTGTTCGTCATCCTATGTATTGTTGTTTTTGTAGATTTTTGTTTATACTTACGGTGTTTTAAATTGTTTATATTTTCATATTTATTTGACTTCGACGCTTTCTTTTTTCGTACATCTTGTTAGTCGGTAAAACATATTCAATTGTGTAAGTGGTATTATGTTTAGGGTTTGAAAATTGTTTACATGTTAACTAATTGTTGTTTTTGTCCACAGTTCCTGAGGATGATCTCAGAATGAGATCGAAATATCGACCAAATAAAATTGAGATATAAAAATTTAAACTGTGTTTCAATTTTTTAAACTGCCTCGAGCTCATTAAAATTTAATAAATTATATTATTTTTTTTTCTTTATTGACAACAAAATTTGATTTGCTTTACAACAATTTTCTCAAAAAAAACAATGTTTTTGTGCGAGAAGATAGCTTATATCTTATGTAAAACTATATGCCATCAATATTAATGAGGATACATAGAGAGTGCAGCAGTAGGAAGAATAAAATAAATTAAAAGAAAAGAAATTAGTTTAGCTGTGAAATAACGTATAACAAGTAATGTATGATTTAAATACCATTTCCGTATATCAGTAAAAGTAAGAGGAGAATTAACAATTACATTTTACAGCTGAATATTAAAATTATAGTTTGCAAGAAGTAGGCGTTTGACTTCAGTTTTAAAGCTTTGCAGATTTCTTGCATTTTTAACTTCATCTGGAAGTTTGTTGAATAATTTTACACCATAGTGTTTTATTGATTTTGCACATCTTTCTGTTCGAAAAAGACGTGGTTTGATATTTGTTCGAGTTCTAAAGGCATATTCTGGGGTTTGTTCTTCTTGTATGTTCAAATTATGTTTAATTAAATTATTTTTTATTTTGTAGAACGCTATTAGCGTCTTAGAGATGCAATATTTGCGAATATCTAGCCTATTACAATATAACAGCTCACTTGATGTTCTCCGCGGTAAATTTAAAATGTTTTTAATTACTTTATTTTGTGTTCTTTGTAATTCATTTATAAGTTGCTCTGAGCAAACATTCCATATTGGATTCAAATAGTTAATATATGACATGAACAAAGAGTTGTATAGAAGCCATAGTTGTCTTTTTGGAATTAATTTCCGATTTCTATATATCGAGAAATTCAGTGGTATTAATTTCATTTTCAGCTTGTTTATGTGTTCTCGCCAATTTAGATTTGCATCAAACCAAATGCCAAGGTATTTTAGACTCTCGACCCTCGTAATAAAACTACCATCTAGATGAATTCCCTGCAGATCGTTCATACCGGGAATATTTTTATAGTTGTTAAATATTATAAAATTTGTTTTCGAGATATTCATTCTCAGCAAATTACGTTCAAACCATTTCGAAAGTTTCTGTATATCCGTTTGGATATTGACTAATAGTTCGTCTAGAGTATCAGTAGCATACAAGAATGTCCCGTCATCGGCATAAAATTGCGATTTTCCATTTAACTCGAGTTTAAATATGTTGTTGATGTATATTACAAATAGAGTTGCAGCTAATTTTGCTCCTTGTGGAACACCAGTTTTAATAGTTTTAGTTAGACTTTTTGTATCTTTTATTTGGACAAATTGCTTTCTATCAATTAAAAAACTTTCGAACAGTTTAATAGCAGTGCCATTAACTCCCAACTCTCTAAGCTTTTGTATCATGATGTAAAGATTTACTGAGTCAAACGCTTTGCTAAGATCAATCGCCAGCATAGCAACGTATTTTTTTCTATCTAAATTTCCATATAGAAATTCTGTACAAGTGATGCATGCGGACAAAGTACTTGAGTTTTCTGTAAATCCAAACTGATTATCGCTAATTATGTCATTACTTTTAATCAATTCTTTCAATCTGTTTAATAAAATACTTTCAAATACTTTGTCAATTGTACTTAACTTTGTTATAGGTCCATAATTTGAACAGACTTCCTTGCTTCCACTTTTGTGAATTGGAACTACTGATCCAATTTTTAACTCCTCTGGATACTGACCACTTATAAAAAATTCATTAATAAATTTTGCTAATGGACCAGGCAGTTCGTCTTTATATTTCTGTACCAGTCGCGCAGAGATTCCGTCAGGTCCGTTGGCCGACTTTGGGTTAAGACTACCAATTGCTAAACGTACTTCTTCGGTATGATACTGAGATAATATAAAAGGGTGTATTATTCCATTTACCGGTTCAGGAGAGTACTCAAAACTATCTGGCGTATCTATAATGTTTAGAAAGTAATTATTAAAAGCATCAGCTATCTCGGAAGGGTCTGTAATATTGGTTTCATTATATTCTATCTGCGTGATATCTGAGGACGAGGTATTATTCTGTCCATAAACAAGCTGATTTAAGATCTTCCACGTTTTAGTGCTAGATACAATATTTTCTTCTATCTGCCTTCCATAGAACTCTTTTCGTGCATTGTTCATTTTGTTGCGCGATTGGGTCTTGAAAATCCTAAATTGGTTTTCGAAATACAAGTTATTGATGTATTTCCTCTTTAATTTGTAAAATTTGTTTCTCTCTTTGATAAGAGATAATATTTCGTTATTCATCCACGGCTTCTTAACAACTTTATTTGTTTTTTTAATACTTTTTGTGCATTTCTCAATACTACTACATAGCTGTTTATGAAATGCCGAAAAGGTAGATTGGGTTATTATATTATTTATATGTTTATTTTGTTCAAAGAGGTAGTAATCAAAAACTTTTATTTCGGTTTCCTGATTTTCAATGTTTTTTATATTGTTATTTACAGTCAAAGCTAGGAGTCTATGATCAGATATCACATTATCATCTAACGACCAAGTAAATTTACTTGTATAAAACAGAAATTTCTTTATATAAAACCAATTTGGATAATTTAAACTTCTTGTAATATTTGTTTCTTAAATTTTTAAGTTTCAACAAGTATACCAACCACTTTGTTCGCATGCTCTGGAAGTCTCCCATCCATAGTACTCCAAGGTAGGACATAGATGTAACTATTCTAGATTGCATAGTCCAGAAGACAATTATAAACATGTAAAATAGATTTAAGTTAGGCTTAGGAAAGCCGTAATAAATAAATACATTACATTACATTACAGTTATTTTATATCTGGGTTTCTTAAGGATTGGGATATGCTTTACGCAGATCTCACCTAACTTATATTTAAAGATTTTAAAGCTGTTGGCAACATCAACGTTGGAAAATATTGAATTGCAATCAATGGCTTCAACTGCAATATTAACCATATCGACATCCATTCTATTGAAGCAAAAACGAATAGCTTCTTCATCATAATGAACTGAACAATTTAAGATAGAATTCGATCTTTAAAACGAATGGTAGATATATGATGAATACCAGGAGTAGATAAAGAAAGGATCAAGGCATTCAAACAAAGAAAAATTTACATTATCATTGACAAAAATTAAGTCTAAAATACGAGAAAGTCGACTTGGAAAACCATTTATCTGACCTATTAACATAGGTGCGTATCGCAGATATTTATCAACCTGTCAATGGTTCGTATTTATAAAAACTGAGCAGTTGCTGTTACTTTAATTTCAAACCTTCAACTCCTATATAAAATTTTTGTTTATACAAGTTTAGGTTGAACTGGCCGATCAATAAAGAACCCACATAGACAGAACGCATCCATAGTGTTACCAGGACTTACAGTCAGTGTCACAAGAAAGTGTACGCACTTGGAAAGTAACAATATAACTCTACTTAAGGGTTTCCCGCGGAAGAGAATAACAAAGAATGTGCTCAACCGTTTATTCGTGCAGCTCGCACTTACTATATCTGCTGTTACTGACGAGGCTTTAATTGTAAGCATGTAACACCAGAAGGCCGCCGTGGTGTGTTGGTGCGGGCACCGTGGTGTGATGGTAGCACGGTACCACACCGTATGCCCTGGGTTCACACCCCGGGCAAAGCAACATCAAAATTTTAGAAGTAAGGTTTTTCAATTAGAAGAAAGATTTGTCTAAGCGGGGTCCCCCCTCGGCAGTGTTTGGCAAGCGCTCCGGGTGTATTACTGCCATGAAAAGCTCTCAGTGAAAACTCATCTGCCTTGCAGATGCCGCTCGGAGTCGGCATAAAACATGTAGGTCCCGTCCGGCCAATTTGTACGAAAAATCAAGAGGAGCACGACGCAAATTGGTAGAGAAGCTCGGCCTTAGATCTCTTCGGAGGTTATCGCGCCTTACATTTATTTATTTATTTAACACCAGAAGGCAGTGTCCAGTTCGTCCCATTGTGAGCCTTAAGTATTCTCTCTTTTAGAGATATGACCAACTGTATGAGTTTAACGTCGCATGATTTGCACATGATCTTAGACATTTTGCAGCCTTTCGCTTCTGTCACACCTTTTCTGCTTTATGGATCATAGCAACTCCGATTCCCTTTTGATTTCTCCCAAGCGGTTTGCGACGTTTACCTTTGTTGTTGTTGTAGCGATAAAGACACTCCAAAAAGGAGGATGTTATCGATGTTGATGGTCCTTTGCCGGATATACATAGATCCGGTACGTCCAGGTAACAAGCACAATTAAGGTACTAGGCTGACTATCTCGGGAACGACTTTATATGACCACATTGAATCTTATATGCCATCCCGCCCACCATCTCTAGTTCCATGAGGAGCAGGGGGTCGCGAGAGCCCCGCATGCCAAATATGCGTATGATACTTACATATTCATAACAGGATTCGCTTTGCGTAGGTGAGGTTGACAATTGTCTTGCCGCCGATTCAGTGAGTGCTTGGCCATTTTCTTACCTGCTATCCTTTTATGACCGGGAATCCAATATAGATGTATGGTCCGACCTGAGCGAAGTCTTTCCAATACTTCATTACATTCTAGGACCATTCTTAACGAAGTACTGTTGGATTTTATTGCCTTGATCGCCGCCTGACTATCAATATATGTGACCTGGAATCATGAAACGACCCTATTATGCGAAATAACCGTTCTTCACTTTTTGAGTAATTCTTATAGGAAATTTAACGCTCTTTCCAATGGAACAAGCCGCAGTTTTCTATCTTTCTTAGTTTTTTCACAAATTGTATTTAAAGCCAAATCGGACCACAAATACGATTTTTTGAAATATTTCGATCCATGCGCCACCTATCGGAGTTTTTTTCTTATTATTGTATTGTCATCGGGTTCTGAACTATATTCCAAGTTTCAAGCTTGTAGCTTATCGGGAAGTTACTTAAATTTTAATTAAAAATTCGTTCACAACGGCCAGCCGCTACACAGAGTCTAGCTAAACAAAAACTTTAAACGCGTTTTTCTCGAAAACTTGCTTTCGCACAATAGGGTCGTTTCATAATTCCAGGTCACATACACATATATTGACGCGACTGCAGCTTAAGCGCACTTCCTTCAGAATTCCTGCTACTACAGCCACTGCTACAATTGTGGCTGTACACTAAAAAAGGATCGCATAGTAAAGTATTCCGTAAATACCCAATAAGAGATTTATATTCATACAAATGAATGTCAAATTTTTTTTTGAAATATTGAGAAAAAGGAATTAATAATTTTTTATAAATATTGTCCAGTATCTATGGCGAAGAACCCTGACGTGGTGGCGATTCTGTTAATAGATAATAAATCAGTTTACTTCTAAATATGTACTAAATAATTTGCTGATATGAAGCGCGTTTGCTACGAAAACATTAAAAATAGTATCACATATTAAGTGAATACAAAAATGTTTACCTTTTGGTTTATACATATGTGTCTTAGGGTGTTTCATTTTTAGACGACATTTTTTTGGGGAGTTTCATTCATGCACAGCTGAAAATGGAAGTGAAAGTCGCTTGTGCGTAAAAGTCTGAGAATTTGAATAGCTCTTTTAAAAGTTCAATGCAAGACACTCCATTCTGAAGGAGGAGGAATATATACAAGTTATTAGAATTTTGTTTCAAAACCCTCAATAAAATCAAAATTTTTAGCGACAAAACTAAGTAAAATGACATTCCATATTGTGATAGAAAGGAATAAGTCTGTATTTTGTAGCGCAATCGGTGCTCCTTATGAAAACTTCAGATTTTCTTGTAATTTAAGTAAAATACCTAGTTGTTCAAAGAATTAAATCGTCCTTCAATTTATCAGCATTTGGCAATATACCATTGCGTACAGACCACATATGAATAGATACTGTGACGAATTTCTGAAATTCCGCTTATTCCAAATCGTCTGCTAATGTTCGAATCACTTAACTGTTGAATAAATAACTCCAATATTGAATAATGCAAAAATGGCCTTTATTAAAGTACTTCACAATAACACTTATAATTCGCAACGAATAGCTTGCTTAAACCAAACTGATTGTCGTGCCTCTACTGTTGCCGCCTTTTATACTGTCTGGTTTCCTCGTTGCATACTTCTAGGCTTTTCTATTCTAGAATTTACTAGTTAGTTATCAGCTACGTTCATAGCTTCTCAAACTACGTTTATAGCTTCTCATATGCGCGTGTATACGTGAGTAATACTTGCATAAATTATTGCCTTCTTTTGTGAGCATCTCAGATAAGATATATGCATATGAATGTGTTTGTGCGTCTCTTCTCCGCTGCTCGTATGGACATATGGGTAGACATAATGATTGATTTAATGATGTGCATACAAGTCACTGCTTAGCATCGGCTTAGAGATGATAGTATCCCTTAGTGATGCTAATATTTGTCACAATACGAAACATTCATTCTCTCTCAAATTGTTTTCAAAACAATGCACGGTGGGGGTATTTGATCAATCTAGCTGGCCAAAACTAAAACAGCAGTTATTTCTGTTAAAAAAGTGGTTGTCTCACTTCATTGTCATGAATGGAAATTTTTGACAGTAAATTCACGGTGTTCCCCGTAGAATTACTTGGATCGAGCCCCCGGTTTCGGAGGGACCGGGGTCATTTTTCGGCATTACATGAGATATGTATGTCAATATGGGTATCAAACGAAATGTATTTTACTCCGCGTTTCTATTGACACTTTTGAGTAGGGTTGACACTTAGGGTTGCCACCTCACCTTCATTTTTATATTTCTTTGTATATCCACTACCATCTCGGAAACGGCTTGACCGATTTGAATCAAATTTGGTACATCGATATAGTATTACATTTAAGACTTTTCACCTAGGTGTTGCCACTGAGGATGTTTTCACAAGGTTGCCACCTTTTACCACTAGGGGTATCGGTCTCTTACAAAATGCACAGCCATTTTTGTTATTAAACTTTGAAACAAACATAAGCTAATGTATTGCCAAAAAATTACTGACATGATATGCCAAGGGTTTTAAAAAATTTAATATTGAAAGAAAATAGTAGCATTACAAGTAAAATAACTCAGTTAAAACATGCGGTATAAAAAATCTAACATATGAATTAAAAACACATTTACCTGTCCTAAAAGAAAATATAACTAGATTTGATTAAGGCTAAAGAAGTGAACAAGTATTTAGGTTAGAAGGATATATTGTTTTTTAATCCAAAAATACATCGAACTGCATACAATTTGCAGATGGGTTTTGGGGTATGTATACTATTCAATGGACATCTAGGAACGCCAGGGAGAGTATTTAAAAAAGATTGGAATATTTTGAAAAATGGACTTTTAACCTCAATATCAATTATCCGAAAGCGTAAATGAAAAATTTTAGTTCTTTTTAAAGAATTTGCAAAAAACAGTTTCAAATTTTCAGGCGATCGCTGTATTTTTCATAATTTTTTCGTATAATCAGAGACATCTATGCAGAAGGTAGTTTTGTACAGTAATATCGTATCGTGTAACCGGTATTGATCCCAAGCAGAGTGTTCTGCGCACAAATATGGATCCCCCAACCAATTTTAGATCGTTCCGTGTTTTTTTTTTTTTGTTTTTATGAAAATATATTTTGACGGAAGCCACATTTTAAATTTCTGCTTTCGGATTATAGTTGCCGAGATCAAAACGCGTCTTTCGATACCCGTGCCGAAATTGTGGTACTGGATTTAGCCGTCAACGCTTCATGTAAAGTTTTACCTTTTAGTTAAATAAATTTGCAATTCATAACACCCAACAAAATTTGGGATTAAATATTCTACTAAGGCGTATGGACTTTACAAAATATGTCTTAGCTGGTCCAACACCAGTTACACAAACCAATAAATTTCTGTACACAACATGTTCGATGAGACAGATTTCCACGCATTCAAAAGTTATACGGGAAAAATATTAAGTTTCAACTTTCGGAATCTTAATTCTAACATGTGTAAATACGGGTTTTTAGAACAAACCATTACGGTGCAAAACATCCAAAGGTTGTTTTAAAATGCCCAAATATTATTTTGACGATGATGGTATCACATTTATTAATATCTAAAAGAATCAAATTATAAGGGCGATGAAAGAAAATATCGCCTGAAAATGGTGCATCCTAATGTACATACATATATCTGTAATGGTTTTGATAATTTGTTTCCAATCTTGTTGTTTTTTTTTAGAAATAAAACTTTCCATAAATATAATGTGCTTGACTCATTTGGAAGGACTGTTCCGAAAAGAAAGTGCCCACGAGTGTCTACGAGCTTGCATTTTTTTTATACCCAGCTGTACTTGTAAACAGGGTGTTATAATTTTGATTGGATAACGGTTGGTTGTACAGGTATAAAGGAATCGAGATAGATATAGACTTCCATATATCAAAATCATCGAAAAAAAATTTTATTGAGCCATGTCCGTCCGTCCGTCCGTCTGTCCGATAACTTGATTAAATATTGAGATATCTTCACCAAATTTGGTACACGAGCCGATCTGGACCCAGAATAGATAGGTATTGAAAATGAGCGAAATCGTATGATAACCACGCCACTTTTTATATATATAACATTTTGGAAAACACAAAAAAACTGATTATTTAGTAAATAATACACCTAGAATGTTGAAATTTGACGTGTGGACTGATATTTAGAAATTTGAAAACGTAACAAAATTTGGCAGAGAGGTTGCCTTTGCTATAAGGGATCTTTTGAAGAAAAATTAACGAAATCGGTTAAAGACCACGCCCACTTTTATATAGAAGATTTTTAAAAGGGTCGTGAACGAATAAAATAAGCTATATTTTTGCAAAAAAGGGCTTTATATCAATGGCATTTCATTTCCCAAGTGGATTTATAACAATAAATGGGAAAAACTTAAAATTAAAAAAAGGGCGTGGCACCGCCCCTTTTATGACTATGTTTAGGGAGCCATAACTCGAAGAAAAATTAGTTCGGAATAGAACCATATGTATATGGGGTATTCCATCCCATTTCGACCAATTTTGGACCCGACCCCTTTAGAATTGGCTGAAAGTTTTTCTTCTTTTTCTAGCTTACGAAAGACGTTTTTCGGAAGTTTTTCAAATTTTTTCATCCAACACAAAAAAAGTAATGAATTTAAAAAAAACACCGTTTTTGTTTTCAAAATGCTATAACTTTTTCAAAAATTGACCGTTTGGGATAATTTTTTTTTTTAATATTTTTTTAAATGTACTTTTCGGAAAAAATTAAAAAAAATTTTTAGAGTTTTTTTTTTTTGCAATTTTTCAGTTTTTCGAGATTTTTCGAATTTTGCCCTTTTTTTCTCATAAAAAACTTCAATCAATTCTGTAATCATCCCCACTAATCCCGGAGTGGGCCGAGAATTTTTTTTTTATTTAATTGAAAAAAAAATACTTTAAAATTTTTTTTGTTTTTTCAAAATGCTATAACTTTTTCAAAAATTGACCGTTTGGGATTATTTTTTTTTTAAATTTACTTTTCGGAAAAAATTCAAAAAAAATTTTAAAGTTTTTTTTTTCAATTAAATAAAAAAAAAAAATTCTCGGCCGACTCCGGGATTAGTGGGGATGATTGCAGAATTGATTGAAGTTTTTTATGAGAAAAAAAAGAGCGATATTGGAAAAATCTCGAAAAACTGAAAAATTACAAAAAAAAAAAAACTTTAAAAATTTTTTTGAATTATTTCCGAAAAGTACATTTAAAAACATATTTACAAAAAAAAAATGATCCCAAAGGGTCAATTTTTGAAAAAGTTATAGCATTTTGAAAACAAAAACGGTGTTTTTTTAAAAATTCATTACTTTTTTTGAGTTGGAGGAAAAATTTTGAAAAACGTCTGAAAAACGTCTTTCGTAAGCTAGAAAAAGAAGAAAAACTTTCAGCCACTTCTTAAGGGGTCGGGTTCAAAATTGGTTGAAATGGGATGGAATACCCCATATGTATTATTGCGCAACCTTGTAACACTATTAAGCACACAAAACAAACAACAACAGCATTTCAAGTGTACAGCTGGGTATGCAATGTTCGGTTTCACCCGAACTTAGACTTCCTTACTTGTTTAGTTTCAAGAACAATTGGACAAGTTGATTATTAAGGGACGGAAGAAACAAAATTAAATCTTAACTTGCACAGAATTTTAATTTTTACATGCTGGGTGGAAAAAACACATGGAAACTTTTTGACCGCTTTCCTACTTTTCTTATAAAGTGCCAAAGTTTTCTAGGGAATTTCTTCTTCTAAATGTGGTTGTGCCACACCCATATTCCAAAATTTTTTTGGAATTGTATGTTTTGCGTCATAAAACCAATCTACCTACCAAAGCTTAGCGGTACTCGTTTTTGAATTATCTCATTTTTTCCATTTTTCTAAATTTTCGATATCGAAATAGTGGGCGTGGTTATCGTCCGATTTCGCTCATTTTCAATACCAATCTATTCTGGGTCCAGATAAGCCCATATACTGAATGTGCTGGTGATATCTCAATATTTGCTGAACTAATCGTGGCAACGGACGGACGGACGGACATGGCTTATTCAAATTTTTTTCGATACCAATGATTCTTATAAATGGAAGTCTATATCTATCTCTATTCCCTTATACCTGTAAAATCAACCGTTGTCCAATCAAAGCTACAATACCCCGTGTTGAAGTACAGCTGGGTATAAAAACTGTCACATGTGTTGTTGGATATTAACACGAAACCATGAACTCGAGTTTGAAAACATAAACAGGAAGTGATTACAAACAAGTGTGCCAAAAAAGGGCAAAAGCGGCCGACGCTATCACGAGTTACAATGAAAAGTTTAACTCGTTCAGCAAACTTAAAAGTGCTATAACTTAGAAAAAAATTCGAATTTCGAGGTTTAAATAAGGAGCATTTGGCTATACTGAATATTTGAGTTATTTATTCGACACTTTCGAACGTTAGCAGAAGGTGCATAATTATCAGGAATTTCCCAAGATTTGTTACAATATGTTCCTTAGTGAGCTCACAAGGTTCTGATCGATACCCCTAGACAAAAGAAGCTTTAGGCGCTTATGAGCCGATTATGCTCCACAGCTTGGCTAGGCTGATCAGACCTAGGTAAAAATCAGAAAAATTCTATTGGGCCTGAGATTTTTCGAGGTTATCGACTTTCCAAATACAAGAACACGCCATTTTCGTCCTACGCGAAAAGTCCCTGATTTTATATGGTACGGCGAAAACGGGTTTCACCCCATTAAATATCTCCTATCACCCTAACACCCCGCCTTATAGTGTTTTTCAATCAGACAAATATCTGAGGAGATATTCATGCATTTATTCGAGAAATCGAGCTTAATTAAGACTCGTTCTTAAATTAAGTATGACATATTTAAAAAAAATCAAGACTGAAGTAGTTCACGTTCCAAAAATTTACAGACATGATGTCTGCTATAGCTTGGGGTTGAGTTTTAAAATCTTGGTTCTATACCTCAATCTGCCTGCAAAACTTCCGATTTTACACATACTCTATTGAACAAAATTATTAATTCATATACGAGATGCCATAACTCATCATATGGCGCAGTAGGAGACTGTCGAAAGGAACAAAATTCTGTTCGTATACCCAGTTGAAGTGTCCTCATTTCTACTAAGAGGATACGGTTTTACCCGAAAAAAAAAACAGTTTTTCTTAATTTTACGCTTTCTAAGCGAGATCCAAATAAAAAATAAAAAGTATATTTGATTCGGCTAAAGAATCAAAAACAAATAAAAAGTACTATTATATATTATAAAAAGTATTATTATTATTAAATAAATTTTAAATTAAAAATTACCTCAAATAAATGTAAAGTAATAAGGCAACCCCCGCTTAATTCATACAAAAAGTATTTTTGATTTGGATGCCGAATAAAATAGAAAATAAAAAGTATCTTTGATTCGGCTGAAGAATCAAATTAAAAATAACAAGTAAGGAAGGCTAAGTTAGGGTGTAACCGAACACTACATACTCACCTTAGAGCTTTGGAGACAAAATAAGGGAAAATCACCATGTAGGAAAATGAACCTAGGGTAACCCTGGAATGTGTTTGTATGACATGGGTATCAAATGGAAGGTATTAAAGAGTATTTCAAAAGGGAGTGGGCCATAGTTCTATAGGTTAACGTTATTTCGGGATATCGCTGTAGGATTCTTATTATTCTCATTTAACTTTGTGTTTAAGTTACTTTGAATTTTGTAATTTTGAAATGTTTTACCAATTTTTAATATTCAATATTGATTTTGTGATTATCAAAAATTTTCATTACAAAAAAAATTGTGTTGAATATAAACTTAATAAAAGATAAATATCTATCAAAATAAAAATTACATTTTATAAAATAATATATATTAAATAGAAATTTATTAATTTAGTCGGATCTGTATATTCAGTACGAGAAAGTCGCGTATACGCCTAGTGGTTACACGGGAAGTCTAAACAATTGGATCTGTACATTCAGTACGAGAAAGTTGCGTATACGCCTAGTTGTTACACGGAAAGTCTAAACAACATATTTTCATATAACCACAATTGACGATCCCGCCTTTTGTCGAGTTCAGTTGCAGATACATAGAAGTACTAATATTACAGACGGATGTTCAATTCGATTTGCCACACCAGAGCTGAAAAGATAACATAGAAGTACTAATATTACAAACGGACATTCAATTCAATTAAAATCTAGAGCACATTTTGCCACACCAGAGCTGAAAAGATAGTGACACCATAACTGATAAAGCTCTAACAAGTTGAAATACAAATAGTTCTTGTATAACAAAAACGGAAACGTTAGCCTAACGCAGTGAACTTCCTTTGGAACTACTTTGCCGTTTTTGTGTTCCATTTAAGTGTAAAAAAGCAATAAAAACATCAGAACATTACCAATAATGCCCTTTACACAATTGCAACGTCATTATCGAATCTTGGATTGTATGTAGTTGACAAGTGTTAAATCAAAATAACGCAAATACATATAACACAGAAAAAGAAACACAAACATTGAACGTTGTTTGCGTAAAAGATTGGTGGTAGTGAAACGTTGGTAGTCATATTTAATATTGTTTTATAATATCATTTATGTATTAATGTTATTCTCTTTCTAATTTAATATCACTTTTGCGTAATTCAATTACTCAGATATAAATTTACATATTATTAATTTTTCTTTTGGTCAATAATAAAGATTTATTTATTTTTATCTGGCAAAAATTTTTAAATTGTAAACGCTCTTTTCCAGAGATCTTAAATATTATTTTTAATTATCACCAATAACATCTATTTCTGAGAATTTATTTCAATTAATATAATTTATTATGTATCATACACCAACACACCACAGACATTCATCTACATCAACACATCAAATTAACGATTCGCTTATCAATTTAGAAGATGGTTCTTCACAAAATGATCTAATAAATCCGTATGCGAATCAAAACAATAATGAAATTTTTTCTACTTCAGTAAAACTTCCTCAATTTTGGACAAATTGTCCTGAAGCATGGTTAATACATGCTGAAATGCAGTTTAATACCAAAAAAATTACTCAAGAAACAACTAAATATGAGTATATTATTACTGCATTACCTCAGGAAGTCATAATGACCATTTTAGATTTTATTCAAAATCCACCAGAAACAAATAAATATTCTGCATTAAAACAAATTTTGATTGAAAGGCATTCCATAAGTGAGAATGCGAAATTAGATAAAGTGTTGTCCGATTCTGAAATGGGTGATCGCAAACCTTCGGAATTTTACCGATCTTTAGTTCTACTTTCTGGTTCTAATTTTAGCCAAGAAGTTTTAAAGAAACTTTGGATGCGAAAATTACCCAAAAACTTGAATGTAATTTTAACAAGTTCAAATTCCAATGACATAAATGATCTAACCAAATTAGCTGATAACGTTTGGGAAGTTATCAGTAAAAATGAAGTTGCTTTGATAAACAATTCTCAAAATTCTAAAGGAGAAAATGCTATTATTACTAATTTGGTTAAGACAACATCTTTAATTTGTGAAAATTTTCAAAAATTATCTTTGGAATTAAGTAAAATTAGGAAAGAAATTAATCAGAATTATTCAAGATCACGTTCAACAAGTAGAAATAGTTATAGAAGTCCTGTTAGATATCGTTCAAAATCTCGTGATAATCCCAACTGGTTATGTAGATATCACTACAAATTCGGAAATAAAGCTATGAGATGTAAAGAACCGTGTGCGTTTGTGAAAAATAGTACTCCAAAAAACTAAAATGTTCCGTTGTTGCAGCGACGAATAATGGAATTTCAGAAGTATCAACTCGTCGTTTATTTATATTTGACAAAGAAAATAAATTAAATTTTTTGATTGATAGTGGAGCAGAAATTTCAGTACTTCCAGTTTCAAAATTCTCGTGTACAAAAAAATTTTCTGATATTATCTTAACAGAAGCTAATGGTTCAACGATTTTTACATATGGAAAAAAACTTATAAATGTTAATTTAGGTTTAAGGAGAGAATTTCCTTTTGTGTTTTTGATCGCTGATATAGCAAAACCAATTATAGGTGCAGATTTTTTATGCAAATATGGACTTCCTATTGATATTAAAAAAAAACGTTTAATAGATCCATTAACAAATTTATCAGTTAACACAATTTCGTACTATTGTAACATCTCTCTTCCAAAATTTTTTTCAGTAGAAAATCAATACACAAAATTGTTGAAAGAATTTCCTTCTCTTATAGAAGAGCCAAATTATTCAAAACCAGTTAAACATACCACAGTTCATAGATTAGTTACAGGAGGTAATCTTCCTTTCTCAAAACCCAGACGTTTAGACCCAATCAAATTTAAGGTAGCTAAAACTGAATTTGATTTTCTTGTAAAAACTGGAATTTGTAGACCATCAAATTCCTCTGTAGCATCACCACTTCATTTAGTACCAAAAAAAGAGAGTAATGATTGGCGTCCCTGTGGTGATTTTAGAAGACTTAATACTGTTACTGTTCCTGACCGCTATCCTTTACCACATATTCAAGATTTTAATATGAATCTTAGAAATAAAAAGATATTTTCAAAGTTGGATCTTGTTAGAGCGTATCACCAAATACCAATGGCAGAAGAAGATATTTACAAAACAGCGATTACTACTCCTTTTGGTATGTTCGAGTTCATTCGAATGCCTTTCGGCTTGAGGAACTCAGCACAAACTTTTCAAAGATTCATCAATGAAGTTGTAGGTGAATTAGATTTTGTTTTCACGTACATTGATGATCTTTTAGTTGCAAGTGAGAGTGAAGAGCAACATTTTAAAGATCTACGTATACTTTTTGAACGTTTGTCTGAATATGGTTTGAATGTTAAACCAAATAAATGTATTTTTGGTGTTACTAGAATTGATTTTCTAGGGCATAGTATTTCTGAGTTAGGAATACATCCATCTGAAGATAGAATAAAAGCTATTCGAGATTTTGAACTACCAAAATCCATTAAACAAACACAAAAGTTTATTGGTATGGTTAATTATTACCATAGATATATTTCACAATTAGCAGAATTTACTGGAGTTATATATGATTTAATTAACAAATCAAATAAAAAAAGAGACAAAATTCTAGTTTGGGATGATAAATCTATTAAAGCGTTTGAATGCATTAAAGATAAATTTGCATCTAAGATCTTGTTAAATCATTTTAGCAAAGATGCAAAATTGACTTTAACTGTAGATGCATCCAATACGGCTGTCGGTGGTGTTCTACAACAAAATTTAAACAATAAATCTGAGCCTCTCGCATTCTATTCGAAGAAACTTTCTCCAGCTGAAATGAAATATAGTGCTTTTGATAGAGAGCTATTAGAAATTTATCTTAATATTAAGCATTTTCGATACCTATTAGAAGGAAGAGAATTCACTGTGTTTACTGACCACAAGCATTTAATTTTCGCTCTAAATTCAAAAACTGAACGTAGTCCACGACAAACCAGACATCTTGAATTTATTGCACAATTTACAAGTGATATCCAGCATATTATTGGACAAGCAAATGTGGTAGCCGATACTTTATCTAGGGCATTTGAAATAGAAACAATTCAAAATTCAGAACTTAATTTTAAAATTTTAGAAAAGGAACAACAACAAGATGATGAACTAAACAACCTTGTATCTCAACAATCATTTCAAAATTTAAAATTAGTTAAAATTCCTGTTTTAAATTTCAATATATGGTGTGAATCATCTGGAGATTATCCTAGACCGTTCGTTCCAAATAACTTACGAAAAACAGTATTTGATAAGTTACATGGAATAGTACATCCGGGTACTAAAGCCACTCGACGTCTAATTATAAAAAAATATTTTTGGCCAAACATGAATAAAGAAATTAATAGATGGTCCAAAGAATGTATTAGTTGTCAAAAATCTAAAGTTTATCGACATACGAAATCACCAGTTAGTAAAATTTCAATACCGAACAAAAGATTCGAACATATTCATTTAGATATTGTAGGACCTTTACCTATTTCAAAGGGACATCGCTATATTTTGACTATTATTGATAGGTTCACACGTTGGCCAGAAGCATACGGATTAAGAGAAATTTCTGCAGAAATAAATGCAAATAAATTTTTACGTGAATATATATCTCGGTTTGGTGTACCTCTAGAAATAACTACTGATCAGGGTGCTCAATTTACTTCAAAATTGTTTACAGAATTAACAAAGTTATTAGGCAGTCATCAAATTACAACGTCAGCTTATCATCCTCAAGCGAATGGCATGGTAGAGCGATTTCATAGGCAATTGAAATCTTCTTTAATGGCTACAAATGGAACCAGAGATTGGTATGGAGAGCTACCTCTAATACTGTTGGGCTTGCGATCAACATTTAAAGAAGATATTTCGGCTACACCGGCTGAAATGGTTCTTGGACAAAATTTACGATTACCCGGTGAACTTGTTGTTCCAACATCTGAAAATCCATCGTCAAATGAAATTTTGGGTAAATTACGTGAAAAATTTAGAAATGTTCATTCGAGTTTAAATCATCATAACTCTAATGTTGGTTTTTATGTTCCGAAAGATTTACAAACATGTAAATTTGTTTTTGTTCGTTTAATTAATAAGCGTTCTTTACAACAACCGTATGAAGGTCCATACAAGGTACTTGAAAAAAACAAGAAGTATTTTAAAATAGAAATTGATAATGAAATCAAAACTATCCCGATTGACAGGTTAAAACCAGCGATTATTGAAACGTTATCTAACAACTCTAACACTCATCACAATAAAATTAGAACAAAAAAGAAAGTCACATTTAATTTATTTAATGTTAATTCTCTGGAAGGGGGAGTAATCTAGGATTCTTATTATTCTCATTTAACTTTGTGTTTAAGTTACTTTGAATTTTGTAATTTTGAAATGTTTTACCAATTTTTAATATTCAATATTGATTTTGTGATTATCAAAAATTTTCATTACAAAAAGAAATTGTGTTGAATATAAACTTAATAAAAGATAAATATCTATCAAAATAAAAATTACATTTTATAAAATAATATATATTAAATAGAAATTTATTAATTTAGTCGGATCTGTATATTCAGTACGAGAAAGTCGCGTATACGCCTAGTTGTTACACGGAAAGTCTAAACAACATATTTTCATATAACCACAATCGCCATAAAGGTGGACCAGGGGTGACTCTAAAATGTGGTTGTACGATGTGGGTATGAAATTAATGGTGTTAATGAGTAGTTTAAAATGGAGTGGGCATTAGTTCTATAGGTGGACGCCTTTTCCAGATATTGCCATAAAGGTGGACCAGGGGTGACTCTAGAATGTGTTTGTACGGTATGGGAATCAAATGAAAGGTGTTAATGAGTATTTTAAAAGGGAGTGGGCCTTAGTTCTATAGGTGGAAGCCTTTCGAGATATCGCCATAAAGATGGACCAGTGGTGACTCTAGAATGTGTTTGTACGATATGGGAATCAAATGAAAGGTGTTAATGAGTATTTTAAAAGGGAGTGGGCCTTAGTTCTATAGGTGGACGCCTTTTCCAGATATCGCCATAAAGGTGGACCAGGGGTAACTCTAGAATGTGTTTGTACGATGTGGTTATGAAATGAATGGAGTTAATGAGTAGTTCAAAATGGAGTGGGCCTTAGTTCTATAGGTGGACGCCTTTTCCAGATATTGCCATAAAGGTGGACCAGGGGTGACTCTAGAATGTGTTTGTAATGAGGGTTTTAAAAGGTGGCCCTTAGTTGTATATGTGAAGGCGTTTTCGAGATATCGACCAAAATGTGGACCAGGGTGACCCAGAACATCATCTGTCGGGTACCGCTAATTTCTTTATAAATGTATTACCACGAACAGTATTCCTGCCATGATTCCAAGGGCTTTTGATTTCGCCCTGCAGAACTTTTTCATTTTCTTCTACTTAATATGGTAGGTGTCACACCCATTTTACAAAGTTTTTTCTAAAGTTATATTTTCCGTCCAAAAAAACAATCTAATCACAATGTTTCATCCCTTTTTTCGTATTTGGTAAAAATTATGGCATTTTTAGAAATTTTCGATGGCGAAAAAGTGAGCGTGGTCATAGTCGGATTTCGCCCATTTTTAATACCAAGATAAAGTGAGTTCAGATAAGTACGTGAACTACGTTTAGTAAAGATATATCGATTTTTTCTCAAGTTATCGTGTTAACGGCCGAGCGGAAGGACAGACGGTCGACTGTGTATAAAAACAGGGCGTGGCTTCAACCGATTTCGCCCATTTTCACAGAAAGATTTCGCCCATTTTCACAGTTATCGTCATGGAAGCTATACCAAATTTCACTTGTTCGACTTATGGCATTTAAAATATTCTAGAAAAATTAAATGAAAAATGGGCGGAGCCACGCCCATTTTGAAATTTTCTTTTATTTTTAAATTTTGTTGCACCATATCATTACTGGGGTTGAATGTTGACATAATTTACTTATATGCTGTAAAGATATTAAATTTTTTGTAAAAATTTTACTTTTAAAAATTTTTTTTAAGTGGGCGTGTTCGTCATCCGTTTTTGCTAATTTTTATTTAGAACATATATAGTAGTAGGAGTAACGTTCCAGCCAAATTTCATCATGATATCTTCAACGACTTCCAAATTACAGCTTGCCAAACTTTTAAATTACCTTCTTTTAAAAGTGGGCGGTGCCACGCCCACAGTCCAAAATTTGACTAATTTTCTATTCTGCGTCATAAAGTCAACAAACCTACCAATTTTCATCGCTCTATCCATCTTTGGTAATGAATTATTGCATTTTTTCGGTTTTTCGAAATTTTCGATATCGAAAAAGTGGGTTATAGTCCGATTTCGTTCATTTTAAATAGCGATCTAGGAGGAGTGCTCAGGAACTTACATACCAAAGTTCATTAAGATACCTAAAAATTTACTCAAGTTATCGTGTTGACGGACGGATGGACGGACATGGCTAAATGAATTTCTTTTTTCGCCCTGATCATTTTGATATATAGAAGTCTAT
This sequence comes from Eurosta solidaginis, assembly GCF_040869045.1. Taxonomy (NCBI): domain Eukaryota; kingdom Metazoa; phylum Arthropoda; class Insecta; order Diptera; family Tephritidae; genus Eurosta; species Eurosta solidaginis. The sequence goes on from NC_090323.1 coordinate 211,063,479, forward strand.
ATCTATCTCGATTAGTTTGTGCCGTTACGGGGTACCGTTATGCGAACAAAATCAATATACTCAGTGAGCTCTGCTCAGCTGAGTATAAAAAGTATCTTTGATTCTGCTGAAGAATCGAATAACAAATAAAAAGTATTTTGTATGCCGAATCAAATAAAAAATATCTTTGATTTGAAAAAATTTAAAAAAAAAAATTCATTTTTTTTGGATTCGTGATTCATTCAAATAAAAATCACGCAACCCTGATCCGACTAATAAACCTCGAGAAATAATTAATTACAAGTGTGCACCTTTGTTCCGGAACAGTCCTTAAGAGGGAGTGTTTCAGGGACGTGTAAGAAAATTCCTTTGGGGGGACATAATTGATTATTTATTTATTTAATCTACAATTTGACAAAATCTGATAGAGTATTTACAAATGTGCAGTATAACGATGTGAATACAATAGAGTTTGCAAAATGAACACATTACGTTTTAACTGACTACTACTAAAAGCATAATTACATATATTGTTAGTCATGACGGACTGTACTTTTAGCTATTAATGTAAGTTTCTTGGTAGGTTGGAGAGAACTAGTTTCCAATCCAATTAAAATTTAACATTCAGGCTTAGCATACATAATTTATTTTTATAATCGCTTAGTATGGTTTTGAACACATGTCGAAGATGGAGTGGAATATAACCCTATCTCAGTTGTCAGCCAATGTCAAATACATATATTGTGTTTAAGCTCATATAGGGTGTTTTTGAAACAAATTCTAATATATGGCGCTCTTCAACCGATATAAATTCCAGACTGCGAAGGGCTTTATCTATATAAGAACCAGCATTAACAGCGGAAATAATGTGAGCTTAGAAATCAAACTTTTGCCAACAAGTGCTACTTTCTAATGAGTAGGCAATTGAAAAGTAAAGTCCGAACAAAAATCACCTTCTACAAGTCGCTCATTATACCTTCCTGATGTATGGCTCAGAATCATGGACGGCATCGAAATAAAATGAGATGGCTCTTGTAGATAAATTACTCTTCCACATAACACGTGGCACCGTCCGTTTGAAAATTAAAATGTCTCCCCATTTCCTCTTACAATAAAACTTGATAAGTGAAATATCATTGATTCAAAACTATTTTTGCTAAGTTATAGCTTATTATTCTAGTCTACTACCCTTTTAAACTTGTTTTATATCTAAGTTGCCGTGGTCTTTAACCGATCTCGTCCATTTTTTTTTTGGAAATGTTTCCTGCTATATGGAAAATCTGTGTACCCAATTTTATTACGATCCGTTAATTTTTCTTCGAGTTATGGCTCTCGAAACATAGAAAATTGCTTAGTCATAAAAGGGGCGATGCCACGCCCTTTTTTAATTTAAAGTTTTTCCTATTTATTGTTATACATCCACTTAGGAATGAAATACCATTGATATAAAGCTCTTTTTCGCTAAGATATAGCTTATTTTATTCGTCCCCGACCCTTTTAAAAACCTTTTATATAAAAGTGGGCGTGGTCCATAACCGATTTCGTTAATTTTTCTTCAAAGCATTCCTTATAATAAAGGCAACCTCTCTGCCGAATTTTATTACGACAGATTTAAGGATTTTTGATTTATGATTAATAATATTTGTAAAATTCATTTTATCAGAAGTGGGCGGTTTTTTTCAATTTTTTCTCAAGAGTCTCAATATTAGTCCACATGTCAAATTTCAACATTCTAGGTGTATTATTTACTATATAATCAGGTTTTTTGTGTTTTCCAAAATGTTATATGTATAAAAAGTGGGCGTGGTTATATCCGATTTCGCTCATTTTCAATACCAATCTATTCAGGGTCTAGATAAGCTCGTGTACCAAATTTGGTGAAGATATCTCAATATTTACTCAAGTTATCGTGTTAACGGACAGACGGACGGACGGACATGGATCACGGAATCAAATTTTTTTTCGATGATTTTGATATATGGAAGTCTATATCTATCTCGATTCCTTTATACTTGTACAACCAACCGTTATCCAATCAAAGTTAATATACTCTGTGTGCAAAGCACGCTGAGTATAACAAAAATTCTCTGTGATGTTTGTTATTTATCGCTTTGGTAAACTCTCGCGCCGCTATGCGCTGAAATTTTCATAAAATAGCCTTTTGCTTGCTAACCACGTTAACTAAAAAAATATTTGTTATTCGCCAAAATTAAAAAAAAATTTCAGTTAATCCATTGTTTTTTACAAATTTTTGAAAAATTTTGAAAAAATAATAATAGAGAGTGGCTCAGTTTTTTTTTTCGTTTTTAGCTTTACCCATGAAAAACATCGCCCATATTAGCTAGCTATGTTATATAATTAATATTACAAATAAGCTGATGTGAAAATCGCTTTCTAACTCCTGCTGGTTCCATTAATCAAACTGTGTTCTGTTTTCCGTAAAAAAAAAAAAAAATATATATAAGACACAACGCTAATTTTTCTTTTAAATAAATGTTGTATAAATTGTTGCAATTGGCATTTTAGTTTAAATTAAAATATAGTCGGCTTTTTATTTAAAATCTAAAAATATATTAAATAAATAAACAACCGCCGAATTTGCTTTACTTACTGACAGCGCCGCTGCAGCTTGCAGGAATATTAAGCGAAACTAGGCAACGATATGTTTGCAATAAACCAAAAATAAAAACTTACATTATATTTTGAATTAAGTTATACGATCTTCTTGTTTCTGTAACCTGTTTGATACATCACGAATGGCGGTGGTTTTAGTTACATGGATGTAAATAATCAACCTGATGAATTTTCATTATGTATACGACCCGGTGCCTTGCACAAACAGAAAGGAGAGCCAACTTATGCAACAGTTACTACTTTCGAGGTATACATGCTACATACTACATTTCAAATATCAACCACTATTTTTGCCTAAATAACAACAAATAATTAAAAACAAGTACATATAAATGTATAACTACGGTGACCATCTGTCTTTTATTTTGAGGGGCATTTTATTATTTTACGCCTCCTCCATTTCTAAGCTTAAGTACCTTTATATATAACAAGTAAAGAAGGCTAAGCTCGGGTGTAACCCAACATTACATACTCAGCTGAGAGCCTTGGAGACAAAATAAGGGAAAATCACCATGTAGGAAAATGAACCCAGGGTAACCCTGGAATGTGTTTGTATAACATTTGATACCCATGTTGGTGTTGATGAGTATTTTAAAAGGGAGTGGGCCTTGGTTCTATAGGTGGACGCCTTTTAGAGATATCGCTATAAAGGTGGACCAGGGGTTACTCTATAATGTGTGTGTATGATACGGGTATCAAATTAAAGGTATTAATGAGGGGTTTAAAAGGGAGAGTAGTTCTATATGTGATGGCGTTTTCGAGATATCGATTAAAATGTGGACCAGGGTGACCCAGAACATCATCTGTCGGGTACCGCTAATTTACTTATATATCGTTAGCTTAATGTGAAAATGTGCTAAGTCACCTTTTTTGAAAAATTGTATTTTAATGCAGTTTTAAAACTGAATTCAAAATACATCGATCACAAAAAAAAATATTTAAATTTTTTATTTTTACGTGCTGTGGGCAATGATGTGTAAATGTGCTAAGTCGTCAGCTGTTAAAAAAATGTGCTAAGTCAACCTGTCAGTAATATCAATCTGAATTACTAGATATTTCTTTGTGCGCGCATTTTATATATTTATTTCATTCATTCAGTCTAAAAGTACATGCTTTGTTTTTGTTGTTGTATCAACGATAAAGACACTCCCCGAAGGCTTTGGGGAGTGTTACCGATGTTGATGGCCCTTTGCCGGGTATAGATCCGGTACGTTCCGGTAACAAAGAACTTTTAAGGTACTACAGCTCGACCATCTCTGGAACGATTTATATGACCACATTAAACCTTCTAGGCCATCCCGCCCTCCCCACCCCCTAGTTCCATGAGGAACTTGGGGTCGCCAGAGCCTCTGCTGTCAATGAAGCAGGATTTGCCACGTATAGGTGAGTTGACAATTGGGTTAGAGAAGCTATATATTGTGCTGGCAACCCCTTGAGAGGGTTGCGAACACAACCGCTTGAAATTGGATTTACCCTATTGAGACATGCCTTTGGTGTATGATAAATGCTTTGCGCTGACTATAATCTACTTCAATTCTTACATGTCGATAACTACATGCTTTCTTAAAGACTAGTTAAAAATAGAAAACAATTCAAGCTTAAACTTATATAAGCTGTTATTAAAATTAATAACACTATTGAATCGATTTGCTAGATGTAGTGACTGCTGGTATATGATGGGAGGCCGTCTGGCCAGTGAAGCATACGTAAAGCAATTTTGTAAAAAATTGTGGAACTTTCTCAATTTTATAGGATTTAGATTCATAGAAAGGATTCCATATTATTGAGCAATATTCAATACCACTTCTGAACAAGGATATATAAAGTGCCTTCAACGTCATAGGGTCCTTAAAGTCACTGGTGTTACGTCTACTGAACCCAACCATTGCAACAAATTTTGAAACAACGAAATCAATGTGACTAGAAAAAGAGAGTTTGGAGTCAAAAATTACACCCAAGTCTTTACTCTCTTGACAACGATTAAGAGATTTAGCATTTAATTTGTAGATAAAGTATGTGGCAGTTGTCTTTATGGAATAAGCATTTGCTTGAATTTAAAAATACGTTATTGTCTGCGCACCATCCGACAAAAGAGTCCAGATCAGAAAAGTTAGAAATAAAATAAATAAATAAATGTAAGGCGCGATAATCTCCGAAGAGATTTTAGCCGAGCTTCTCTTCCAATGTACCTCGTGCTCCTTTTTTTCATTTTTCCTACAAATTGGCGAGACGGGACCTACTTGTTTTATGCCGACTCCGAACGGCATCTGCGAGGCAGATGAGTTTTCGGTGCAGTGGAATAACTCCCATGAAATAAGTCCCAATAAAAATAAAATAACTCCCAACTTTAATAAATGAAATAAATCCCAAATGAAATAAGTCCCAAAAAAATGAAATAAATCCCAAATCAAAATTTGAAATGGAATCTTTATACTATACTAGCAGACCCGGCAGACGTTGTTCTGCCCTAAATTTGGTATATCTGCATACATTTTAATAAGCTTTTTTCGTCTAGCTCTGCCCTCGCCCCTCTACACTTTTTCCTAATCTTTGTATTCACTCCTCCCTCCGTATTTTTCGCTTCATCTATCTCCATCTTCGTCTCATTCTATCTCTTTCTCAGTCTCCTTCTCTCTTTTCTCTTCTCTCAAGTTTTTCTCATTCTTCTTCATATCTTATTGCCAGTCCCAGAGGGTGGTATGTATTTTGTTCCAGTCCCACTCCAAGCCTCAGTCTCAGTCCCAGTCCCAGTCCGTCTCTGGTATACTTCCTGGAAAAAAGCATCGTAAATACTAATATACCAACTTTCAGGCAAATCGGTTAGGACGTATGTAAATAGGTATGTGGGTATTATTAATTCTTGTCTTTATTTCGGCTTCGCATGCATATTTATCAGTTTTGCCAGGTTTATGCGACTGAATCGAATATCACAATGAAAAATACTTAAAAGCTCTCAGCAACAGGGCCCGTATTACGTGTTACCATCCGTGATCGAGACTCATTTTTTAAATCACAATAGCTCTGAAATGGTTGATCGGATTAGTGGCATATTTGAACTAGTGACAAATAGTGCTCATTAGATCCATAACTTTTTATAATTTTTAGAAAAAGTTTGACAGTTGCATAGTTATCGCTTGAGTGAAAATGGTTTTCAGTCACTGATCGTAACACGTAATACGGGCCCAGCTTTCATTTGATGTCCGAAATACACACACATTCTAAGGGGATCCGGGTCCATTTTTTGGCCTATATCTCGAGACCCTAGTCACCAATAGGTATGAAAACAACCCTGTAGTAAAGCACTCATCAACAGTTTTCATTTGATATCCATATTGTATAACCATTGTCTCGGGGTATCCGGGTCCACGTTTTGGCATACATATATCTCGAGACCCAAGACACCCAGCGGTATACAAAATTATCTGTAGTAAAGCACACATCAACAGCTTCAATTTGATACCCATAATGTAAAAACGCATCCTAGTGTTACCCTGATCCACGTTTTGGCCTATATCTCGAGACCCTAGTCACCAAAAGGTATGAAAGCTACCCTGTATTAAAGCACTCATCAACAGATTTAATTTGATATCCATATTGTATAAACACATTCTAGGGGTGCCCGGGTTCACGTTTTGGCCTATATATCGAGACCCTAGTCACCCAGGGATACGAAAAATACCCAGTGTCAAAGTACTCATAAACAGCTTCCATTTGATACCCATATTGTACAAACACTTCCTGGAGTTACCCTGGTCCATGTTTTGGCCTATATCTCGAGACCCTAGTCACTCGGTATCCAAGTACTCATTATACAAACCTTCCCCGTGGAAAAATACATATATATACCAATTTTCATAATAATCGGTCTAGTAGTTTTTGAGTTAATCGATGACATACATACAAACATTCATTTTTATATAATATGGCTAAACCGATTTGGGATTTCAAAATCAACTAACCATCATCTCTCCTTCCTGTATCTTTCCTAAAAACTTCATGGCAATCTTTCTATCCGTTCTCGAGTTATGGAGTGACAATCAAAATGTACACTTCTTTTTATATATATAGATAATCAGTTACAATGAGATTTGAAAAATACAGCAAACTATTATGTACATATGTAAAAGTTACAATTACAAGAAAACTTGAATAGTGTCGTCGAAGTAAACGTAATTTATTTTAAAAAATCGCATTTTTTTTTATGAAATTAACATAATTTATAAAAAGTAAAAAATAAAAGGAACAAGTCTGCGTAGAACACCTTTCTGCATAAGCGCGGCCGAAGGCCAAGCAGTGAATTAGATAAAATTACTGTATGCTTGTGTTCGCGGAAAGTAAACAACTAAATCATTAAATTTTACAATAATACGCAAATTTAAACAAATGAAAATAGTTGATTGTGGTTTTATAAACATTATAAAGTGTACTTATGTTTAAAATTCTTGTGAAAGTGTTCGTATGTAGATAAAAAGTGATAGTTATACCATGGTAACTTTAACTACTAATTACTAGTAAATTGTTAATAACAATTAAAAATTACTTACTGATTCTCGTTGGGTAACTCCCTGAGAACCTATGTGCACAATTTCAAAGTTCAAACCCCCTTGGTTTACGAATAAAACCAATTGGTCCCTTAATGTATAGCCGACCCATAGAAACTGTTAGAAGAACGTCAAAGTTTGATAAAATTGTATTTTTAAGAAAATGATATAACTCCCAATAAAAATGAAATAACTCCCAATTTCAAAAAATTATGAAATAACTCCCAAAGAAATTTTATTGGGGATTATTTCATTTAGGAGTTATTTCATTATGAAATAATTACCAGCAAAAATTATGAAATAAGTCCCAATGAATTGGGACCTATTTCATAATGAAATAAGTCCCAATTTGTATGGAAAATATTTGGGAGTTATTTAACTCCCAATAAAAATGAAATAACTCCCAATTTCAAAAAATTATGAAATAACTCCCAAAGAAATTTTATTGGGGATTATTTCATTTAGGAGTTATTTCATTATGAAATAATTACCAGCAAAAATTATGAAATAAGTCCCAATGAATTGGGACCTATTTCATAATGAAATACATAAGTCCCAATTTGTATGGAAAATATTTGGGAGTTATTTCATTTTTTTGTTGGGAGTTATTGCATTTGGGAGTTATTTCACTGCACCTGAGTTTTCACTGAGAGCTTTTCATGGCAGAATCACGCTAGTTAGAAATAGTTTGACAAATAAATAGTATTTTTTGTGAAATATATAGTTTTAGTGTTATATTTCAATCATTAAAGGGGAGGAGTGATGGGGAAACATATTGAGTAAAAAGTGCTAAGTCAGGAGAAAATATTTGTTTTGGTTGAGGAAATTGTGCTAAGTCATAAAATAACTGCTGGGTTAGTATACAAGATTTTTATTTATCTTTTTCAAAGCTTCTACACTCAAAAGTATTGCAACTAAGGCATTCTCATTCACAGTTTTGAAAAAAAAGGTTATTTCAAAAATGAATCAGTTTTTTCGTCTCCTCTAAAATTCGTAAAAAGTGACTTAGCACATTTTCACATTAAGCTAACGATATGTAATACCACGAACAGTATTCCTGCCAAGATTCCAATGGCTTTTGATTTCTCCCTGCAGAACTTTTCCATTTTCTTCTACTTAATATGGTAGGTGTCCCACCCATTTTACAAAGTTTTTTCTAAACTTATTTTGCGTCAATAAACCAATCCAATTACCATGTTTCATCCCTTTTTTCATATTTGGTATACAATTATGGCATTTTTTCATTTTTCGTAATTTTCGATATCGAAAAAGTGGGCGTGGTCATAGTCGGATTTCGGCCATTTTTTATACCAAGAAAAAGTGAGTTCAGGTAAAGTACGTGAACTAAGTTTTGTAAAGATATGTATATCGATTTTTGCTCAAGTTATCGTGTTAACGGCCGAGCGGAAGGACAGACGGACGATATCGAAAAAGTGGGCGTGATCCGGGTCCGATTACGTTCATTTTAAATAGTGATCTGAGATGAGTGCCCAGGAACCCACATACCAAAATTCATCAAGATTCCTCAAAATTTACTCAAGTTATCGTGTTTACAGACGGACGGACGGACATGGCTAAATGAATTTCTTTTTTCGCCCAGATCATTTTGATATATAGAAGTCTAAGTCTGTCTTGATTAGTTTATGCCGTTACGGATTACCGTTATGCGAACAAAATTAATATACTCTGTGAACTCTGCTCAGCTGAGTATAAAACTATATTGCTGTTTGTTAGTCGCGCTAAAATTCAAAAACGGTTTGGCCGATTTCGATAATTTTGTTTGTTTTCGTCGTTATGGAAAAATTTATATTCGCTTTATATCCGCAATTATTTGAAGATGGTATCCAAAATTTATTACAGAGATTCCATATCGTCGGTACAATGCCACAGTCACGAATGTGCCATTTTTGTTTAAACGAAATATTATATATGTCAAATTTTGCAAAGCCAAAACAACAAATGTGCATTTTTTTTAAATTAAAAAATAATTTTTCAATTAACATTACTTAGTGGTTTACAAAAGTAAACCTTCCAATAGTGGTTGAAAAATACAAAATCTCTTTTTTTAACAATGTCTTACGCGTTTTTCTCAACACATCAAATATGCATTGGGCCGACGATTATATAAATAGGGGTGCAGTTCCTTTTTGACCCTTACACCCATGTCAAAATACACGTTGTTGCAAGCATCTTCCGAACCAACAAACGCGGCCATTGAAAGCTGCGTATCCAGGAAAGATCTTTGTACTGTTCGCATCACTTCATGAAGCTCAGTCTCTGTCGATTTTCTCCTCAGCTACGCATGTTGGTCCATAGAAGGGAGAACTCATTAGGTTAGGTTAGGTTGGGGTGGCTGCCCGAGGGCACACTTAGGCCAGTAGTGCTAGGCCCGTTGTGATACCACGAAAAACACCGTTACCTCTCCTCTTCGAACCATTTTGAGGACCTGATGAAATCTACCAGGTCCTTGACGTCATGCTCCACAACCTGACTCATAGTATCAAGAAATGGTGCTCCCAGAAAGCGCTGCCGTGCTCCGCTTAGCGCTGGGCAGTTGCAGATGAGGTGAACCACCGTTTCCTCCTCCTCATCTTCTTTACAACTCCTACAGCAACGACGATAAGGCGCTCCTAGCCTTTCTGCATGCCTACCTATGAGGCAATGACCCGTTAGTGCCCCTACAAGTGTGGAAATTGTACCCCTTCTTAGGTTGTAAACGTGACGGGACCTTTTAGGATCCCATTTAGGCCAGGTTTCTTTCGACGTTCGATATCCCGGTGTTTGTAGCCATCTTTCGTCGGCTTGACGGTAGATGTGCTCTTTTAGCATTAGCTTGCATGTGGACAGGGGCATACCTAAGCGTTCTTGTCCAGGAAGAACCTGCTTGGTTGTACCCTGCCTAGCGAGTTCATCTGCAATACAGTTTCCCTCGATATCCCTATGTCCAGGGACCCATGTGAGGTGTACACGGTTCTGTTGAGCCATCTCTTGAAGAGATCGGCGACAGTTTAGTGCTAGTTCAGAATTGAACGAGTGGGAGCCCAGAGATTTTATGGCAGCTTGGCTGTCGCTGAAGATAAAAATTTCCTTTCCGACAATGTCTGTCCCTATCCTAGCTGCGGCTTCCATTATGGCTGCAACTTCTGCCTGGAATACACTGCAGTGGTCGGGTAGTCTGAATGAGAGCTGGAGGTCAAGGTCCCTTGAGTATACTCCACCCCCAACTCTCCCGTTTAGCTTGGAGCCGTCCGTGTATATGGAAATGCTGTTGCCCATAGCAAAGCACTTGTCCGACTCCGTCCAGTCATCCCTGCTGGGTATGTTTATCTTAAAGTTGGTTTCCGCAACTGTTGTGGTCGCACAGCGATCCGTGCTAGGAGGGAGAAAACTGTATTTGTTTAGTATACTTGAGTGTCCTGTGGTCCTGTTGTTCCAGCACGACAACTCCCTTAGACGCAGGGCTGACGTTGCCGCTGCTCGATGACCAGCCAGATCCAGTGGAAAGATGTCAAGAATGACCTGAAGAGCTTCGCTAGGCGTTGTTCTTAGAGCCCCGGTTATGCTTATCGAGAACTCATTAAGAAGTTTCTTTATGTGGCAGTAACCTCTCGCGTGTTTTTAAGATGAAAGAGGTGAGATTTATCCGTATAAAACGCTTGGCCAGTCCCTGCTCCCTCTTGGCCGACTTTAGGATGTAAGAACTCTGCATAACAGCGTTGCCATTTGTTAAACCTGTGAAATGATTGGATGGATTTCAGGTTCGCACAAATTCAATGGTCCAGTGTCGTAGGGAGAGCGAGAGTCATGCATACGAATTTTTAAATTTTATTTTCTTCTTTGTTTGTAAAATGTTATATTGACATTTCTCCTAGCGAACATTTTCATATTTATCTTGATTTTAATTAGAAAAAGTCATATAAATGATGAATAAAGTCCATTGTAATAGTTTTATAAATAATAGAAATAAATGTATACTACTAACCATTTATGTTAGGGGGACTCGATTTGTCTTGCAAACGGTACACGGATTGCACTGAATGCATGGATTGCACGGATTGTAAAGCCACAACAACAAAATGCACGCCAAAACTACATGCAATTCGTGCAATTTATAGTATGCTCAAATACCTGTAAAAAACGAACTCAAAAACGTTTGCATTCTTTAATCAAAGTATATGGTCACCGTGTAAATAACTTGCATACAATTTTTTGATTTTGTATTCAAGCTAACAGCATTTGAAAAATACCTTTCCATATATGTATATGAAAAATCGCGTATGTAGTGCAGCAAATCCTTTTATACAACTAATATATTTAAGTATTCTTTTTTAAAAAATTTTACATATTGCACACTAACTTCAAAAGAGTCATAACTTAAAATTTTTCAAAATCGGTTTTTTTCCAAAAACCAATTCACAGTACACATCTCTAACTGCCCCCTAAATTTCGTTGTCATTATTTTCTTCTTTAACTGGAAAATTACCATTATGCCAGTGTAATGAGTACTATTTTTAGTTGTGTCAATGTGCATAAAGCGTATTATTTTCAATTCTGACTATCTTGTTACAAAAAAGTTTTAACTTTGTTGTGTATTAATTAAAACTGTGTCTTTTTATACGTAAAGCGTAAGTAAATTTGCTTGTATTATTGTGAAATGTGCCTTTTTTGATGAAATAATTGTCATATATAATTGTCATAAATAGTCATAATTCAAAATTGCTGTATATTTTGTCCGTAAACAAATAATTACAACAAAATTTCATCAATTCATTTTTTGAAGGGTTCCTTCTTTGTAAAACTGGATTTCAGTATAACATTACAGACGTTTTCACATAAACCGTTTTTCTTCTCTCCTGAACATTTACATTTTTCAAGTTGTGACTCTTTTGTAGTTAGTGTGCGATATGATGAATTTCATATCAAAACCGATATGCATTGAGCCCGACCTCCTCAGATTTTGATGAAATTTTGCATTCAGGTACACTTTACCTATACAAGGCGAGAGGTGCACATGATCGACCAAGCGGGAAAGGCGTGGGTTCAAGCGCGGGGCTGTAAAGTGTCGAAGATTATGTGTAGGTCTTACAACCTTAGACTAACACAGTTGCTTCTCTCATTAAAAAGAGAGGACTGTGGGCTCATGACGGGTATTCTGACTGGACACTGCCTTCTGGCGTCACATGCCTTTAAATTAGGCTTGGTCAGTGATAGCAGATGTAGGAACCCGCACGGAGGAGGAAACGATCGAGCACGTTCTGTGCTCGTGCCCTGTACGTGCCAGGCTAAGACTACAGCTATTACGAGTGATATAGCTGTCAGATCTAGAAGCAGCAAGTGGCTTAAGTCCTAGGAAGCTTCTAGTATTTGCCAAGAGGACGGAGTTATTTTATAACATAGGTCCTGGTTTTTGATAGGATTTTTCAGTTTGGTCGTTAAAACAAACTTCTGGTAACACTACGGACTCAATCAATCTATGTGAGGTCCTCATGGACCGGCCAGTTCAACCTACCTACCTATACAAACACAACCTCATTTTTAGAAATTGCATTTTTGAAAAATTGTGGGCGTGGCAAGGTGTCAAAGTTGTGAAAAATGCGTGAAAAATGACGGTATTAGGTACTTTTGAGCTGTGATAACTGCGGAATAGCTAAACCGATTTCAAAGATCTTGGTACCATTGGGAAGGTATTCAGATCGGCTTTCGAAAACATACACTGTAAAAAATGTTTAACGCACTGAAAACATTTTTTTGTAAAATAAAATTTTAAACTTGAAAAAAACTTCAAAGGCCAAGCGTTTTAAAATAAAATAAATTTTCTCTAGAAAGGTCTATTTAATATATATAACATATCCAAAAACTAAAATGGCGTATTTTTTCTTTTTTAATTTCAAACAAATGTAAGGCGCGATAACCTCCGAAGAGATTTTAGGCCGAGCTTCTCTTCCAATTTGCGTCGTGCTCCTTTTTAATGTTTCCTACAAATTGGCGGGACGGGACCTACTTGTTTTATGCCGACTCCGAACGGCATCTGCGAGGCAGATGAGTTTTCACTGAGAGCTTTTCATGGCAGAAATACACTCGGAGTGCTTGCCAAACACTGCCGAGGGGCGACCCCGCTTAGAAAAATTTTCTTCTAATTGAAAAACCTTATTTCTAAAAATTTGATGTTGCTTTGCCAGGGGTGTGAACCCAGGGTGGTTTTTCTTTGCTTTTAAATGCTTGATCTTTGTAATTTTTTCCAAGTTTAGTTTTTAAAAAACTTCAAAAAATGCTTTTTAGCGAAATAAAAATAAAAATAAATAAAAATAACAAAATACAGTATCCGTTTTCGAAAGCCTATTTGAATACCTTTCCAATGGTACCAAGATCTTTAAAATCGGTTCAGGCATTCTGTAGTTATTACAGCTGAAAAGTACCTATTAACGTAATTTTTCACGCATTTTTTACAACTTTGACACCTTGCCACGCCTACAATTTTTCAGAAATGCAATTTTTAAAAACGAGGTGGTGTTGGTATAGGTAAAGTGTACCTCTATGCAAAATTTCATCAAAATCTGAGGGGGTCGGGTTCAAAATGTTTTTTTATAGGTTTTGATATGAAATTCATCATATGCTTTCATCAAAATTATATACCCGGTTTCATAAAAAATTAAATAAGCTTTTAAAACTCTTAAAATCAAAATTTCTTTGAATAAAAATTATATATAGATTAAAACTGTTTTAATTTTTATGAATGTAGAAATTAATTCCTAAGTAAGTACATAATACCAATTTCACACAGAAACCTAATCGAATCACAATTTCGTTTAATGAAATAATAAATTTTTCCACAAAGGATCACTTGCTTCATTAAGAAACATCTGTCCGCGTACCTAAAAAAATATGTTTTTACAAACAAGTCTTGAAATGGAAAGCAGCATTTCGTCTTTAGCTTTGAAAATAATCAAAAAAAAATCAAGGCGAATCTATGCAAGATGATGGCAAAGCGAATTCAACCCAATTCGCCGCATAGAATAATGTCAAAGCAAAAGTAAAATTTGCATTGATTTCGATTAACTAACATCCTGCTGCGCCAAGGCGTTGCTGGGAAATTATCAAGAAGAAGCAATCAGGTGATGTGATAACACCACCTGGAACAGCCTTCTCGCTTGATAAAAAGTTGCAGAACTATTCATAAATGTTATACTATCTTTTGCTGCACGAATAAAATTTAACATTTTTTTTACGTTTTCCAATTTTCGTAAAATATTGAACCTAATTTACTTTTGATTGTCGTTTGTTACATTGACAATAAAATTCGAAAAATGAAGCAACTCTAGCGACTATATTTTTGACTCCATTAGGCACTCAAAAAAGCAATAATGAGATGACAAAGAATTTGTATTTTGTATGGGCTTTAATGTATAAAACTTAATTAATTATTTCATTAACCCTCTGTGTGAAATTAGTATAAGCCCTTTATTAGTTCTTACTATTTTAATTTTTGCATAATTTTTTAATAATTGAAGAGTTGCGTGCAAAAGGGGACCCTATTGGAAGATTACGTTTTGAGAAAACGGAGTTTAAAACTTTTGAAGTGCTAGACCTAGATATGGGAAAAATATTTACCCAGAAGAAGGGTATAAATGTAGGTTTTGCTTTTATTTCAGCTGGATTTTCTTGTTATAAAAGTAATGCGCTTTTATTAGATTAAAAGAAAAGTGATTAGTTATATATTAATTAAGTAATGATTACATTTGAATAAAAAGAAAAGGTGTTATTAGAAGATTTATTTCAAAGTATTTAGCTTCACGCGCACGTCTCGACAGTGATGAGTTAAACCACTAAATTTCTCATCTCCACTGCCAATGATGACTTGATACCAATTATTTGTTTACACTCTCATTTTTTTCGCTCTCACAAGGGATTTATCTCAAATTTGTGCTGGCAACAATCACAGATAAATCCCTCGCGTCAGCTGAAGCGGGTGACAGAACAAAAAATGTGCCAACTAAAACGAAAAACGGGCCAAAAGTTTCGGTGTACTTTAGTTTGACCGACCTACAACTGCTAAGATGCGCTGAAATGTTATAGGAAAAAGATAAAAATACGTGTTTTAGTGTAAATATACATATTGTGACGAATATTAGCAACACTAAGGGATACTATCATCTCTAAGCCGATGCTAAGCAGTGACTTGTATGCACATCAATAGATCAATCATTATGTCTACACATATGTACGTACACGCAGCGGAGAAGAGACGCACAAACACATGCAGATATCTTATCTGAGATGCTCCCAAAAGTATGCAATTATAAATGTGGAAGTGTCGCTCACAAATACACGCGCATATGAGAAGCTATACACGTGCATCTGTAGTTATAATTATATAGCAGTAGCTAATTAAATTCTGGAAGAGCCTAGAAGTATGCAAACGAGAAATCACAAAGGCGGCAACAGTAGAGGCGCGACAATCAGTTTGATTTAAGACGCTATCTGGCGAGCAATAGTGTTATTTTGAAAGTAGTCTAATAAAGGCCGTTTTGCATTATTGAATAGTGGAGCTATTTATTCAACAGTTTAGCGATTCGAACGTTAGCAGAAGGTTGCAAATAAGAGGAATTGCAGAAAATCCGTTACAATATTTAGTTCTAAGGCGGAGAGTAAATATTATTTCTCAATCAAAAGTAATCACTAAACAATTTTTGTTGATATGAAGTGATGATCATAGAACCTATCCACTACATGATGTTAATTTTTATACCCTAGGTCCAATTCTCTCAAATTTCATAAGAAACTTTGGTTTTCACTGTGAGTTTAAGGCGTTACAATATTTGACTAATTCATTTATTTAAAATGAAAATTTTTCTTTTACTTGTTTATCTTCAACTTGAACGAGTCGTATTTTTGAAAAAAAAAATAAGTTTAAAGAAAAGTATATTTTTCGACAGTATATTTTTCAGTATATCATCTTATTAAATGATTGAAACTATAAAATCTCCGAAATGTATGTCAAAAATCCCCATATTAATAGCATTTTCTTTTCTGAAAAAATAAATAAATGGTAGAACCTTAAAGAGTTACTCCTACTCTTGCAAAGATTAAACTTTTATAATGCATAAAAAGGACATAAGTAGCTACTAATGCTAATACGCGGGAGCTGATTCTTACAAGCGCGTTGTCAATAATAATAAAAATTTATAAAAATAAATTTTCACGATCAGCTGGTTTGGCAGGTTGACAATTTTTTCATCCTGAAGGAAATTTCCATCCAGAAAAAAATTCCGTCTTAAAAAGTAACGGTATGGCAACGCTTCTAGCAAAACAATAAACATTATGAAACTTCCTTCCTAGTGGAACTACCTTCTTTTTTTAAACGGTTTCATTCAGCTTGACTCTGTGTAGCGGCCGGCCGTTGTTTACGAATTTTGTAATTAAAATTTAAGTATCTTGCCGATAAGCTACAAGCTTGAAACTTGGAATATAGTTCAGAACTCGATGAGGTACCGATTTGGTTCATATTTGGAACACATAATACATACATGAATAGAAAGCCACCTATGAAAAAAATCGCCGCTAGGTGGCCCAAGGATCGAGATATTCAAAAAAATCGTATTTGTGGTCCGATTTGACTTATATTTGGAATAAATATTACACACAGTCCTGTAGAAGTGACATCAAAATACTTTGGATTTCGAGGGGGGACAAGCATACGTGAAAGAATTATGTATTGAGGATTGATTGTAAGAAATTGTCAGGAAAGAGTCTTTATAATAATGAGTCATCATGAATTAAATAGAATGAGAAATAATAGGCAATTAAATAAAAACTAAAAACTTTTAAGTAAAATAATTAAAAAAAATTTTTTAAGTTAAATGGTTTTATGGAAAATAATACTTACATTAAGTAATAATAATACTAAAAGCTAGAAAATAATTAGGTAGGTCCTAGGTACTAGTCATCACACTCCTCATCAATCTAGGGCGTTGATCAGACAATTAAATAAAAGCGTTGGACGCATCACACTGCAAGCATCAGTTCAATACTTGAAAATCTTTCTTGACCGCTAATTCGTTCTTGTGAATACATTTGTGAAGGTACTTCCTTTATTTAATTTCCAACTTCTGAATTTCAATTAGCTTATATATATACATATGAATGTTTTATTATATCATACATTTTCGCTTCCCATATCTATCCGAAACTCTAAACGCCCAAAATTAGTATTGAGGTCAATACTTCTTACTTAATTGGCGCTTAACCGTTTAAACGGTTATGGCCGTGCAACAAGGTGCGCCAGTCGCTCCTTCTCTCTGCCAACCGGCGCCAATTGGTCACACCAGCGAATTTTAAATCGTTTTCGACCTGGTCCTTCCAACGGAGTGCGGGCCGCCCTCTTCCTCTGCTTCCATAGGCGGGTTCCGATAGAAACACTTTCTTGACCGGAGCGTCATCTTTCATTAGCATAACATGACCTAGCCAGCGCAGCCACTGCGTTTTAATTCGCTGGACTATATTGATGTCTGCGTATAGCTCGTACAGCTCATCAGAGAGTCATATTCGTTCCAAACTTTTACTCCTTTCGGACTAATTTTCGACTCCATATGTTTGCTGGGTAGTTTGTAAAAAACCAAAACAAAAATTTCAAATATATCAATGCAATTACTTAAAAGTAACTCCAAGCAGCGTCAATTCAAAAAATTTTAAAATATCAAAAAATAGATAGAAAAAAAGTATATTCCGGGCATTTCCCGGTATCGACCCATAAAAGTGATAAAATTGTTTTTAATATTCACAACATTTCATATACATATAATCTTTCCAAAACTTAAAAAATGTTTGAAAAGCAAAGTAAAAAACTAGCATAGAGCTTATAACTTTTTGAAACATGGCTCGTCTCATCAGCTGATTTCTTTTTCTTTTTTCCATTTCACTGGAGAAGGGATTGTCAAAAGGAGATGCCAAACGCAAAATTCAACCAACAATATTTTCTTACTTATTATTTTAAGAATTCATGAGCTTAACACCGGCTTATAATAATTGAGTATTCAATTATTATGTTTTCTAAGAGAAACTGAACAGAAAGAAATAAACATTTACTGGCATATTGCGATGGTACCATTTCGAAAACCGCCACGTAATCATCATCAGGCAATTTCGTAATTTTATCAAAGCTTTCACCGACATTCGAGCCGCGACTGCAGTTTCACCGTGTGATTCGCGGTTCGAATCTCGGTGAAACCTTTGATAACATCACGAAATTCCCTGATGATGATTACGTGGCGGTTTTCGAAATGGTACCATCGCAATATGCCAGCAAATGTTTCTTTCTTTCTTTTCAGTTTCTCTTAGAAAATATAATAATTGCCGGTGTTAAGCTCATGAACTCTTAAAATAAAAAGTATAAATTGAACACACCATTAAACAAACAAACATAAATATTTTCTTACAACACAAAAGAATTGCATAGTTTAACGCTTTCATTCCATTCCAATCGCCTAACACCAACGCGCAGATTTTGACAATCTGAACAACGGTATGTTATTGCTGTAGAGATGAGCCAACCATATAGTTAAACCATGCCGCGAAATTAATTCAAAAGATATAATATTTGGTGTGGATCTTAAACTGGGCATTTTCTTTTTAATGAGCCGAAAAAGGCACAGCGCACTTTTACCCCTTTTTGCACGCAACTCCTCAATTCTGGCAATAATTCAACGCTATTATGAAGAATGCTATTAGATGATCGGTTATTGATTTGAGTTTTTAGTTTTACTTTTGATTGTTATTCTTAAATTCATTGATGAGATCTCTCAACGATTCGTATGCTTTGCATGACTTTTTTATTTGTGGCAGCAATGCACAGTGGTTCAAAACTGGAATTTAATTTTTATAATCGCATAGAGATGTAGTTTTGCATATGATTTGATTTATGCGTAATGCTACTGAAAGCAGTACTCACACCCTTAGCTATTGCAATATACATATATGACCTACTTGTAATAAGCAAAAAGCAAGATATACAAGAACTAGAGAGAGGCACAACGCAATTGAACACTTGCCTGCATTTCGTTCGGTAGGTACTCGCTTACTGCGAGCACGTAAACTTTTCAAACATTTCATCATTTATTGTGACAAATATTCGCGATTCACTATGCCGCTACCCTGTTGTTCCACCAGTGGCACGATACACAATTCGACGCTTTCTGATGTTCGAAAGAGCCGTGTCAAAAAGCTAGGACGACAGTCGCTTTCGCTAACTTTCGTCAATTGTAACAACAACGGAACTTTAATCGTTCTCTATCTGATTCTTCCAATGAAGTGGGACCGCCCCCTTTTGGGCTGGGTCTTTTACCATGCGTATTTTATTTTCTGGATTATGTTGATGTCTGCATTAATCTCACACAGCTCATCATTAAATCTTCTTCCGTAATTGTCGTCGTCAACGCTTAAGGGCCAGTATATCTTTTATAGAACTTTTATCTTGAATACTACCCGAAGAAAAGCTTTTCTTTATTTTGCACAAATCTTTCGCTCTCGATGTTTGGCAGTGATCAACCCCTCATCATGCCAGCTTCCTTCAGCGACCATCTAGCGCTAATCACCCTCATCTCGACTAGTTAGATATAAATCCGGCACGTTCCGGTAACAAGCACCATTGAGGTATTAGCCCGACCATCTCGGTAACGATTTAATATGACCACATTAAACTTTCTACACCATACTCCCCCCCCCCCCCCCCCCCTTTTTTTTTTTTTGCTGGTACTCTTTACGAAAATGATTGTTTGAACATATACATATATCTTTTTACATATTCGTTTTAAGCATCTCAAAATCTATTGGGAATGTGATTTGGAATTCAAAAATTTTCTTTTGTTTTTATTTTACAATTAAAAACAGCTAAAATTGGCTAATTTTCTTCGAAAATGATTGTTTGAACATATACATATATCTTTTTACATATTCGTTTTAAGCATCTCAAAATCTATTGGGAATGTGATTTGGAATTCAAAAATTTTCTTTTGTTTTTATTTTACAATTAAAAGCAGCTAAAATTGGCTAATTTTCCTTCAAACAAGTTTCTCAATTGTAATTTCTGAAACTTTTAATTGCATTTGCTTTTTTTCATATTGAAAGCTATGTGAACTTTAAAATAAGTATTTGAAACTTTTTCAGATAGAATAGGTAATTTGTAATGATATAAAAATTCGGTCATATAAATTGTACCACAGACCAATATCTTAAACTTCATTCGTACTTTAAGTGATTATTTTTGTGATTTGATGATGAATTGGAAGGAAATTTTTCTAAGCGTGGTCGTCCCTCGCCAGTGTTTGGCAAGCACTCTGAGTGTATTGTGTGATGCCGATCGGAGTCGGCATAAAACAAGTGAGTCGCGTCCGGCCAATTTATAGGAAAAATTAAAAGGATCACCACGCAAATTGGAAGAGAAGCTCGGCTTTAAATGTCTCCGGAGGTTATTGCACCTTTCATTTATTTTTTTAAATTTATTTTATTTCATGATTTCATATTTTTCTAATCGGAAAGAGCGAGGGAGGTTGATGGTTTATTTTATGCTGGTATTACATTTGACCATATGCACGTAGCAACGATGTTCATCAGCCGCACTACCTAAAAATATAATCAAAAAAGTATTCTTGCTTTTATACAAACAAGTTGAATACAATCAAAAGTTCTTTAATTGGGCTTAACTATAGATATTTTAAATTATATAAGCTTTCATTTTAAAAAGTTACTTACTTACTTAATAGGCGCTTAACCGTTTAAACGGTTATGGCCGTCCAACAGGCGTGCCAGTCGCTTCTTTTCTCTGCCAACCGGCGCCAATTCGTCACACCAAGCGAGTTAAATCGTTTTTCACCTGGTCCTTCCAGCGGAGTGGGACCGCCCTCTACCTTTGCTTCCATCTTTCGTTCGCATTAATTAATTCGCTGGACTATGTTGGTTTCTGCGTAGAGCTCATCGTTAAATCTTCTTCGGTACTCGCCATCGCTAACCTGTAGAAGTCCATAAATCTTTCGAAGGAATTTTCTCTCGAACACTCCCAGAGCTTCTCCATCTTATGCTGTATTGGTCCATGCTTCTGCACCATATAGCAGGACGGGTACGATAAGTGACTTGTAGAGTATGATTTTCGTTTGACGGGAGAGGACTTTACTTTTCAATTGTCTACCTAGTCCAAAGTAGCATTTATTGGCAAGAGTGATTCTTCGCTGGATTTCAGAGCTGATGTTGTTGTTAGTGTTGATGCTGGTTCCCAAATAAACGAAGCCTTTTACTGTTTCGAAATTATGGCTACCAACAGTAGCGTGATTGCCAAGGCGAATATGCGCTCTTTGGTCGATGACAGCAGGTAGTTTGTTTTGTCCTCATTCACCATCAAACCCATCTTTACCGCTCCTTTTTCATGTTTGGATTGAGCAGAACTAACGGCGCGGGTGTTTAGGCCGATGATGTCAATGTCATCAGCATATGCCAGTAATTGCAATGCTTTTATAGAATATAGTTCCAGAGCGGTTAAGTTCTGTAGCTAGTATGTATAATTTTCTCCAGCATCAAAAATTGCGCATCTTGCGCAACCATTATAAAGTATCATATCAAATATCAACAGAAATCATCTGTTCTATCAATCAATTAAAATTACAGCTTGCGCTCATCGGGCGTATGGTAGCGACTGCCGGTAATGCAGTGCAAATATTCACAATAGTGCCATAGTATAAATAAATTTCTTTGTGTGCTCTCAATCGTTTATTTTTAACAAATTATTTTAATAAAATATAGCTTAACAAAAGCGCTACGACAAAAATTGCCCAAAGCTCGCTAATAGCCCGAATCTCCATCTTTACAACCAAAACTTTATTCATAGATTTGGATTCCAAATTAAAGCGAAAAAGGGACCCGTACATAAAAATAGCAATTAGAAATAATATATATGATAATATTAAGTGCGAAAGTCCCTAGACGATTCTGAATTCTAGAGTCCAATTTTGAACCACCGTGCGACAGTCAGTAGAGAGAAAGAGCGCTCAATTATGCTGCTTCAGATATGTACTTATTTTATATTTTTTTTACTCAGCTCGAAGTCTTTAAGTTATATACATAAATACTTACACTTGCTTGCTTTTTAATTCGTTTTTCTTTTTTTTTCAATGGCGTAGAATTCAGATGATGCTCTTGGTCGTTATAATTGCAATTATGAGAATTGCAATCGGAGCTATAGCACTATAGGAAATCTGCGCACCCACCTGAAGACACATAAAGGTGAGTACATCACTGCATATCTTTTAAGTCGGAATGTAGCGATCCACGTTGCTGTTTTGATAATATATTACACTGTCGGTTTAGAGTGCAATTCTGCTAACTACCATTTTTTTCCAAAAATTACTTGTTGATGTAGTTTGATAGATCGGAAGCTAATGTATCAACCTTGAACTGGCCGGTCAATAAAGACCTCACATAGACTGAATGTGTTCATAGTGTTATTTAATCATATTATTAAGAATTCATGAGCTTAACACCGGATTATAATAATTGAATATTCCATTATTATGTTTTTCTAAGAGAAACTGAAAAGAAAGAAAGAAACATTTACTGGCATATTGCGATGGTACCATTTCGAAAATCGCCACCTAATCATCATCAGGCAATTTCGTAATGTTATCAAAGGTTTCACCGAGATTCGCACCGCGAAACACACGGTGAAACTGCAGTTGCCTTAACCACTAGGCTATCCTGCTTGTATTTGTTTCTTTGCTTAATTCAGTTTATCTCATTTATACACTAACAACACAATTGAGGCATTCTGTCTCTATATTAATTTGTGTGTTATGAAGATTTGCTGTTCGAATCTCGGTGAAACTGCCTGATGATGATTACGTGGCGGTTTTCGAATGATACCATCGCAATATGCCAGTAAATATTTCTTTCTTTCTTTTCAGTTTCTCTTAGAAAAACATAATAATTGAATATTCAATTATTATAAGCCGGTGTTAACCTCATGAATTCTTAATAATACATAAATGTAAATTGAACTCACCATTAAAACAAACAAACATAAATATGTAAAACTGAGCCCGAGTTATTTAATCATTAATAGTGATATATTGAGACACATATTTTTTTTGTTGATTTTCCGACAGGGTGGAAAATGATGTATTTATATGATGGCACAACGCCGAAACCGGTTTGTCTCGAAACCGAATTTCACAAGGGATGACAGAAAATCGTTCCAGTATACTGCATGTATCGAGATATTGGTTGTGAAAAACTTTTTTTTTTTAAATTATTATTAGCCTTTAATCATGAAATATCGAAAATACAAATACAAAGTATAACACTGTGTTTTATTTGGATTTAATAAAGTTGTGAAAAACAATCAAATAAAAAAACATTGTGTCAGTTTCGTATATGACACATACTGTTGTCAGAAAAAATCGCATATATCGGTCGTATATATAGCGTAATTTCTGCCCCAGCTAGAAGCTTCAAATTTCATCAAATACTTACTTATACGTCATATATTGTTCAGATAAGTTATTCAAGGTAATGGCCATCTCATGCACATCACAAGAAACTAAAATTTTGTATTTTCATACAAAGCACCGATCATTTTTTTATTTTATATTGATCAAAAAGTTTGCTTAAGTTTTTGCATCTGTTCTCTAAATATTTTATATGGTAACAAATTTTGGGAATTCCGCATATTTCAAACCTGCTAACGTTCGAATCGCTAAACTATTGGATAAACAACTCCAATATTCGGTAATGCGAAATGGTCCTTATTAGGCTACTTTGGCAGTACTTCACAACTAATTGCGTGTTTAAATCAACTGCGCTGCTTTTATACTCTCTCTTGCCTTGTCCGCATATTTCTCCAAAGATCTAGACGTTTCACCTTTTAGAATCTTCTGCTTGGTTACCAGCTATATGCGTGTGTATGTGTGAGAACCAACTTCGGCTGATTACTACATTTGTGCGCGTGAGTTATTATTCTTCGGCACCTTTTATGTACGTGTGTAAATGGATTAATTTCATATGTTCCTGTACACAAGAGTGGCAGCTTGCTTTATTGTTGTTGTGCCTTTATTTACTAACAGCTCAGTGATGCCAAAATTCGCCACAACATCTTATGCAGCCGATTATTCGGATACTACGAATGGAATACGATTATTGCTCAGCTCCATTCATAAAGGTATGAAGTCTTTGGCACAGCTGAAGACAGTCCCGCCCTTACTTGTTTCTAACTGAAAAAACTTATTTCTAAATTTTTTCCCGAAACTTGAACCCAGGTCTTTAGGTGTAGTAGACGGAGCACGCTACCACCACATCTAGGCGGCCGATGGTCCGTATTGCACATCTAAAAAATTAGTTCCGATCATCGACTCAGCAAAAGAGCGCTCAAAATTCATGGTAATCATAATGTATATGAGGTTGAACGCGTTAAGCTATGTATAATAGACTGGGTCGATTTATTAACCGATATCGCGCCATCGATTTTTCGATAGGATTTGGGCTTAGAAAAAAAGTTTCACTACGCATACCCAAAAAAATAATTTTCGAGCCTGCAAAAAAAAATGGCGAAAGGGTAAATTTTTCGACCAAAACACTCCTCAAAGCCCTAAAAATATTTTTTTTTTTTTTTTTAAACTGTTATCGCCAACGTTTTTATAACAGTTTTTTGAAAGAAAAAATATTTTTAGGGCTTTGAAGTGTATTTTGGTCGAAAAATTTACCCTTTCGCCTTTTTTTTGCAGGCTCGAAAATAATTTTTTTGGGTATGCGTAGTGGAACTTTTTTTTCCTAAGCCCAAATTCTATCGAAAAATCGATGGCGCGATATCGTTTAACTTTCGTCCGTCCAATCGACCCAGGTTAATGTATAATGTGAAATTTATATTAAAAATATTTTTATTTTTAGCAAAGGAAAGTTTGGTGCAGTTTAATTTGTACTTCGCTACCCTCGAGAAAGAGCGCAACGACCCACCAAAGGGTTGTTGTTGTTGTTGTTGTTGTAGCAATGCTCGCCCCACCTAACAGCCGCGACCGATCACAAATTGTCATCAATATCCTCTAACGGGAGTCCAAGGAAACTTGCCGTTTCAACAGGGGTGGACCATAAGGAAAGGGGTGTTAGAGGCGTTGGTTCCACATTACAATTAAAGAGATGGTTGGTGTCATGTGGGGACACATTGCAAGCGGGGCATACATTTTGTATGTCGGGGTTGATTCTGGATAGGTAAGAGTTTAACCTGTTACAGTATCCAGAACGAAGTACCCACCAAAGGGTCGCGACCCGCAGTTTGAAAACTACTACATAAACGAAACCCACTCATTTGTACATCTTTGTGCTAAAATACACCTACATTCCACCATAATAATGCTTATTTTAGAGTACATAATAGTATTCGAAGAGTATATAAATAAGGGACAGATGTATCTTATTAATTAGATGCAAAGTCAGCCCGAAATTGGTCAAGGATTTTTTAAAAAATATAAAGAGGGCTTAAATATATTTTCTAAAAAAGGGTTGAACTCAGCACGACCGCCAAAAAAATGCTTTTGAGAATGGAAGCGGGCTTGTAGTATCGTGCAGCCTACTTCTTATGCTCCTCTGTTGATGTTGCCATGGCCATAGATGACTTGATACGAAACTCTCTCATTTCTTGCGCTCTCACGAGGGACTCATCTGCAATTTTATGCTGGCAACAATCACAGATAAATCCCTCGCGCCAGCTGAAGTGGGTGCCAGCTTAAGCGAAAAATGGGCCAAAAATGTCGGTAAACTTTAGTTTGACCTACATCTGTAGAATAGGGTTCACAAATTATTGGAAAAAGGATAAAAATACTTGTTTTAGTGTAAATATTATTAGTTCGAAGGCGGAGGGTAAATATTATTTCCCATTCAAAAGTTATCACTAAAAACAGGTTTTGTAAATATGAAGTCCCGATGCAACCAGTCCCTCTTGACCACAGAACCTGGTACGTCAGACATGTAGGATAAGCCCTATCCATTAAATGATGTTAACTATTACATCATAGGTCCGATTTACTGAAATTTCAAAAGAATATATGGTTTTCACTGTGAGTTAAGTAAATGCGTTACAATATTTGACTAATTAATTTAATCAAAATGTAAATTTTACTTAGATTTGTTTATATTTAACTCTAGCTAGTCGTATTATTGTAAAATGAGTTTAAAGAAATGAATATTTTACGACAATCATTTTATTAAATGATTGAAACTATAATCGCCGAAATGTTTGACAAAAATCCCCGTATTCAGATCTATTCATTTTTGTTTGGAGTGGCATCATTGACAAAAATGTGCATTTTGACAGCGCTCTCTCGAAACAAAGAGTTGCAAATCCATTCATCTATGGCTATGAAACCAAATCATTACCAATTTCGGCCAATACCATGATACAAAGAAGAAGGTAGTTCCACTCAAAATTTTTTGACGTATTTGGGGATTTTTGAAGTTTCATGTTTGTTGTTTTGCCAGAAGCGTTGCCATACCGTTACTGTTTAGGCGAAATTGTGGTTCTTGGAGATGGAAATTTCCTTTAGGATGAAAACGCAATGGTCATAAACATCGATTGAGAATACGGTAAAACATGCAATTTTATTGAAAAATAGTGGATAATGACTGATACATTAGTTAATGACTCATATCTTTATGGCAGCTTGGCCCCTAGACAAAAAAAAAAAACGAAAAATCCTGTTGTTCTAGCATGGCCCTATTATCATGCCCCTACTGTGGATATTTCTCTAGGCACGTTGGCAAAAAGTATACCTCCAAAGTCTGCACATCTATGTCAATGCAAAAAGGGCACATAATGTGTATAGGCGAGGCTGCCCCAAGGTGGCCCCCGGTACAACGGGCAAAAACACTCATAACTAGTGGCTAACCTGCAGAGCTACCGGGTAATGTTCTCCTTAAAAATGGTTTAGCAATTCCCTCCTAAAGCGCAACGCTTGAATTATACAATAAATAAAAAAATAAAAAATGTGGACTGGTGGCCAATTTATCAAGAAATTGCGGTGTCGGCTTAGTCGGTTTATAAGGACCTCCTTTGAGCAAGCAATTGACAAGCGTGCATGTTTTGTCAAAATGTTCTAAGCAAACGTACGGACACTTAAGAAGGCTATATTCCTTTGCTTTGTATACTTCGATCCATGTTACTTCCACCAAAACAATTTTCGGGTGCTCGAAAAACTTATTAAAAGAAAACCCTTCTTTTCTAGGCTGATATTTCGTATTAAAATATTTCCAAGGCATGGGACTCATTTTTTTCTTTTTTATTTAAAATAACTATGAAAGTAATTTAGTCGTATTCGTTAATATGAAATCCATCAAAATTAGAAAAATTCGTAACATTTTTCAATCTGGTAGCTTCTTTTTGGTGAAATTGTCATTGTCCCCGCAAACGTCTAGTGGCTAACGTCACGCTAAATGGAACTGCCTCCATTTTTTGTATCATGTCCTATACCATATGAAATGCAATACTGTGCATCATTTATATTTTATTTCTCAGTTCTAAACAAATTCGCTACAGTAATTAAATGTCACTTGGCAAAGCAGCTGTCGTCGAAAATTCGAAATTCCTGTTGTTGTAGCGATAGGGACACTTCCCAAAAGCCTTGGGGAATGTTATCGATGTTGATGGTCCTTTGCCGGATGCACTTCCGGTACATTCCGGTAACAACCACCATTAAGGTATTAGCCCGACCATCTCGGGAACGATTTGGTATGACCAAATAAAACCTTCTAGGCCATCCCGCTCTCCCACTTCCTAGATCCATGAGGAACTTTTGGGTCGCCAGAGCCTCGGCTGTTAAAGGAATATTTCCGTGGGAATAAAAAAAACACGAGAACAAAGGGAATATTTAAAAATGGGTTGGATATATTCAACGGCTTTTGATTGACGACTTCTGAAAATTTTAGACCTAACTAATAAGCCTGTATTCTTTCAGATGCAGATGACTGCTTCTTCTCGCTTTCAGTATGAAGACTACTCGAGCCGCGTCTTCCTTTTGTATCAGCCACTGGGCTGTATCTCACTTAGATATGACTTTCCTCAGTCTTGCCGTTTCGCTTGAGCATTCTGCGTACGTAAAGGAATTTTTCCATGAAACCCTCTTTGACCTGCTTATTTTACGTTTATATATCCTCAACAGATCTCTATATTCTTTCCAGTACTCCTCGTTTTCCGCAACTTTTGCCAGTATTAAAATGTCCTTTACCTGGCCTCTAAGCAGACTCAACTCTTTACTCCACCATGGCAGATTTGCTTTTTTCTTGAATCATCTCAGATGACAAGCTCCATTGTACGCAGTTGGCAGTGCCTTTCATGAGAATACGTTTCACTCCTTCAACTCCTCTACGGTGGTAACCCCTTTACGTTGCCCCAGTCTTCCTATATCTGGAATTCGTGCCAGTCTAGTATATGCGTCGTCTGCAAAGGATGGCCTGCCAAAGACAATTCATTCATATCTTGATAAATCATGCTCACAGCTCAATCTGATATCAAGCATATTACTTGACGTCGGCCCAATATACATATCGTACTTGTTACGTTAAAGTGTAACTACTCAAAATTTGAACATTTTCAGTAGAGACGAAAAACTGTTTGCGTAAATATTAATAATATATTACAAGGAAAAAAATGTAATTGCACGAAAATATCATTAAAAATAATATAACCGTTGTTTCATTTTTATTTGTTTAGTATTTGCACGAAAATAACAAATTTTTGAGTTATTACTCTTTTCCTGAAATTTTTTTATATACATAGTGGTAACAATACGATATAACACAGTAGAATAAACTTACCTAATGAAACTAAAGAGTGATACACCGAAATAACACGTAACTTAAACAAATCGTTATATGTTGTAAATAGGCACAATTAAAAATGTTACACTTTATGTGATACACTAACGAACCAATTTGTTCAAACACTTGGAGACAACTAAAAATGTAACTCTTTAGTTGAGTCTAAAGAAGTCATTCTGAAAACAAAGAGAGAATCATAACGGTTTTTTTAACGAAAGACTAGACAAATCACTGAACGATTTTTACAGTGGGTAGAGATGACCACTGTACATTGTTTTCTTGCAAAAAGCTAAAATTTGGAAATTTTGAGTTGTTACACTTTAACGTAACAAGTGCGATAAGTAGGAAAGCTACTCCTATAAGCACCCTGTAGATTACTATGTAGTACATAGCAAAAAAGGGATGCGCATGTCCAAGTATAGATTTTACTAAAATATATATAGAAATAATTTTAAAAACTTGAAAAAAAAAATAACAAAAAAAAATCTTAAGTTAAACGGTTTTATTGAAAATAATACTTACATTAAGTAATATTAATACTAAAAACTAGAAAATTATTAGGTAGGTCCTAGGTACTAGTCATTACACTCCTCATCAATCCAGGGCGTTGATCAGACAATTAAATAAAAGCGTTGGACGAGTCAAATTTCTATTGATAGTTATAAATAAGACCAACTGAACCTTAATCAGCTCATGCTACGCCTCACATTTTTAGAAATTTTATTTAATTGTTTGATCAACGCCCTAGATTGATGAGGAGTGTGGTGACTGGTACATATGACCTAACTAATTATTTTCAATAAAACCGTTTAACTAAAATTTTTTTTTCAGGTTTTAAGTCTTTATTTAATTGCCTATTATTTCTCATTCTATTTAGTTCATTTAATAACTCATTATTACAAGTATTCTTTCCTGACAATTTGTTACAATCTAAGTCCTCAATACATAATCCTTGCAAAGACTTTACTCGACTCAGCGCCACGTATGCTTGTGCCTCCTCGAACTCCAAAGTATTTTGATGTCACTTCTACCGGACTGTATGTAATATTTGTTGCAAATATGAGCCATAAAGCGATTTCTATATCTGTATGTAATATGTGTTCCAAATATGAGCGAAATCGGACCAAAAATACGATTTTTGAATATCTCGATCCTTGCGCCACCTGGCGGCGATCTTTTTCATATGTCGCTTTCAATTCATGTATGTAATATGTGTTCCAAATATGAGCCTAATCGGAGCACAAATACGATTTTATTGAATATCTCGATACATACCATAGGTCTCTTTCCAAATATGAACCAAATCGGACCAAATATACGTTTTTCTCGATTCTTGCGCCATCTAGCGGCGATTTTTCTTCATAGGTCGTTTTCTATTCGTGTATGTAATATGTGTTTCAAATATGATAAGTCGCTTTCTATTCATGTATGTATTATGTGAGGTTTTTTGAATATCTCGATCCTTGCGTCACCTAGCGGCGATTTTTCTTCATAGGTCGTTTTCTATTCGTGTATGTATTATGTGTTTTAAATGTGAGCCAAATGGGACCACAAATACGGTTTTTTTTAGTATCTCGATCCTTGCGTCACCTAGCGGCGATTTTTTTCATAGGTCGCTTTCTATTCATGTATGTGTTCCAAATATGAACCAAATCGGACCACAAATACGATTTTTTGAAATATTTCGATCCATGCGCCACCTTTCGGAGTCTTTTTTCTTATTATTTCATTGTCATCAGGTTCTGGACTATATTTCAAGTTTCAAGCTTGTAGCTTATCGGCAAGTTACTAAACATCGGCCGACCGCTACACAGTCAAGCAGAATAAAACCGTTTAAAAATAAATTCAGTTCATGCGTTTGATTTTTTGATACATTTTTTTCAAGCTCACTGCAACACTGGGGGGGCTACCAAACAAGTATCACTATTAGTCACCATTGTGACCCGGCCTATGAAAAGGTAGCTTATGACTCAAAAAAGATATTGCGAGAAACAGCTGTTAACAGCTGTTTTTTTTAGTCATAAGCCACTTTTGCAAAATTAAAATACATATTCTACCAAATACGGAGCTGGTTAGAAATGGCTTCTTTGAAAATAAAATTGCATTTTACAGCAAAATACATAATTGATTACATTTTTATTTCATAACATTTTTTTTTTTTTCAGGTGAATATCGCTTCAAATGCACAGAAGAAAACTGTGGCAAGGCTTTTCTTACGTCATATAGCTTGAAAATACACATTAGAGTGCATACTAAAGTGAAGCCCTACGAATGCGAAATAATGGGATGTGAAAAGGCTTTCAACACACGATACAGGTACATTTTAAGTAACTGCCGGCGTGTTTAACGTGTTTGTCAGATTTTTTAAAGATACTGTCACAATTCGGTTTTTAAAATACGATTGAAGAGCGAAAGCACTAATTTAGTTTTTTTTTTCTTCAAAAGACTCTCCATGATACAAGAAAACGAGGTAATCCCACTTTGACGTATTTGACATAAACTGTATTAGTTGTCAGAGATACAATTGGTCAAATGCTGAAATATCAATACCACCTCAATCAAATTATGTTTTGGAAATTTTTAATTTTTTATGGGGTATTTTCAGTTAACTATCTATATTTTAAAAGATACATATTGTAACGAATTCTGGGGATTTCTGATATTTATGCACCTTCTGCTAACGTTCGTATCGCTAAACTGTTGAATAAATCACTTCAATATTCAGTATTGCAAACTGGCCTTTATTTAGATTACTTTGAGAGAAGTACTTCACAATTATACTTTACAACCAATAGCGTGTTCAAATCAAAACTCATTCTGATTACTCACCTTGCGCTGCTTTTATATTCTCCGTTGCTTCGTCCGCATATTTCTCCAAAGGTCTAGACGTTTCACCTTCTAGAACTCTTGTAGCTCATGCTTGGTTACCAGCTATATACGTGTATATTTGTAGTTTATAGCCATATGCGTGTGTATGTGTGAGTCCTAATCGTTAATTAAATAAACATACAATTTTTTTCCACTGATAATCGGTTATTATGAAAGAATTGTAGAGATGCCAATTCTTTTTCGTAGACAAAGTACCACCTCTATGGTGTAATCTCAAATTGGAAGCCTGAAATAAAAGAGAAACGTGTCAGTTTTGCAGTTAATAATCTCGTTCCGAGGGATGGAACATATGTAAACGCGTGATTATCTATTAAGGATTTATTGTAGATTAGGGCATGTGTAAACGTGTTCTAGGGGTTTTTATGGCACAGAACTTCAATTTGAAGTCAGGTTTTCTAAACTGGTTCAGGTTTTCTAAACTGGTTCAGGTTTTCGAGATTCTCATGTCTACAACTGCAACAAACGCCTTTTCTACGCGCACACACAAATCTAAATAAATTTTGTATCCAGAAACAGGGCTATAATCTCTCGAAAGTTTCGAATTGTTAAACCCGAATCTGAGTCAGTCCCAGTAATTTCCAGTTTTTGAGCAATTCGATCCTAAACGTGCAAAAAACACGTTTACATAGATACATTTGAGGTCATGTCACTTCTGGAATTTGTGTATAAGCTCATTATTTCTCCTAAAAGTACCACTCCTACTCTTCAAAATCGAGCCTTCAGATAATCTTTTTTTTTTTCAACTGAGAAATCGTCTAGTTAATTGACGGAGTTTGGCAAATTTGTCAATGTGTTGCACATTTTCCAAAAACCATATAGAAATATATACAGGCTAAATTTCGGGACAAATCCCGGGATTGAACTTTCAAATCCTGAAAATTCCTGGAGGCAAAAAATTCAGAAAATCGTCATCCGTAACCAAGACCCATGCAATGCACCAGATTTGCACTTGATTTACTATTCGCTATGTTTATACCCAGGTTATTATAACTGTGAAAGGAAAACGGTAGTACGTAATGGCTTAAAGGAATCGAGATAAAACTTGAGTAAAAATTGAGATATCTTTAGGAAATTTGGTATACCCTCTTATCTGGACCCAGAATAGTTCGGTATTGAAAATGGACAAAATCAAACAATAACCACGATATCGATATCGAAAAATGGAAAAAAATCATAATTCCTTACCAAGGACCGATAAAGTAACGAAACTTGACATATGAGTTTACTCTATAACGAGAAACAGAAATTTAGAAATATTGTGGAAAATGGGCGTGACACTTCCCACATTTGAAAGAAGAAAATTTAAGAGTCTTACAAGCCGAGGATATTGTATTGAAATTTGGAATTGTGTCTAGCTTTTCTTGCATGTTTTTTCACCTAGCTGTACTAGAACACAGGGTATTATAACTTTGATTGGATAACGGTTGGTTGTAAAGGAATCGAGATAGATATAAGCTTCCATATATCAAAATCATCAATATAAAAAAAAATTGATTAAGCCATGTCCGTCCGTCTGTTAACACCATAACTTGAGCAACTGTTGACATATCTTCACCAAATTCGGTATCTGGAGCCAGAAAGATTGGTATTGAAAGTTAGCGAAATCGGCTACACCCACGCCCACTTTTTCGATATCGAAAATTTAGAAAAATGGAAAAAATTAGATAATTCAAAAACGAATACTGCTAAGCTAATGAAATTTGGTAGGTGGATTGGTTTTATGACGCAAAACATAAATTTCCACGAACTTAGACTTTCTTACTTGTTTTACTTACGTTTAGCCGCGCAGCCAATGTATCTTGATGTATATTTTTATGCATGTACCTCGTGCTGGATATGTGGTCAGGCTGAGCTTTCCGACCGTGAATCCAAAAACACCTTTTCTTTTTGCCCACCCTGGCATTAAAGTCGCCAAGCGTGGGGAGTAAATGGTGTTCTGTGGACATAAGAAGAACACCCGTGGCAGTTCTGACAGCGACATTTCACTGCCAGATCACTGAAGCGTTTTTCAGGCGGAAGTAGCAGCCGTTACCAAAGCAGCTGAAACACTTGAAGAAAAAAGCTTAAACTGCAGCCGCGCACAGCATCCAAGGGTGTGTTAGAGTGTAAGCAGTCCCTGGAAAGAATCGGGATAGGGAGAGGCATACATCTACATATATTGGGTCCCACGGCAAATGGGAATAGATGGAAATGAAAAAGCGGATGAACTAGCTAGGCACATCCCTCGAATCTTGCTCCGTACATGTCCCAATTAGATTTGGCGAGATTAAGAGATCGTGAGAGTGGCACATGATCGATCAAGCGGGAAAGGTGTGAACGCAAGCGGGGGATGTAAATTGCCGAAGATCATGTGCAGGTCTTACAACTTTAGATTAACAAATTTACTAATATGATTAAAAAGAGAGGACTGTAGACTAATGACGGATATTCTGACTGGACACTGCTTGGCCAGTAAAAGCAGATTTAGGAAGTGCGAGTTTTGAGGATTTTGTTACGGATCTGCATTTTTGGATCAATTTCGTATGCATGCTCGCCAAAATGTATATCCTGATCGAACATCACACCCAGTATTTTTGGATGTAAGACAGTCGGTAGCGTTATGCCATCAACGTGGATGCCCAATATGGTCGGCATATGTCTTATCCACGTTGTCGGTCGCCGAGGATTTTGGTCGGTGACAGTATCAAGTTTCGCGAGGCAAAAAAACTGGAGACTAGAGTAGACAAGGACCACCCTGTGGCACACCTTCTTTAATTATTCTGGGTTTGAATGTTACTTTCCTGAATTGAGGATGCCTGCCGGCCAGACAGATAATTTGTAGTCCACCTTTTAAAACTAGGAGGAAGGAGGACCTTTCCAAGCCTTGCAGTAACGTGCCGTGATGTACTCTATCAAAAGGTTTTGATAAGTCTAGCGCTGCGAGAAGTTCTTAATTAAATCCGCAAAATATCTGTGTTTTGATCACCTCATCGTGTTGCTATTTGTCGGTGCATGAGCGCAGATTAATGATATTGTGGCGAATTTTCACATCACTAAATAAATGCACAGCAACAAAAACATTAGCAAGCTACATAAACACATTAATCATCATTAACGCACATACATACAAGGCAACGAAGAGATACTCATAAACACATGTAATCATCAGCCGAAGTAGTACTCACATATACACACGCATATAGCTGCTAACCAAGTAGAAGATTCTAGAAGGAGACACGTCTAGACATTTGGAGAAATGTGCGGACAAGGCAACAGAGAGTATAAAAGCAGAGCAAGCTGAGTAGTCAGTAAGCAGTTTGATTTAAACACGCAATTAGTTGTGAAGTAAGAGTTATTGTGAAGTACTCTCAAAGTAGTCTAATAAAGACCATTTGGTAATACAGAATATTGGAGTGTTTTATTCAACAGTTTAGCGATACGCACGCTAGCAGAAGGTTTCCAATAAGCGGAATTTTTCAAAATTCGTTACAATATGTATATTAAAAAAAGAAATGTGTCACAAATATTTATTTCAAATATTAGTTATATTCGAAAATCTCTTTCATTTACAGATTACAAGCACACTTGCGTTTACATAACGGTGAAACATTCAATTGTGAAATTTGCCAAAAATGTTTTACAACATTGAGTGACCTGAAGAAGCACATGCGCACACATACACAAGAACGGCCATATAAATGTCCCGAGGATACATGTGGCAAAGCGTTTACTGCCTCTCATCATCTTAAAACACACATACGTACACATACAGGTGAACGACCATATCCATGTGAAGAGACGAGTTGCCAAAAATCTTTCAGTACATCGCACAGCCTGAAATCACACAAGAAAACACATCAAAAACAACGTAACAGACGACAAAGCAACAATCCCAACAACTATATTAAAGAAAGGCGACTTAAAATAAGAAAAGATCACAAACAATTAGTTTTAACAGAAAATGGTGATGAGCATAAAGGAGCTATTAAAGTGGAAACTGATAGCAGTGGCTATAACGAGGAAAACAGCTCTAACGGTGAGGAGGAGAGAGATGAAGATGCATGTGTTGAAGAGAGTGTTGGCGAGGTGTGTAAGAAATTACCAACCACAACACCTAACAACGCTGTTGCTGCTCCTGCTGAGAATTATATCAAATCGGAAGCTATTGAATATAATAATGCTGATGATTTATTTCCTATGCAAATGCCAGAGTTACGACAAACAACCATACAAACCATACTAGCGACTAAAATTGAATCATTAACTTTGCCAGAAACATCACAAGCCCTACAACTTGCCTATGCAGCAGAAGAGGAAATATCAGCACCATGGATAGATGCTGGTGTACTAATTTCAAAACCTGCTGAGGATTATATCAAATCGGAAGCTATTGAATATAATAATGCTGACGATTTATTTCCTAGGCAAATGCCAGAGTTACGACAAACAACCATACAAACAATACTAGCGCCTAAAATTGAATCATTATCTTTGCCAGAAACATCACAAGCCCTACAACTTGCCTATGCAGCAGAAGAGGAAATATCAGCACCATGGGTAGATGCTGGTGTACTAATTTCAAAACCAATTATGCCAATGGCACCAGTAACGAATGCGTGTCTAGCATTACCAACTGTTATGCCCAGTTTTGTAGACTTACAACAAAACTATGGCAGCTTTGGTAAGGCAGAAGTTGCCGTTATAAGTAATGCTGCAGAAACAATGCTCGATACAAATATGCAGTCACAACAAACATTAATACAATCTGCAGATCCTTGCGCTTATTTGGATATGAGCGATAATTGTGATGTATACAAAAATGCAACAACTACAACAACAACGCAAGCAAGAAACGAAACCGTTTTACCTAATACAGCAATGCAAAAAATGTTACATGCAGATATGGATATTGATAATAATAGTATTAATAATGAAATAGTCGGTGGTGACATGATGACAACAACATCGGAGCAACAAGCACCGCAGACAACTGTGGGCGTCGATCAAACAATGGATATGTTACCAACACAAGAAAACATCGAAGAACTATTAAAAGAGGATATGCAATATAATAATGATGCCGAAGATATGGAAACTGAATCGCTACTTAATGAAATACTTCTAACTATCGATAACAATGCGCGCCTTTTGCAAGAAACATTACAACAAGCCAAACAAGTACCAGATGATGCATCCGGTTTGATTGAGGTCGATTTAAGAAGTGATAAGCCAACATTAAAACAAATAACGGCTGATGCTGGAATTTGTGGTTGTACTAATTGTAAATGCGATCAAAATCAAAACTGTCAAGGTGATTGTAGTAATGAAAAGCCATGCGCCAAAGAAACTAATGGCACACACAAATGTCGTACACATCATAAACAGCAGCAGCAGCAGCAGCAGCAACAACACCAGCCAAAGCAGCAACGACCTGCACAAAATGTACAAAATAAAATTGATATAAATGGTAAACCAAAAAATGTATATCGCGGCAAAGATTGTAATATTAATAAAAAAGAACGCGCTGCTACAACAAAATGTGAGTCGGATATTAATCAAAATATTGAAGATGTTGCTTTGCTGTTACAAAACTTAGCTGCAATGGGAAGCGCTACAGGTGGTGGTGGTTGCTGTGGTGATGCAGCTGCATGTGCCGGTAAGAATGCAACAAACAGCGGCTGTGTTCAAGGAAATAACGCCGCTAAGCCAGCAACACAATCTAGTTCGTCGGCGTGTAATGGTGTTAGCAGTCGTTGTACTAACAAGCCATCATCAGCAGCAACAGTTCCATCAACAACAACTGCATCTCAACCGAAATCAATAAAAAGCACATCCTGCACATGTAAAAGTCCAGCTGAGGGTGTTGCTAATGGCTGTTGCATAGTTATTTGTACTAAAACATTGCAGGCATTGCGACGTGTACTTACACGAAAAAACCTCAATTTAATGGTTTGCCCACAAAGTAAAATCTAAAGATACTTTGCGCGGTTACTTAACCCAGATATGCCGACGACCTCCTGGCGAAGCAATTTCCACAATTTTTTTTTAATACCGTTTTTTAACATAAAATATTACAGAAACTAAGATAAATTAAAAAAAAATGTTTTCTAAACGTTTTTGTAGGGTGTACTACATGTAGTACACAAGGTAAAAGTAGTAATTTTTGGTTATATAGAAAAAATCCTTTTTATTCATCTAGAGGACTTATTATTTCATTTAAAGTCAAAAACTGAAAAAAGTTGTTTTTTTTTGTACTCTAGTGCCAAGTGTACTACATGTAGTACGCCAGCAAATAAATCAACAAAAATCACATCGTCGGTCCAATGCCAAAGAAACGAATGTGCGTATTTGATGTGTTGCGAAAAACGCGTAAGACATTTTTAAAAAAAGATATATAATTAATAGAGATTTAATTTTGTATTTTTCAACAACTATTGGAAGGTTTACTTTTGTAAACCACTAAGTAATTTTAATTGAAAAATGATGATTTCATTTAAACAAAAATGGCACATTCGTTTCTTTGGCATTCTACCGACGACATATAATTGGGTTTTACACTTCCACTACTGGTGTACCTCAATTT
Organism: Eurosta solidaginis; assembly: GCF_040869045.1. Lineage (NCBI taxonomy): Eukaryota > Metazoa > Arthropoda > Insecta > Diptera > Tephritidae > Eurosta > Eurosta solidaginis. The sequence continues at coordinate 211,101,921 of NC_090323.1, forward strand.
CTACAACTATTTTTAATAAAAATATACAAAAAACAGAACAAAACAAAATGGGCTTAAATATATTTTTCTTACCGATAACGCGACATCTTCACACTTTTGACAATTTCATAAAACTCGCATTTTTGATGTTAAAAAAGGCAATCAAGGAATTGCAACAGAAATTTTTTTTCAAAGCCATCTATAACACCTGTTTTGTACAGTAGCACAGCGGCATGTTTGTTACTTAGTTTAAATTACTGTTCACGAAATATTTTGAAAATATCAGGTGTACTACATGTAGAACGCTCGGCATATGGGTTAAGTCATTTGCTTTTTCTAATTTTTTTTTTCTATTATCATACACGCTAACTGCTTATTGTATTTAGGTATTTTAACATTCTTTTTTACTTAGGCCCGGTTTTTAGTACAAGTTCAACTCAGTTTGTCAGTTAAACTACGCTTAAACTTATTCTGCCGTTTTTCAGTCTACTTTAACTGAAGTTTAAGCTGAGCTTATGCGGCCGATCTGGCAGGGTTAAACTCTAGTTAACTTATCGGTGATTTGCATTCGTTCGAAATGGCGTCGAATATACCCGACAAGCATTTGGGCTTGAGTACCATTAGAGCTCATGTTGTTAACTAGGCATACTTCTAAAATCTCAAGAGTTGTTTCGAAACAGTGGCTCAACCAAGAATCATAGCGTACTCAACAAAAGAGGGAATTTTTCATAAAGCAAAAAATGCTATTACTTAAGTTGAAACAATTTAATTAACAACTTGTGGTTCTTTGACTGAACTCAAATGTAAGATTCCATACTACAGTATTTTCACGAAAATAAAACTACAGTATTTTCACGAAAATAAAACGAGGTAATATATAATTTAAAAAATAAATTAACGTGACGCGCTAATCTCCGAAGAGATTTTAGCCCGAGCTTCTCGTCCAAAAACCTTGTTTCTAAAATTTTGATGTGTCTTTGTCCGGGGCGTGAACAGAGGATCTTCGGTGTGGTAGGCGGAGCATGCTACCATCACACCACGGCGGCCGCCTATATAATTTATTTTTAATTACTTACGTATCATTACTGCTATCAACCAGGTGTATATTTCTCACAATAAACAGATGTTGGTTTTGGTGGTACCACCTTGGAGATTTTTTTCACCTCCACCTGACCTCGATATGCAATGTAGGATATCAACTGGATAATGTTCATTTGAGAACTGTACATTTCTCAAGATCTCTCGAAATTAGGATATTAATTGGAATATATTAATGACGTTGGAGATCAACTCGAAAACTTTTAATTTTACAAAATTTCTCAAAGGTTGGATAGTGTTTGGAGAATGAAATTGGATATCAACTCGAGAACTATATGGTTTAAGAATAATTAAATGATGATGTTGGATATCACTTCCGGAACTATGTACATATATATATAATTTCGCTGGAGAATTCTTTTCGATCTTTGTTGGGTAAATAAAATCCAGCTGTTTCCGTATCTACAAATTATCTAGATAATAGAAAAACCAATGTTGCCGCACAAAAGCATACCCCAAAGGCGGCTTTAAACTGTGACTGAAAAACTGCTCAGTAGTTTAACTGGAGTTTAAATTTGACTAGAGTTTAAGCAAACTTAGCTTAAGCTTAGCTTAACCAACTACTGAAAAACCGGGCCTTAATCGAAATTATTGCAAAAAGGATATAGCAAAGAAATTTTACTAAATAAATTATTACGCCTTCAAAATGCTGTTGCACAGTGTTATGATTCATATTGTGCCATTCGTTGTTTACTATGTTTGAATACAAAAAATAACGCATTTATGTACATTTTATTTTTAACCATCCTTATGTTTGTAGATAGGGTTATAAAAACCACGATTCTATTGCTTATGGTTTATTGGTATTTAATATTAATAATGCAAGTTGAAAAGTTAAACTTCTAAACTTTACATTGTGATTTTGATCAAAGAAAAAAAAAACATGAGATACGAAAAAAGAATTATTTATCCGCCATTTACATAAATACATTTTTTTCTGTTGTTTCAACTTGTACTTATGTGCAAATTAACCAATATATATGTGCTTTATAATAGCTGCATACACAAATAAATTATTCTATAAATAAGTAATTGGTATAGAAGTGCCTTATAAGCCAAAGTAATATGCACTTTTTTTGTATAATTGATAAGTAAACCATAGTGCCTGTATTATGTATTAATATATATATATATATATATATATATATATACATATATATATATGTATTTACTTTTGTTTCGCATTGTATTTTGTTAAAATGTTTTCTATTAATAAAACGAATTTAACATTGAATAAAATGTCCTTTTAATAGAAAAGTACCTGGGAGACAGATTTTTGCCCGGCAATCTTCGAGTATGCCGCATAACATAGTATTTCGTTCTACATGTCGTCATCATTAATCAAACTCTACTTTTTATACTCAGTTGAGCAGAGCTCACAGAGTATATTAACTTTGATTGGATAACGGTTGGTTGTACAGGTATAAAGGAATCGAGATAGATATAGACTTCCATATATCAAAATCATCAGTATCGAAAAAAAATTTGATTGAGCCATGTCCGTCCGTCCGTCCGTTAACACGATAACTTGAGTAAATTTGGAGGTATATTGATGAAATTTGGTATGTAGGTTCCTGGGCACTTATCTCAGATCGCTATTTAAAATGAGCGAAATCGGACCATTACCACGCCTACTTTTTCGATATCGAAAATTTAGAAAAACACAAAAAGTGCGATAATTCATTACCAAAGCCAGATAAAGCGATGAAACTTGGTAGGTGGGTTGAACTTATAACGCAGAATAGAAAAAAAGTAAAATTTTGGACAATGGGCGTCGCACCGCCCACTTTTGAAAGAAGGTAATTTAAAAGTTTTGCAAGCTGTAATTTTACAGTCGTTGAAGATATCATGATGAAATTTGGCAGGAACGTTACTCCTATCTAATATCTAATCTAATATCTTCTAATTATATATTATAAATGGGAAAGTTTGGATGTTAAGATGTTTGGATGTTTGTCCAGATGTTTGTCTTTGTGACTCAATCACGCAAGAACGGCTGGACCGATTTGGATGAAATTTTGCACACATATAGCCAATAGTCTAGAAGGATCTACTAGCTATATTTTTTTGAAAAGGGGGGAGGTATTTTCGTCTTTGTGACTGAATCACGCCAGAACGGCTACACGGATTTTGATGAAATTTGGTACACAGACAACAGTCTACAAGCGAAATTTTTTTCGAGCATGGAAAGGGGGGTGGGGATGCCACGACCCCTTCAAACAATTACTTTTTAATAATTTTTACACATTATAATTTTACCTTTACTGACCTTCACCAATATTACAACTCAATAGGTCAAATAAGTCGGGGGCTTACAAAATGAGCAGTGACACCCTCCGTGCCCCCTCCCCCCTTCTCCCAAGCCCTGGTGTAAAATCTATAAATTGTTATAACTCAATATAAATTTTCTCCAAAATCAATAGTTTTTGGTATCTGGCACATACAGATCGAGATCTAAACAATTTTGGAAAAACGATCAGTGGTCCTCTCCTTCTCCTCCCGCCATCCGCCCTCCTTCAATTGTTTTTATTAGCACGCTTTTATTAGCCTGTATGTTTCTATGTAACTCTTCATTCGCTCCAACACGCCTGCTTCCTTATTAACATGGTTTTATAATTAGCTTCACCTTATTTGTAATCCCGTTAGGGTCATATCGAAAGCCTTCCGGGATCATTTCTGGATGGTTTTCGGGATCCGTCCGGGATCCCGCCGCGGTCATTTCGGGACTTTTTCGGGGTCATTTTGGGTCCCTTAAGTAACCATTTCTGGATGGTTTTCGGGATCCGTCCGGGATCTCGTCGGGGCCATTTCGGGATCATTTGGGGTCCCTTCCACCATCATTTCTGGATGGTTTTCGGGATCCGTCCGGGATCCCTTCGGGGTCATTTCGGGACTTTTTCTCGACTAATACGGGATCATTTGGGGACTCTTTCGGCATCATTTCTGGATGGTTTTCGGGATCCGTCCGGAATCCCGTCAGGGTCATTTCGGGAATATTAGGAGATCATTTGAGGGCATTTCCGGCATCATTTCTGGATAGTTTTCTAGATCCGTCCGCGACCCCGACGGGGTAATTTCGGGATCGTTTGGGGTACCTTCCGGCATCATTTCTGAATGGTTTTCGGTATCCGTCCGGAATCCCTTCGGGGTCATTTCTCGACTAATACGGGATCATTTGGGGACCCTTTCGGCATCATTTCTGGATGGTTTTCGGGATCCGTCCGGGATCCCGTCAGGGTCATTTCGGGAATATTAGGAGATCATTTGAGGACATTTCCGGCATCAATTCTGGATAGTTTTCTGGATTCGTCCGGGATCCAGTCGGGTCATTTCGGGACTTTTTCTCGACTAATACGGGATCATTTGGGGACCCTTTCGGCATCATTTCTGAATGGTTTTCGGGATCCGTCCGGGATCCCGTCAGGGTCATTTCGGGAATATTAGGAGATCATTTGAGGACTTTTCCGGCATCATTTCTGGATAGTTTTCTAGATCCGTCCGGGAACCCGACGCGGTAATTTCGGAATTATTTCGGGATCGTTTGGGGTACCTTCCGGCATCATTTCTGGATGGTTTTCGGGATCCGTCCGGAATCCCGTCAGGGTCACTTCGGGAATATTAGGAGATCATTTGAGGACATTTCCGGCATCATTTCTGGATAGGTCCGGGATCCCGTCAGGGTCATTTCGGGAATATTAGGAGATCATTTGAGGACATTTCCGGCATCATTTCTGGATAGTTTTCTGGATCTGTCCGGGATCCAGTCGGGGTCCTTTTGGGTCCCTTCCGTAATCATTTCTGGATGGTGTTCGGGATCCGTCCGGGATCCCGTCGGGGCCATTTCGGGATCATTTGGGGTCCCTTCCACCATCATTTCTGGCTGGTTTTCGGGATCCGTCCGGGATCCCTTCGGGGTCATTTCGGGACATTTTCTCGACTAATACAGGATCATTTGGGGACCCTTTCGGCATCATTTCTGAATGGTTTCCGGGATCCGTCCGGGATCCCGTCAGGGTCATTTCGGGAATATTACGAGATCATTTGAGGATATTTCCGGCATCCTTTCTGGATAGTTTTCTGGATCCGTCCGGGATCCCGTCGGAGTCATTTCGGGACTTTTTCGGGATCATTTGGGGTCCCTTCCACCATCATTCTTTTGGGATCCTTTCAGCATCATTTCTGGATGGTTTTCGGGATTCCGTCGGGGTCATTTCGGGACTTTTTCGGGGCTATTTTGGGATAATTTGAGGACATTTCCGGCATCATTTCTGGATAGTTTTCTGGATCCGTCCGGGATCCCGACGGGGTCATTTCGGAATTATTTCTGGATCGTTTGGGGTACCTTCCGGCATCATTTCTGGATTGTTTTCGGTATCCGTCGGGGTCATTTCAGGACTTTTTCGGGATTATTTGGGGTCCCTTCCACCATCATTCTTTTGGGATCCTTTCAGCATCATTTCTGGATGGTTCTCGGGATCCGTCCGGGATTCCGTCGGGGTCATTGCGGGACTTTTTCGGGGCTATTTTGGGATCATTTGTGGAGCTTTCCGACATCATTTTTTGATAGTTTTCGGGATCCGTTCGGGATCACGACGGGGTAATTTCGGGACTTTTTCGGGACTATTTCGGGATCATCTGGGGTATTTTCCGGCATCATTCCTAGATGGTTTTCGGGATCCGTCCGGGATCCCGTCGGGGTCATTTCGGGACTTTTTCTCGACTTATACGGGATCATTTGGGGACCCTTTCGGCATAATTTCTGGATGATTTCGGGATCCGCCCGGGATCTCGTCACGGACGTGCCGGGACTATTAGGGGATCGTTTAGGGACCTTTCCGGCATCATTTCTGAATAGTTTTCGGGATCCCGTCGGGGACATTTCACGACTTTTTCGGGATCATTTGGGGTACCTTCTGGCATCATTTCCGGGTTGTTTTCGGGATTCGTCCGGGATCCCGTCGGGGTCATTTCGGGACTATTAGGCGATCATTTGGGGACCTTTCTGGCATCATTTCTGGATAGTTTTTGGGAACCCGTCGGGGTCATTTCGGGACTATTTCGGATCATTTGGGGACCCTTTCGGCATCATTTCTGGATGGTTTTCGGGTCCGTCCGGGATCCCATCAGGGTCATTTCGGGACTATTAGGCGATCATTTGGGGACCTTTCTGGCATCATTTCTGGATAGTTTTTGGGATCCCGTCGGGGTCATTTCGGGACTACTTCGGATCATTTGGGGACCCTTTCGGCATCATTTCTGGATGGTTTTCGGGATCCGTACGGGATCCCGTGAGGGTAATTTCGGGATTGTTAGGGGGATTATTTGAGGACCTTTCCGGCATCATTTCTGTATAGTTTTCGGGATCTATACGGGAACCCATCGGAGCAATTTCGGAACTTTTTCGGGATCATTTGGGAACCTTTTAGGGGCCATTTCATGACTTTTTCTGTATTATTTCGGGATCATTTGGGGACCCTTCCGGCATCATTTCTTGATGGTTTGCTGGGTCCATCAGGGTCATTTCGGGACCATTTTGGGATCATTTGGGGACCCTTCCGAGGTCATTTCTGTCGGAGTCATTTCGAGATATTTTTGTAACTTTTTCGGGTTAGTTTTGGGACCCTTCCGGGATCATTTGTGTATGGTTTTCGCGATCCGTCGTGTATCCCCTCGGGGTCATTTCGGAAATTTTTCTGGACTATTTGGGAACCCTTCCTGGATATTTTCTGGATGGTTTTTGAGATCCGTACGGGAGCCTGTCAGGGTCCTTTCGGAACTTTTCCGGAACTATTTCGGGACCATTTTTGTACCCTTCAGGGATCATTTCTGTGTGGTTCTCTGGATAAGTCTAGAATTGTGTCGTCGTCATTCCGGGTTTTTTGGGACTATTCCGGGAACTTTTGGAGACCCTTCCGGGGCATTTCTGGACGGTTTTCGGGATCCGTCCGCGATATCGTCGGGGTCATTTCGTGGCTTTTTCTGGATAACTTCGGGATCATTCGGGGATCCTATCAGGTTATCAGCACATTATTTTATTTGCAAATAAAATGCATTAGACAGACAAATTTTTTTAAACAGATAACTTGATAAGCAGGCTAACGTGAATAGCCCATATATTTCATTTTCTCCTTGCGGACGGGGCCGCGGGTAAAGGCTAGTCTAATATATATTACAAATGGCAAAGTTTGGATGTTTTTTGAAAAGGGGGGAGGTCCCCGCCCCCTACGAACAGTTAAAATTTAACTATTGTATTTTTTCGTCTTTGTGACTGAATCACGCCAGAACGGCTTCACGGATTTTGATGAAATTTGGTACACAGACAACAGTCTACAAGCGAAATTTTTTTCGAGCATGGAAAGGGGGTGGGGATGCCACGACCCCTTCAAACAATTACTTTTTAATATTTTTTACACATTATAATTTTACCTTTACTGACCTTCACCAATATTACAACTCAATAGGTCAAATAAGTCGGGGGCTTACAAAATGAGCAGTGACACCCTCCGTGCCCCCCTCCCCCCTTCTCCCAAGCCCTGGTGTAAAATCTATAAATTGTTATAACTCAATATAAATTTTCTCCAAAATCAATAGTTTTTGGTATCTGGCACATACAGATCGAGATCTAAACAATTTTGGAAAAACGATCAGTGGTCCTCTCCTTCTCCTCCCGCCATCCGCCCTCCTTCAATTGTTTTTATTAGCACGCTTTTATTAGCCTGTATGTTTCTATGTAACTCTTCATTCGCTCCAACACGCCTGCTTCCTTATTAACATGGTTTTATAATTAGCTTCACCTTATTTGTAATCCCGTTAGGGTCATATCGAAAGCCTTCCGGGATCATTTCTGGATGGTTTTCAGGATCCGTCCGGGATCCCGCCGCGGTCATTTCGGGACTTTTTCGGGGTCATTTTGGGTCCCTTAAGTAACCATTTCTGGATGGTTTTCGGGATCCGTCCGGGATCCCGTCGGGGCCATTTCGGGATCATTTGGGGTCCCTTCCACCATCATTTCTGGACGGTTTTCGGGATCCGTCCGGGATCCCTTCGGGGTCATTTCGGGACTTTTTCTCGACTAATACGGGATCATTTGGGGACTCTTTCGGCATCATTTCTGGATGGTTTTCGGGATCCGTCCGGAATCCCGTCAGGGTCATTTCGGGAATATTAAGGAGATCATTTGAGGACATTTCCGGCATCATTTCTGGATAGTTTTCTAGATCCGTCCGGGACCCCGACGGGGTAATTTCGGGATCGTTTGGGGTACCTTCCGGCATCATTTCTGAATGATTTTCGGTATCCGTCCGGGATCCCTTCGGGGTCATTTCTCGACTAATACGGGATCATTTGGGGACCCTTTCGGCATCATTTCTGGATGGTTTTCGGGATCCGTCCGGGATCCCGTCAGGGTCATTTCGGGAATATTAGGAGATCATTTGAGGACATTTCCGGCATCATTTCTGGATAGTTTTCTGGATCCGTCCGGGATCCAGTCGGGTCATTTCGGGACTTTTTCTCGACTAATACGGGATCATTTGGGGACCCTTTCGGCATCATTTCTGAATGGTTTTCGGGATCCGTCCGGGATCCCGTCAGGGTCATTTCGGGAATATTAGGAGATCATTTGAGGACTTATCCGGCATCATTTCTGGATAGTTTTCTAGAACCGTCCGGGAACCCGACGCGGTCATTTCGGAATTATTTCGGGATCGTTTGGGGTACCTTCCGGCATCATTTCTTGATGGTTTGCCGGGTCCATCAGGGTCATTTCGGGACCATTTTGGGATCATTTGGGGACCCTTCCGAGGTCATTTCAGTCGGAGTCATTTCGAGATATTTTTGTAACTTTTTCGGGTTAGTTTTGGGACCCTTTGTGTATATTTTTCTGGATGGTTTTTGAGATCCGTATGGGAGCCTGTCAGGGTCCTTTCGGAACTTTTCCGGGACTATTTCGGGACCATTTTTGTACCCTTCAGGGTTCATTTCTGTGTGGTTCTCTGGATAAGTCTAGAATTGTGTCGTCGTCATTCCGGGTTTTTTGGGACTATTCCGGGAACTTTTGGAGACCCTTCCGGGGCATTTCTGGACGGTTTTTGGGATCCGTCCGCGATATCGTCGGGGTCATTTCGTGGCTTTTTCTGGATAACTTCGGGATCATTCGGGGATCCTATCAGGTTATCAGCACATTATTTTATTTGCAAATAAAATGCATTAGACAGACAAATTTTTTTAAACAGATAACTTGATAAGCAGGCTAACGTGAATAGCCCATATATTTCATTTTCTCCTTGCGGACGGGGCCGCGTGTAAAGGCTAGTCTAATATATATTACAAATGGCAAAGTTTGGATGTTTGGATGTTTGTCCAGACGTTTGTCTTTGTGACTCAATCACGCAAGAACGGCTGGACCGATTTGGATGCAATTTTGCACACATATAGCCAATAGTCTAGAAGGATCTACTAGCTATATATTTTTCAAAAGGGTGTGGTCTCCGCCCCCTAGGAACAGTTATAATTTAATTATTATATTTTTTCGTCTTTGCGACTGAATCACGCCAGAATGGCTACACGGATTTTGATGAAATTTGGGACACAGACAGTAGTCTACTAGCGAAATTTTTTTCGAACACGGAAAGAGGGGTGGCGGTCCCACGACCCCTTCGAGAAATTATTTTTCAATAATTTTTACACATAACTTTACGTATACTGGCCTTCACCAATATCACAGACTCAAGGGGTGAAATAAGTCAGGGCTTACAAAGTAAGCAGTGACACCCTCCGCCCGCCCCTTTATCTCCCCCTCTGGTGTAAAATCTATAAATTGTTATAACTCAATATAAATTTTATCCTAAATCAATAGTTTTTGGTATCTGGTACATACAGAACGAGATCTAGACAATTTTTAGGAACGATCAGTGTTCCTCTCCTCTACTCCCGCCATCCGCCCTCCATCAATTGTTTTTATTAGCACGCTTTTATTAGCTTTACCTGTATGTTTCTATGTAACTTTTTATTCGCTCCAATGCGCCTGCTGCCTTATTAACATGGTTTTATAATTCGCTTCACCTTATTTGTAATCCCGTAAGGGTCATATCGAGACCCTTCCGGGATTTAGGCATCATTTCTGGATGGTCCTCGGGATTCGGCCGGCATCCCGTCGGGGTCATTTCGGGACTTTTTCGCGACTAATACGGTATCATTCGGCTTCATTTCTGGATGGTTTTCGGGATCCGTCTGGGATCTCGTCGGGGCCATTTGGGGACTTTTTCGGGATCATTTGGGGGCTCTTCCGGCATCATTTCTGGATGGTTTTCGGGATCTCGTCGGGGTCATTTCGGGACTTTTTCGGGATCATTTGGGGGCTCTTCCGGCATCATTTCTTGATGGTTTTCGGGATCCGTCCGGGATCTCGTCGGGGTCATTTCGGGACTTTTTCGCGACTAATACGGGATCATTTGGGAACCCTTTCGGCACCATTTCTGGATGGTTTTCGGGATCCGTCCGGGATCCCATCAGGGTAATTTCGGGACTATTAGGGGATCATTTGGGAACCTTTCCGGCTCATTTCTGGATAATTTTCGGGATCCGTCCGGGATGCCGACGAGGTCATTTCGGGACTATTTCGGGATCATTTGGGATACCTACCGGCATCATTTCTGGATGGTTTTTGGGATTCGTCCGTGATCCCGTCGTGGTCATTTCGGGACTTTTTCTCGACTAATACGGGATCATTTGCGGACCCTTTCGACATCATTTCTGGATAGTTGTCGGGATCCCGTCACGGTCATTTCGGGACTATTAGGGGATCATTTGGGGACCCTTCCGGCATCATTTCTGGATAGTTTTCGGGATCCGTCTGGGATCCCTTCGGGGTCATTTCGGGACTTTTTCGAAATTTTTTGGGGTCCCTTTCGGCATCATTTCTGGATGGTTTTCGGGATCCGTCCGGTATCCCATCAGTGGTCCTCTCCTTTCCTCCCGCCATCCGCCCTCAATAAATTATTTTTATTAGCACGCTTTTATTAGCTTTACCTGTATGTTCCTTTGTAACTCTTCATTCGCTCCAACGCGCCTGCTGCCTTATTAAAATGGTTCTACAATTAGCTTCGCTTTATTTGTAATCCCGTTGGGGTCATATCGAGACCCTTCCGGGATCATTTTTGGATGGTTTTCGGGATCCGTCCGGGATCCCGCAGGGGTCATTTCCGGACTTTTTCGGTACTATTTCGGAATAATTTTGGGACCCTTCCGGGATCATTTCTGTATAGTTTTCGGGATCCGTCCGGGATCCCGTAGGGGTTATTTTGGGATATTTTCGGGACTATTCCGGGATCATTTCGGGACTTTTTCGCGAACATTTAGGGACCTTTCCGGCAACATTTCTGGATGGGTTTCGGGATCCGTTCGGCATCCAGTCGGGGTATTTTCGGGATCATTTGCGTACCTTTGAGAGATAAATTCTTGATGGTCTCCGGGATCATTACGAGATTTTTCGGGGTCATATTGGGTTCCTTCCGCCATCATTTCTGGATGGTTTTCGGGATCCCGTCGGGGTAATTTCGCGACTTTTTCGGGATCATTTGGGGTTCCTTCCGGCATCATTTCTGGATGGTTTTCGGGATACGTTCGGGATCATTTCGGGACTATTTCGGGATCATTTCTGCATAGTTTCCGTGGTTCGTCCGAGATACCGTCGGGGATCTCGACGGGGTCATTTCGGGACTATTTCGGGATCATTTCTGCATAGTTTCCGTGGTTCGCCCGCGATACCGTCGGGGATCTCGACGGGGTCATTTCGGGACTATTTCGGGATCATTTCTGCATAGTTTCCGTGGTTCGTCCGAGATACCGTCGGGGTCATTTCGGGACTTTTTCTCGACTAATACGGGATCATTTGGGGTCCCTTACAGCATCATTTCTGGATGGATTTCGGTATCCGTCCGGGATCCCGTCAGGGTAATTTCGGGACAATTAGGGGATCATTTGAAGACCTTTCCGGCATCATTTCTGCATAGTTTCCGGGATTCGTCGGGGATCTCGACGGGGTCATTTCGGGACTATTTCGGTATCATTTCTGCATAGTTTCCTGGTTCGTCCGAGATACCGTCGGGGTCATTTCGAGACTTTTTTTCTTGACGAATACGGGATCATTTGGGGAACCTTTCAGCATCATTTCTGGATGGATTTCGGTATCCGTCCGTGATCCCGTCAGGGTAATTTCGGGACAATTAGGGGATCATTTGAAGACCTTTCCGGCATCATTTCTGCATAGTTTCCGGGATCCGTCGGGGATATCGACGGGGTCATTTCGGGACTATTTCGGGATAATTTCTGCATAGTGGGTTCGTCCGAGATACCGTCGGGGTCATTTCGGTACTTTTTCTCGACTATTAGGGGATCATTTGAGGACCTTTCCGGCATCCTATCTGGATGGTTTTCGGTATCCGTCCGGGATCCCGTCGGGGTAATTTCGGGACTTTTTCGGAATTTTTTGGGGTCTCTTCCGGCATCATTTCTGGATGGTTTTCGGGATTTGTCCGGGATCCCGTCGGGGTCATTTCGGGACTTTTTCTCGACTAATACGGGATCATTTGGGGACCCTTTCGGCATCGTTACTGAATGGTTTTCGGGATCCGTCCGGGATCTCGACGGGGTCATTTCGGGACTATTTCGGGATCATTTCTGCATAGTTTCCGGGATTCGTCCGAGACACCGTCGGAGTCATTTCGGGACTTTTTTTCTCGACTAATACGGGATCATTTGGGGAACCTTTCGGCATCATTTCTGGAAGGATTTCGGTATCCGTCCGGGATCCCGTCAGGGTAATTTCGGGACAATTAGGGGATCATTTGAAGACCTTTCCGGCATCATTTCTGCATAGTTTCCGGGATCCGTCGGGGATCGCGACGGGGTCATTTCGGGACTATTTCGTGATAATTTCTGCATAGTGGGTTCGTCCGAGATACCGTCAGGGTCATTTCGGGACTTTTTCTCGACTATTAGGGGATCATTTGAGGACCTTTCCGGGGTCATTTCGGGACTTTTCCGGGATTTTCTGGGGTCTCTTCCGGCATCATTTCTGGATGGTTTTCGGGATTCGTCCGGGATCCCGTCGGGGTCATTTCGGGACTTTTTCTCGACTAATACGGGATCATTTGGGGTACCTTCCAGCATCATTTCTGGATGGATTTCGGTATCCGTCGGGGATCCCGTCTTGGGAATTTCGGGACTTTTTCTCTACTAATACGGGATTATTTGGGGACCCTTTCGGCATCGTTACTGGATGGTTTTCGGGATCCGTCCGGGATCCCGTGAGTCTAATTTCGGGACTATTAGGGGATCATTTGAGGACCTTTCCGGCATCCTATCTGGATGGTTTTCGATATGCGTCCCGGATCCCGTCGGGGTCATTTCGGGACTTTTTCGCGATCATTTGGGGTACCTACCGGCATCATTTCTGGATGGCTTTCGGTATCCGTCTGGGATCCCTTCGGGGTCATTTAGGGACTTTTTCGGAATTTTTTGGGGTCCCTTTCGGCATCATTTCTGGATGGTTTTCGGGATACCGTAGGGGTAATTTCAGGGCATCATTTTTGGATGGTTTTAGGGATCCATCCGGGATCCCATCAGGGTCATTTCGGGACTATTAGGCCATCATCTGGGGACCTTTCCGGCATCATTTCTGGATAGTTTTCGGGATCCCGTCGGGGTCATTTCGGGACTATTTCGGATCATTTGGGGACCCTTTCGCCATCATTGCTAGATGGTTTTCGGAATCCGTCCGGGATCCCGTCAGGGTTATTTCGGGGTGTTAGGGGGATTATTTGAGGACCTTTCCGGCATCATTTCTGGATAGTTTTCGGGATCTGTGCGGGAACCCATCGGGGTAATTTCGGAACTTTTTCGGGACTATTTCGGGATCATTTGGGAACCCTTTAGGTCTCATTTCATGACTTTTTCTGTATTATTTCGGGATCATTTGGGGACCCTTCCGGCATTATTTCTTGATGGTTTGCCGGGTCCATCAGGGTCATTTCGGGACAATTTTGGGATCATTTGGGGACCCTTCCTAGGTCATTTCTGGATACGTCCGTGATGCCGTAGGAGTCATTTCGAGATATTTTTGTTACTTTTTTGGGATAGTTTTGGGACCCTTCCGGGATCATTTCTGTATAGTTTTCGCGATCCGTCGTGGATCCCCTCGGAGTCATTTCGGAACTTTTTCTGGAGTATGTCAGGATAATTTAGGAACCCTTCCTGGATGGTTTTTGAGATCCGTCCGGGAGCCCGTCAGGGTCATTTCGGAACTTTTCCGGGACTATTTCGGGATCATTTTGGTACCCTTCACGGATCATTTCTGTGTGGTTCTCTGGATAAGTCTAGAATTTTGTCGTCGTCATTTCGGGTTTTTTTGGACTATTCCGGGAACTTTAGGAGACCCTTCCGCGGCATTTCTGGACGGTTTTCGGGATCCGTCCGCGATATCGCCGGGATCATTTCGGATAATTTCGGGGTCCTATCAGGTTATCAGCACATTTAGATCTTTTTTTTACTAAATTACCAAAATAAAATACATTTGACAAAAATAATTTTTAAACAGATAACTTGATAAGCAGGCTAACGTGAATAGCCCATATATTTCACTTTCTCCTTGCGGACGGGGCCGCGGGTAAAGGCTAGTATATTATAAATGAGAAAGTTTGTATGTTTGGATGTTTAGATGTTTGGATGTTTAGATGTTTGGATGTTTGTCCAGACGTTTGTCTTTGTGACTCAATCACGCAAGAACGGCTGGACCGATTTGGATGAAATTTTGCACACATATAGCCAATAGTCTAGAAGGATCTACTAGCTATATATTTTTCAAAAGGTCGCCGCCCCCTAGGAACAGTTATAATTTAATTATTATATTTTTTCGTCTTTGTGACTGAATCACGCCAGAACGGCTACACGGATTTTGATGAAATTTGGGACACAGACATTAGTATACTAGCGAAATTTTTTTCGAACATTCGAGCAATTACTTTTTAATAATTTTTACACATTATAACTTTACGTATACTGGCCTTCACCAATATCACAGACTCAAGGGGTCAAATAAGTCGAGGGCTTACAAAGTAAGCAGTGACACCCTCCGCCACCCTCCCCCCCCCCCCCCTTTATCACCACCTCTGGTGTAAAATCTATAAATTGTTATAACTCAATATAAATTTTCTCCTAAATCAATAGTTTTTGGTATCTGGCACATACAGTTTATAATTAGCTTCACCTTATTTGTAATCCCGTAAGGGTCATATCGAGACCCTTCCGGGATCATTTCTGGATGGTTTTCGGGATCGGTCCGGGATCCCGTCGGGGTCATTTCGGGAATTTTTCGCGACTAATAAGGGATCATTTGGGAACCCTTTCGGCATCATTTCTAGATGGTTTTCGGGATCCGTCCGGGATCCCATCAGCGTAATTTTGGGACTATTAGGGGATCATTTGGGGACCTTTCCGGCATCATTTCTGGATAATTTTCGGGATCCGTCCGGGATGCCGACGAGGTCATTTCGGGACTATTTGGGGATTATTTGGGATACCTACCGGCATCATTTCTGGATGGTTTTTGGGATTCGTCCGGCATCCCGTCGGGGTCATTTCGGGACTTTTTCGCGGCTAATACGGTATCATTTGGGAACCCTTTCGGCATCATTTCTGGATGGTTTTCGGGATCCGTCCGGGATCCCGTCAGGGTCATTTCGGGAATTTTTCGCGACTAATAAGGGATCATTTGGGAACCCTTTCGGCATCATTTCTGGATGGTTTTCGGGATCCGTCCGGGATCCCATCAGCGTAATTTCGGGACTATTAGGGGATCATTTGGGGACCTTTCCGACATCATTTCTGGATAATTTTCGGGATCCGTCCGGGATGCCGACGAGGTAATTTCGGGAGTATTTCGTGATTATTTGGGATACCTACCGGCATCATTTCTGGATGGTTTTTGGGATTCGTCCGGCATCCCGTCGGGGTCATTTCGGGACTTTTTCTCGACTAATACGGGATCATTTGCGGACGCTTTCGGCATCATTTCTGGATAGTTGTCGGGATCCGTTCGGGATCCCGTCACGGTCATTTCGGGACTAATAGGGGATCATTTGAGGACCTTTCCGGCATGATATCTGGATAGTTTTCGGAATCCTTTCGGGATCCCGTCAGGGTCATTTCGGGACTTTTTTCGGAATCATTTAAGGTTGGCTTTCAGGATTCGTCCGGGAACCCGTCAAGGTAATTTCTGGACTTTTCCGAGACTATTTCGGGAAAATTTTGGGATCTTCCTAAAATCATTTCTGGATGGATTTCGGGATCTGTCCGGGATGCCGTCAGGGTCATTTTGGGACTATTAGGTGATCATTTGAGGATCTTTCCGGCATCACTTCTGGATGGTTTTCGGTATCCGTTCAGGATCCCGTCGGAATAATTGCGGGACTTTTTCGGGATCATTTGGGGTCCCTTCCGGCATCATTTCTGGATGGTTTTTGGGATTTGTCCGGCATCCCGTCGGGGTCATTTCGGAACTTTTTTTCGACTAATACGGGATAATTTGCGGGCCCTTTCGGTATCATTTCTGGATAGTTGTCGCGATCCGTTCGGGATCCCGTCAGGGTCTTTTCGGAACCTTTCCGGCATCATTCCTGGATAGTTTTCGTGATCCTTTCGGGGTCCCATCAGGGTTATTTGGGGACTTTTTCGGCAACATTTAAGATTGGTTTTCAGGATTCGTTCGGGATCCCGTCAGGGTAATTTCTGGACTTTTCCGAGACTATTTCGGGATCATTTTGGGACCCTCTCAAGATCATTTCTGGATGGATTTCGGGATCTGTCCGGGATGCCGTCAGGGTCATTTTGGGACTATTAGGTGATCATTTGAGGACCTTTCCGGCATCACGTCTGCATGGTTTTGGGTATCCGTTCAGGATCCCGTCGGGACTTTTTCGGGATCATTTGGGGTCCCTTCCGGCATCATTTCTGGACGGTTTTTGGGATTCGTCCGGCATCCCGTCGGGGTCATTTCGGGACTTTTTCTCGACTAATACGGGATCATTTGCGGGCCCTTTCGGCATCATTTCTAGATAGATGTCAGGATCCCGTCAGGGTCTTTTCGGAACTATTAGGAGATCATTTGAGGACCTGTCCGGCATCATTTCTGCATAGTTTCCGGGATCCGTCGGGGATCGCGACGGGGTCATTTCGGGACTATTTCGTGATAATTTCTGCATAGTGGGTTCGTCCGAGATACCGTCAGGGTCATTTCGGGACTTTTTCTCGACTATTAGGGGATCATTTGAGGACCTTTCCGGGGTCATTTCGGGACTTTTCCGGGATTTTCTGGGGTCTCTTCCGGCATCATTTCTGGATAGTTGTCGGGATCCGTTCGGGATCCCGTCACGGTCATTTCGGGACTAATAGGGGATCATTTGAGGACCTTTCCGGCATGATATCTGGATAGTTTTCGGAATCCTTTCGGGATCCCGTCAGGATCATTTCGGGACTTTTTCGGGATCATTTAAGGATGCCCTTCAGGATTCGTCCGGGAACCCGTCAGGGTAATTTCTTGACTTTTCTGAGACTATTGCGGGATCATTTTGGGACCTTTCCAAGATCATTTCTGGATGGATCTCGGGATCAGTTCGGGATGCCGTCAGGGTCATTTTGGTATTAGGTGATCATTTGAGGACCTTTCCGGCATCACTTCTGGATGGTTTTCGGTATCCGTTCAGGATCCCGTCGGAATCATTGCGGGACTTTTTCAGGATCATTTGGGGTCCCTCCCGAGATCATTTCTGGATGGATTTCGGGATCTGTCCGGGATCCCGTCAGGGTCATTTCGGGACTTCTTCGTGACCATATCGGGATCATTTCTGGATAGTTTACGGGATCCGTCCAGGACCCCTTAAGGGTCATTTCGGGACTATTAGGTGACCTTTCCGGCATCTCTTCTGAATGATTTTCGGTATCCGTTCGGGATCCCGTCGTAATCAATGCGGGACTTTTTCGGAATCATTTGGGATCCCTTCCGGCATCATTTCTGGATGGTTTTCGGGATTTGTCCGGGATCCCGTCGGGGTTATTTCGGGACCTTTTCGGGGCTAATACGGGATCATTTGAGAATCCTCTAGGGGTCGTTTCGTGACTTTTTCTGTATTATTTCGGGATCATTTGGGGACCCTTCCGGCATAATTTCTTGATGGTTTGCCGGATCCATCAGTGTCATTTCGGGACCATTTTGGGATCATTTGGGGACCCTTCCGGGATCATTTCTGGATCCGTCCGGGATGCTGTAGGAGCCATTTCGGGATTTTTTGTTACTTTTCCGGGATAGTTTTTGACCTTTCCGGGATCATTTCTGGATCTGTGCGGGAACCCATCTGTGTCATTTCCGGACTATTTCGGGATCATTTTGGGATCCTTTCGGAATCATTTCTGTATGGTTTTCGCGATCTGTCGTGGATCCCCTCGGAGCCATTTCGGAACTTTTTCTGGAGTATGTCGGGATAATTTAGGGACCCTTCCTGGATATTTTCTGGATGGTTTTTGAGATCCGCCCGGGAGCCCGTCAGGCTCATTTCGGAACCTTTTCGGGATCATTTTGGAACACCTTCAGGGATCATTTCTGTGTGGTTCTCTGGATACGTCTAGAATCGTGTCGTTGTCATTTCGGGTTTTTTTGGGACTATTCTGGGAGCTTTTGGAGACCCTTTCGGGGCATTTTTGGATGGTTTTCGGGATCCGTCCACGATAGCGTGGGGTCATTTCGTAGCCTTTTCTGGATAATTTCGGGATCATTTGGGATCCTATCAGGTTATCAGCTCATTTAGTTCCTTTTTTTTACTCAATTACAAAAATAAAATGCATTAGACAGAAAACAAAATTTTAAACAGATAACTTGATAAGCAGGCTAACGCGAATAGCCCATATGTTTAAATTTCTCTTTGCGGACGGGGCCGCGGGTAAAGGCTAGTATCTAATCTAATATTATATTATAAATGGCAAAGTTTGGATGTTTGGATGTTTGTCCAGACGTTTGCCTTTGTGACTCAATCACGCAAGAACGGCTGGACGGATTTGTATGAAATTTGGAATGCATATAGCCAATAGTCTAGAAGGATCTACTAGCTATATATTTTTCAAAAGGGGCGTGGTCTCCGCCCCCTACGAACAGTTATAATTTAATTATTATATTTTTTTGTCTTTGCGACTGAATCACGCCAGAACGGCTTCACGGATTTTGATGAAATTTGGGACAGAGATAATAGGCTACTGGCGAAATTTTTTTCGAACATGGAAAGGGGGTCCCACGACCCCTTCGAATAATTACTTTTTAACAATTTTTACACATTATAACTTTACGTATACTGACCTTCACCAATATTACAAACTCAATGGGTGAAATAAGTCGAGGGCTTACAAAGTGAGCAGTGATACCCCCCCCCCCCCCCCCCCCCTTTCCTCTCTCGTGCAAAATCTATAAATTGTTATAACTCAATGTAAATTTTGTCCTAAAATCAATAATTTTTGGTATCTGGCTCACACAGATCGAGATCTAAACAATTTTGGAAAAACGATCAGTGGTACTCTCCTATTTCGGGACTATTTCGCGATCATTTGGGGACCCTTCCGGCATCATTTCTGGACGGGGTCATTTCGGAACTTTTTCTCGACTAAGACCGGATCATTTAGGGACCCTTTCGGCATCATTTCTGGATGGTTTTCGGGATCCGTCCGGGTCCCGTCGGGGTCATTTCTGGACTTTTTCTCGACTGATACGGGATCATTTGAGGACCCTTTCGACATCATTTCTGGATGGTTTTCGGGTACCGTCCGGATCCCGTCAGGGTCATTTCGGGGCCCTTTCTCGACTAATACGGGATCATTTGGGGACCCTTTCGGCATCCTTTCTCGACGGTTTTCGGGATCCGTTCGGGTTCCCTTCAGGGACATTTTGGGACTTTTTCTCGACTAATGCGGGTTCCTTTGAGGTACCTTCCGGCATCATTTCTAGATGGTTTTCGGGATCCATCAGGGATCCCGTCGGGGTCATTTCTGGACTTTTTCTCGACTAATACGGGATCATTTGGGGTAGCTTCCGGCATCATTGCTAGATGGTTTTAGGGATCCGTCCGGGATCCCGTCTTGGTCATTTCGGGACTTTTTCTCGACTTATACGGGATCATTTGGGGACCCTTTCGGCATCATATCTGGATGCTTTTCGGGATCCGTCCGGGAACCCGTCGGGTTCATTTCGGGACTTTTGCTCGACTAATACAGGATCATTTGGGGACGCTTTCGGCATCATTTCTAGATGGTTTTCGGGATCCGTCCGGGATCCCGTCGGGGTCATTTCGGGACTATTTCGGGATCATTTGGGGTACCTTCCGGCATCATTTCTAGATGGTTTTCGGGATCCGTCCAGGATCCCGTCGTGGTAATTTCGGGACTTTTTCTCGACTAATACAGGATCATTTAGGGTAGCTTCCTTCATCATTGCTAGATGGTTTTCGGGATCCGTCCGGGATCCCGTCTTGGTCATTTCGCGACTTTTTCTCGACTTATACGGGATCATTTGGGGACCCTTTCGGCATCATATCTGGATGCTTTTCGGTATCCGTCCGGGAACCCATCGGGGTCATTTCGGGACTTTTTCTCGACTAATACGGGATCATTTGGGGACGATTTCGGCATCATATCTGGATGGATTTCGGGATCCATCAGGGATCCCGTCGGGGTCATTTCTGGACTTTTTCTCGACTAATACGGGATCATTTGGGGACGCTTTCGGCATCATTTCTGGATGGTTTTCGGGATCCGTCCGGGATCCCGTCGGGGTCATTTCGGGACTATTTCGGGATCATTTGGGGTACCTTCCGGCATCATTTCTAGATGGTTTTCGGGATCCGTCCGGGATCCCGTCGTGGTAATTTCGGGACTTTTTCTCGACTAATACAGGATCATTTAGGGTAGCTTCCGTCATCATTGCTAGATGGTTTTCGGGATCCGTCCGGGATCCCGTCTTGGTCATTTCGGGACTTTTTCTCGACTTATACGGGATCATTTGGGGACCCTTTCGGCATCATATCTGGATGCTTTTCGGGATCCGTCCGGGAACCCGTCGGGTTCATTTCGGGACTTTTGCTCGACTAATACAGGATCATTTGGGGACGCTTTCGGCATCATTTCTGGATGGTTTTCGGGATCCGTCCGGGATCCCGTCGGGGTCATTTCGGGACTATTTCGGGATCATTTGGGGTACCTTCCGGCATCATTTCTAGATGGTTTTCGGGATCCGTCCGGGATCCCGTCGTGGTAATTTCGGGACTTTTTCTCGACTAATACAGGATCATTTAGGGTAGCTTCCGTCATCATTGCTAGATGGTTTTCGGGATCCGTCCGGGATCCCGTCTTGGTCATTTCGCGACTTTTTCTCGACTTATACGGGATCATTTGGGAACCCTTTCGGCATCATATCTGGATGCTTTTCGGTATCCGTCCGGGAACCCATCGGGGTCATTTCGGGACTTTTTCTCGACTAATACGGGATCATTTGGGGACGATTTCGGCATCATATCTGGACGGATTTCGGGATCCATCAGGGATCCCGTCGGGGTCATTTCTGGACTTTTTCTCGACTAATACGGGATCATTAGGGGACGCTTTCGGCATCATTTCTGGATGGTTTTCGGGATCCGTCCGGGATCCCGTCTTGGTCATTTCGGGACTTTTTCTCGACTTATACGGGATCATTTGGGGACCCTTTCGGCATCATATCTGGATGCTTTTCGGGATCCGTCCGGGAACCAGTCGGGGTCATTTGGGGATCATTAGGGGACGCTTTCGGCATCATTTCTGGATGGTTTTCGGGATCCGTCCGGGATCCCGTCTTGGTCATTTCGGGACTTTTTCTCGACTTATACGGGATCATTTGGGGACCCTTTCGGCATCATATCTGGATGCTTTTCGGGATCCGTCCGGGAACCAGTCGGGGTCATTTGGGGATCATTAGGGGACGCTTTCGGCATCATTTCTGGATGGTTTTCGGGATCCGTCCGGGATCCCGTCTTGGTCATTTCGGGACTTTTTCTCGACTTATACGGGATCATTTGGGGACCCTTTCGGCATCATATCTGGATGCTTTTCGGGATCCGTCCGGGAAGCCGTCGGGGTCATTTCGGAACTTTTTCTCGACTAATACGGGATCATTTGGGGACGATTTCGGCATCATTTCTGGATGGTTTTCGGGATCCGTCCGGGATCCCGTCACGGTCATTTCGGGACTATTAGGGGATCATTTGAGATACCTTCCGGCACCATTTCTAGATGGTTTACGGGATCCGTTCGGGATCCCGTCGGGGTCATTTCGGGACTTTTTCTCGACTAATACGGGATCATTAGGGGACGCTTTCGGCATCATTTCTGGATGGTTTTCGGGATCCGTCCGGGATCCCGTCTTGGTCATTTCGGGACTTTTTCTCGACTTATACGGGATCATTTGGGGACCCTTTCGGCATCATATCTGGATGCTTTTCGGGATCCGTCCGGGATCCCGTCTTGGTCATTTCGCGACTTTTTCTCGACTTATACGGGATCATTTGGGGACCCTTTCGGCATCATATCTGGATGCTTTTCGGGATCCGTCCGGGAACCCGTCGCGGTCATTTCGGAACTTTTTCTCGACTAATACGGGATCATTTGGGGACGATTTCGGCATCATTTCTGGATGGTTTTCGGGATCCGTCCGGGATCCCGTCATGGTCATTTCGGGACTATTAGGGGATCATTTGAGATACCTTCCGGCACCATTTCTAGATGGTTTACGGGTTCCGTTCGGGATCCCGTCAGGTTCATTACGGAACTATTTCGGATCCTTGGGGTACCTTCCGGCATCATTTCTATATGGTTTTGAGGATCCGTCCGGGATCCCGTCGGGGTAATTTCTGGAATTTTTCTCGACTAATACGGGATCATTTGGGGACGCTTTCGGCATCATTTCTGGATGGTTTTCGGGATCCGTCCGGTATCCCGTCGGGGTCATTTCGGGACTATTTCGGGATCATTTGGGGTACCTTCCGGCATCATTTCTAGATGGTTTTCGGGATCTGTCCGGGATCCCGTCGGGGTCATTTCGGTACTATTTCGGGATCATTTGAGGTACCTTCCGGCACCATTTCTAGATGGTTTTAGGGATCCGTCCGGGATCCCGTCAAGGTCATTTCGGGACTATTTCGGGATACCTTCCGGCATCATTTCTGGATAGTTTTCGGGATCCATCCGGGATCCCGACGGGGTCAATTCAGGACTTTTTCTCGACTAATACGGGATGATTTGGGAACCCTTTCGGCATTATTTCTGGATGCTTTTCGGAATCCGTCAGGAATCCCGTCGGGGTCATTTCGGGAATTTTTCGGGACTAATACGGGATAATTAGGGGAGCCTTTCGGCATCATTTCTGGATGGTTTTCGGGATCCGCACGGAATCCTGCCAGGGTCATTTCGGGACTATTTCGGGATCATTTGGGGTACCTTCAGGAATCATTTCTATATGATTTTGAGGATCCGTCCGGGATCCCGTCGGGGTTATTTCGGGACTTTTTATCGACTGGTATCGGATCATTTGGGGACCTTTCCGGCATCATTTCTGGATAGTTTTCGGAATCCGTCTGGGATCCCGTCGGGGTCATTTCAGGACTTTTTCGTGACTAATACGGGATAATTTTGGGACCCTTCCGGAATCATTTCTGTATGGTTTTCGCGATCCGTCGTGGATCCCCTAAGGACCCTTCCTGGATATTTTCTGGATGGTTTTTGAGAACCGTCCGGGAGCTCGTCAGGGTCATTTCGGAACTTTTTCGGGACTATTTCGGGATCATTTTGGTACCCTTCAGGCATCATTTCTTTGTGGTTCTCTGGATAAGTCTAGAATCGTGTCGTTGTCATTTCGAGTTTTTTGGGACTATTCCGGGAACTTTTGGAGACCCTTCCGTGGCATTTCTAGATGGTTTTCGGGATCTGTCCGCGATAGCGTCGGGGTCATTTCGTGGATTTTTCTGGATAATTTCGGGATCATTTGGGGATCCTATCAAGTTATCAGCTCATTTAGTTCTTTTTTTACTCAATTACAAAAATAAAATGTATTAGACAGAAACATCTTTTTAAACAGATAACTTGATAAGCAGGCTAACGTGAATATCCCATATATTTAATTTTCTCCTTGCGGACGGGGCCGCGGGTAAAGGTTAGTTATATTATAAATGGCATAGTTTGGATGTTTGGATGTTTGTCCAGACGTTTGTCTTTGTGACTCAATTACGCAAGAACAGCTGGACGGATTTGGATGAAATTTTGCACACATATAGCCAATAGTCTAGAAGGATCTACTAGCTATATATTTTTCAAAAGGGGGGAGGTCCCCGGCCCCTAGGAACGGTTATAATTTAATTATTATATTTTTTCGTCTTTGTGACTGAATCACGCCAGAACGGCTACACGGATTTTGATGAAATTTGGGACACAGACAATAGTCTACTAGCTAAATTTTTTTCGAGCATGGAAAAGGATGTGGGGGTCCCATGACCCCTTCAAACAATTACTTTTTAATAATTTTTACACATTATAACTTTACGTATATTGGCCTTCACCAATATTACAGACTCAAAGGGTCAAATAAGTCGAGGGCTTACAAAGTGAGCAGTGGCACCCTCCGCCCCCCTCCCCCTTTCTCACCCCCTCTGGTGTAAAATCTATAAATTGTAATAACTCAATATAAATTTTCTCCTAAATCAATAGTTTTTGGTATCTGGCACATATAGATCGAGATCTAAACAATTTTGGAAAAACAGGCAGCGGTCCTTCTCCTCCCACCATCCGCCCTCCTTCAATTGTTTTTATTAGCACGCTTTTATTAGCTTTATCTGTATGCTTCTTTGTAACTCTTCATTCGCTCCAACGCGCCTGCTGCCTTATTAAAATGGTTCTACAATTAGCTTCGCCTTATTTGTAATCTCGTTGGGGTCATATCGAGACCCCGGGAACATTTTTGGATGGTTTCGGGATCCGTCCGGGATCCCGCCGGGGTCATTTCGGGACTTTTTCGGTACTATTTCGGGATCATTTTGGGACCTTTCCGGGATCATTTCCGTATAGTTTTCGGGATCCGTCCGGGATCCCGTTGGGGTTATTTTGGGATATTTTCGGGACTATTCCGGGATCATTTCGGGACTATTTCGCAATCATTTAGGGACATTTCCGGCATCATTTCTGGATGGGTTTCGGGATCCGTTCGGCATCCCGTCGGGGTTATTTTGGAATATTTTCGGGACTATTCCGGGATTATTTCGGGACTATTTCGAGATCATTTAGGGACCTTTCCGGCATCATTTCTGGATGGGTTTCGGGATCCGTTCGGCATCCCGTCGGGGTATTTTCGGGATTATTTCCGTACCTTTGAAAGATAAATTCTTGATGGTTCCGGGATCATTACGGGACTTTTTCGGGGTAATTTTGGGTCCATTCCGCCATCATTTCTGGATGGTTTTCGGGATCCGTCCGGGATCCCGTCGGGGTAATTTCGGGACTTTTTCGGGATCATTTGGGGTCCCTTCCGGCATCATTTCTGGATGGTTTTAGGTATCCGTCCGGGATCCCGTCGGGGTCATTTCGGGACTTTTTAGGAACCATTTGGGGTCCCTTCCGGGGGCCTTATTAAAATGGTTCTACAATTAGCTTCGCCTTATTTGTAATCTCGTTGGGGTCATATCGAGACCCCGGGAACATTTTTGGATGGTTTCGGGATCCGTCCGGGATCCTGCCGGGGTCATTTTGGGACTTCTTCTCGACTAATACGGGATCATTTGGGGCCCCTTTCGGCATCATTTCTGGATGGTTTTCGGGATCCCGTCAGGGTCATTTCGGGACTATTTCGGGATAATTTAGGGTACCTACCGGCATCATTTCTGGATGGTTTTAGGTATCCGTCCGGGATCCCGTCGGGGTCATTTCGGGACTTTTTAGGAACCATTTGGGGTCCCTTCCGGCATCATTTCTGGATAGTTTTCGGGATCCCGTCAGGGTCATTTCGGGACTATTTCGGGATAATTTGGGTACCTACCGGCATCATTTCTGGATGGTTTTCGGTATACGTCCGGGATCCCGTCGGGGTAATTTCGGGACTTGTTCGGAACCATTTGGGGTCCCTTCCGGCATCATTTCTGGATGGTTTTCGGGATCCGTCTGGGATGCCGTCGGGGTCATTTCTGAACTTTTTCTCGACTAATACAGGGTCATTTTGGGACCCTTTCGGCATCATTTCTGGATGGTTTACGGTATCCCGTCGGCGTCATTTCGAGACTATTAGGTGATCTTTTGAGGACCTTTCCGTCATCATTTCTGGATGGTTTTCGGTATCCGTTCGGGATAGGGGTCATTTCGGGACTATTTCTGGATCATTTGGGGTTCTTTTGGTATAATTTCTGGATGGTTTTCGGGATTCGTTCAGGATCCCGTCGCGGTCATTTCAGGACTTTTTCGATATTATTTGGGGTACCTCCCGGCATCATTTCCAGATGGTTTTGGGTATCCGTTCGCGATCCCGTCGGGGTCATTTCGGGACTTTTTCGGGACCATTTGGGGTCCCTTTAGGCATCATTTCTGCATGGTTTACGGGATCCGTCCGGGATCCCGTCGGCGTCATTTCGAGACTACTAGGTGATCTTTTTAGGATCTTTCCGGCATCATTTCTGCATGGTTTTCGGTATCCGTCCGGGATCCTGCCGAGGTCATTTTGGGACTTTTTCTCGACTAATACGGGATCATTTGAGGCCCTTTCGGCATCATTTCTGGATGGTTTTCGGGATCCCGTCAGGGTCATTTCGGGACTATTTCGGGATAATTTGGGGCACCTACCGGCATCATTTCTGGATGGTTTTAGGTATCCGTCCGGGATCCCGTCGGGGTCATTTCGGGACTTTTTAGGAACCATTTGGGGTCCCTTCCGGCGTCATTTCTGGATGGTTTTCGGGATCCGTCCGGGATGCCGTCGGGGTCATTTCTGAACTTTTTCTCGACTAATACAGGGTCATTTTGGGACCCTTTCGGCATCATTTCTGGATGGTTTACGGGATCCCGTCGGCGTCATTTCGAGACTATTAGGTGATCTTTTGAGGACCTTTCCGGCATCATTTCTGGATGCTTTTCGGTATCCGTTCGGGATCGGGGTCATTTCGGGACTATTTCTGGATCATTTGGGGTTCTTTTGGCATAATTTCTGGATGGTTTTCGGGATTCGTCCGGGATCCCGTCGGGCCATTTCAGGACTTTTTCGATATTATTTGGGTTACCTCCCGGCATCATTTCCAGATGGTTTTGGGTATCCGTTCGCGATACCGTCGGGGTAATTTCGGGACTTTTTCGGGACCATTTGGGGTCCCTTTATGCATCATTTCTGCATGGTTTACGGGATGCGTCGGGGATCCCGTCGGGGTCATTTCAAGAATTTTTCTCGACTAATATGGGATTATTTGTGGACCCTTTCAGCATCATTTCTGGATGGTTTTCGGGATCCGTCCGGGATCCGCCCGGGATCATTTCGGGACTACTAGGGGATCATTTGAGGACCTTTACGGCATCATTTCTGGATCATTTAGGGTACCTACCGGCATCATTTCTGGTTGGTTTTCGGGATCCGTCCTGGGCCCCGTCGGGGTCATTTCGGGACTATTTCGGGATCATTTGGGGTACCTACCGGCATTATTTCTAAATGGTTTTGGGTATCCGTCCGGGATTCCGTCAGCGTCATTTCGGGACTATTAAGGGGTCATTTGGGGACCTTTACGGCATCATTTCTGAATCATTTGGGGTACCTACCGGCATCATTTCTGGTTGGTTTTCGGGATCCGTCCGGGATCCCGTCGGGGTCATTTCGGGACTTTTTCGCAACTAATACGGGATCATTTGGGAACCCTTTCGGCATCATTTCTGGATTGTTTTCGGGATCCGTCCGGGTTCTCGTCGGCGTCATTTGGGGACTTTTTCGGGATCATTTGGGGGCTCTTCCGGCATCATGTCTGGATGGTTTTCGGGATCCGTCCGGGATCCCGTCGGGGTCATTTCGGGACTTTTTCGCAACTAATACGGGATCATTTGGGAACCCTTTCGGCATCATTTCTGGATTGTTTTCGGGATCCGTCCGGGTTCTCGTCGGCGTCATTTGGGGACTTTTTCGGGATCATTTGGGGGCTCTTCCGGCATCATTTCTGGATGGTTTTTGGGATTTGTCCGGGATCCCGTCGGGGTTATTTCGGGGCCTTTTCGGGGCTAATACGGGATCATTTGGGGATCCTCTAGGGTCGTTTCGTGACTTTTTCTTTATTATTTCGGGATCATTTGGGGACCCTTCCGGCATAATTTCTTGGTGGTTAGCCTGATCCATCAGGTTCATTTCGGGACCATTTTGGGATCATTTGGGGAGCCTTCCGAGATCATTTCTGGATCCGTCCGGGATACGTAGGAGCCATTTCGGGGTTTTTTGTTACTTTTCCGGGATAGTTTTTGGACCCTTACGGGATTATTTCTGGATCTGTGCGGGATCCCATCTGAGTCATTTCCGGACTATTTCGGGACCATTTTGGGACCCTTCCGGAATCATTTCTGTATGGTTTTCGCGATCCGTCGTGGATCCCCTCGGAGCCATTTCGGAACTTTTTCTGGAGTATGTCGGGATAATTTAGGGACCCTTCCTGGATATTTTCTGGATGGTTTTTGAGATCCGCCCGGGAGCTCATCAGGGATCATTTCTGTGTGGTTCACTGGATACGTCTAGAATCATGTCGTTGTCATTTCGGGTTTTTTTGGGACTATTCCGGGAACTTTTGGAGACCCTTCCGGGGCATTCCTGGATGGTTTTCGGGATCCGTCCGCGATAGCGTGGGGGTCATTTCGTAGCTTTTTCTGGATAATTTCGGGATCATTTGGGATCCTATCAGGTTATCAGCTCATTTAGTTCTTTTTTTACTCAATTACAAAAATAAAGTGCATTAGACAGAATACAAAATTTTAAACAGATAACTTGATAAGCAGGCTAACGCGAATAGCGCATATATTTAAATGTCTCCTTGCGGACGGGGCCGCGGGTAAAGGCTAGTTACTATATATATGCTTAATAAAAATTAGCAAAATCGGAGAACAACCACGCCCACTTTAAAAAAAAATTTTTTTAAAGTAAAATTTTAACAAAAAATTTAATATCTTTACAGTATGTAAGTAAATTATGTCAACATTCAACTCCAGTAATGATATGGTGCAACGAAATACAAAAATAAAAGAAAATTTCAAAATGGTTCCGCTCTTTTTCATTTAATTTGTCTAGGATACTTTTAATGCCATAAGTCAAACAAAAATGTTCCAATCTTTGTAAAATTTGGTAGGGGCTTAGATTCTAGGACGATAACTATTTTCTGTGAAAAAGGGCGAAAGCGGTTGAAGCCACGCCCAGTTTTTATACACAGTTGACCGTCTGTCCTTCCGCTCGGCCGTTAACATGATAAATTGAGCAAAAGTCGATATAACTTTACTAAACTCAGTCCACGTACTTATTTGAACTCACTTTGTATTGGTATAAAAAATGGCCGAAATCCGACTATGACCACGCCCACTTTTTCGATCTCGAAAATTACGAAAAATTAAAAAAATGCCATAATTCTATACCAAATACGAAAAAAGGGATCAAACGTGGTAATTGGATTGATTTATTGACGCAAAATTTAACTTTAGAAAAAAACTTTGTAAAATGAGTGTGACATCTACCATATTAAGTAGAAGAAAATGAAAAAGTTCGTAGAAACAAATTCTAGAGTCACCCCTGGTCCACCGTTATGGCGATATCTCAAAAACGCGTCCACCTATAGAACTAAGGCACACTCCCTTTTAAAATACTCATTAACACCTTTCATTTCATACCCATATCGTACAAACACATTATAGAGTCACCCCTGGTCCACCTTTATGGCGATAACTCGAAAACGCGTCCACCTATAGAAGTAATGCCTACTCCGTTTTAAAATACTCATTATCACCTTTCGTTTGATACCCATATTGTACAAACGCATTCTAGAGTCAACCCGCGTCCACCTATAGAACTAAGGCTCACTCCCTTTTAAAATACTCATTAACACCTTTCCTTTGATACCCATATCGTAGACACAAATTCTAGAGTCACCCTGGTCCACCTTTATGGCGATATCTCGAAAAGGCGTCCACCAATAGAACTAAGGCCCACTCCCTTTTAAAATACTCATTAACACCTTTCATTTCATACCCATATCGTAGAAACAAATTCTAGAGTCACCCCTGGTCCACCTTTATGGCGATATCTTGAAAGGGCGTCCACCAATAGAACTAAGGCCCACTCCCATTTAAAATACTCATTAACACCTTTCATTTGATACCCATATCGTACAAACAAATACTAGTCACCCCTGGTCCACCTTTATGGCGATATCTCGAAAAGGCGTCCACCAATAGAACTAAGGCCCACTCCCTTTTAATATACTCATTAACACCTTTCATTTGATACCCATATCGTACAAAAAAATTCTAGAGTCACCCCTGGTCCACCTTTATGGCGATATCTCGAAAAGGCGTCCACCAGTAGAACTAAGTCCCAGTCCCTTTTAAAATACTCATTAACACCTTTCATTTTATACCCATATCGTCGAAACAAATTCTAGAGTCACCCCTGGTCCACCTTTATGGCGATATCCCAAAAAGGCGTCCACCAGTAGAACTAAGGCCCACTTCCTTTTAAAATACTCATTAACACCTTTCATTTAATACCATATCGTACAAACAAATTCTACAGTGACCCCTGGTCCACCTTTATGGCGATATCTGGAAAAGGCGTCCACCCATAGAACTAAGGCCCACTCTCTTTTAAAATACACATTAGCACCAAATTCTAGAGTCACCCCTGGTCCACCTTTATGGCGATATCTCGAAAAGGAATCCACCTATAGAACTAAGGCCCACTCCCTTTCAAACTACTCATTAACGTCTTTCATTTGATATCCATATCTTACAAAAAATTTTAGTCTCACCCCTGGTCCACCATTATTGAGATATCTCGAAAAGGCGTCCACCCATAGAACTAAGGCCCACTCCCTTTTAAAATACTCATTAGCACCTTTCATTTCATACCCATATCGTAGAAACAAATTCTAGAGTCACCCCTGGTCCACCTTTATGGCGATATCCCGAAAAGGCGTCCACCAGTAGAACTAAGGCCCACTCCCTTTTAAAATACTCATTAACACCTTTCATTTGATACCCATATCGTACAAACAAAATCTAGTGTCACCCCTGGTCCACCATTATTGCGATATCTCGAAAAGGCGTCCACCCATAGAACTAAGGCCCACTCCCTTTTAAAATACTCATTAGCACCTTTCATTTCATACCCATATCGTAGAAACAAATTCTAGAGTCACCCCTGGTCCACATTTATGGCGATATCTCGAAAAGGAATCCACCTATAGAACTAAGGCCCACTCCCTTATAAAATATTCATTAACACCTTTCATTTGATACTCATATCGTACAAACAAATTCTAGAGTCAGCCCTGGTCCACCTTTATGGTGATATCCTTAAATGGCGTTCACCTATAGAACTATGGCCCACTCCCTCTTAAAATACTCTTTAATACCTTCCATTTGATACACATGTCGCACAAACTCATTCCAGGGTTACCCTAGTTTCATTTTCCTACATGGTGATTTTCCCTTATTTTGTCTCCATAGCTCTCATGTATGTAATGTTCGGTTACACCCGATCTTAGCCTTCCTTACTTGTTTTATATGTACATCTTCTATATATATAAAAAGAAGTGTACATTTTGATTGTCACTACATAACTCGAGAACGGATAGAAAGATTACCATAAAATTTTTAGGATAACTTAATAGGAACCCGGAGAGTGTTTGTGAAAAGTTTTTTTTTTGGGAAGTGGACCAGGGACCGATTTATTCTAAACTGTCGTATATATGGCTCGATTTGCCTGAAATTTGGTATGTAGGTAGCGTTATATCTAGAATAAAATGTCGGATAATTTTTCTTCCGGGAAGTGGACCAGTATACATATTGGTGACTAGAGTCTCGAGAAATAGGACAAAAAGTGGACCCGGGCGCCCCTAGAATGTGTTTATACAATATGGATATCAAATGAAAGCTGTTGATGAGTGCTTTAGTACAGGGTAGTTTTCATACCTATTGGTGACTAGGGTCCTGAGATATAGTCCAAAACGTGGACCCGGGCACCCCTAGAATGTGTTTATACAATATGGATATCAAATGAAAGCTGTTGATGAGTGCTTTAGTACAGGGTAGTTTTTTGTTTTAAGTAGTTTGCATTGTGATATTCGATTTAGTCGCATCAACCGGGCAAAACTGATAAATATGCATGCGAAGCCGAAATAAAGACATGAATTATTAATACCTACATACCTATTCACATACGTCCTATTCGATTTGCCTGAATTTGGTATATAAAATTGCCTATATTAGTATTTCCGATGCTTTTTTCCGGGAAGTAGACCAGAGATGGACTGGGACTGGGATTAGGACTGGACTGAGACTGAGACTGAGACTCTGAGTGGGACTGGGACTGAGACTCGGAATGGCACTGGAACAAAATACATACCACCCTCTGGGACTGCCAATAAGATATGGAGAATGAGAAAAACTTTAGAGAAGAGAAAAGAGAGAAGGAGAAGGAGACTGAGAAAGAGATACAATGAGACGAAGATGGAGATAGAAGAAGCGAAAAATACGGAGGGAGGAGTGAATACAAAGATTAGGAAAAAGTGTAGAGGGGCGAGGGAGAGTTAGACGGAAAAAGCTTATTAAAATGTATGCAGATATACAAATTTAGGGCAGAACAACGTCTGCCGGGTCTGCTAGTATATTATATATTTTTACCAGACCAATTAATTAGATGCTTATTTTAATGGCCAATGATTATTTCAAAATGTTTTCCGAAAAGAGCAATTACTAATTCATTAACATTAGAAAAAATGAAAAAAAATCATGATTTTTGAAAAAAATTAAAAATAATTCGATTTTTTTTTTTTTTTTTTTTTTTTTTGATTTTTGTTATTACTTTTGATTATTTTTAATTATTTTTATTATTTTTGATTTTTTTTTAAATTTTTTTGAATAATAGAAATAAATTATGATTTTTTTATAGAAAATAATGGCAAGTTGTCATTAAATGGCGTGTAAAGAAAATAATCAATGGAACGGCTAATCATTACCATTAGTAATCATTATTTAACAGGTCTGATTTTTAGTTACCAATATTTGATTTCCTTAAAAATAGATTTTAAAAACATATCAAACACTAACGCAAAATGAACTGGAATGAAACATTTGAAATGGGTAATTCCAGTCTATATTATAAGGGATTGTTATGTCAATTAGTGAAATCGAGAACTAAGTTATTTAGGTCGAGTATATTCATGCGCCGAATTATTAATTTCAAACATTTTTTTAGTTATACACTATGAAAGTCTCACAATTTTATTACCTTCCAAAAACTTGTAAATTTCACGAATGACAACTATCAGTTAGTTTAATTAAATGTGAACTTATTTCCCTAAGCGCCATCTGTCGGTAAGTAGTTAAATGGTTAGATGTCGTTTTCAAATTGAACATATGCCTCTAGTGTTCAACGCTAGCAAATTACCATGGTGAGATATCTTTTTGCTATCATGAGAAATCTTTCTAATAGTAATCTGTGAGAAATTGCAATTATTCATTTCATATTTGCCAAAAATATGCATTTAAATAAATTTTGTTAGAATTTGCCACGGTGCTTTGATATGGTATTTCAATTTTATTAAAAAAAATAAATAAATGTAAGGCGCGATAACATCCGAAGAGATTTTAGGCCGAGCTTCTCTTCCGATTTGCGTCGTGCTCCTTTTAATTTTTCCTACAAATTGGCGGAACATGACCTACTTGTTTTATGCCGACTCCGAACGGCATCTGCAAGGCAGATGAGTTTTCACTGAGAGCTTTTCATGGCAGAAATACACCCGGAGTGCTTGCCAAACACTGCCGAGGGGCGACCCCGCCTAGAAAAATGTCTTCTAATTGAAAAAAAAATTGTTTCTAAAATTTTGATGTTGCTTTTCCCGGGGCGTGAACCCAGGATCTTCGGTGTGGATGGCGGAGCACGCTATCATCACACCACGGCGGCCACACAATAAATTTTATTAGCGTGTGTGAAATTAAGAAAATTAAGTCCAAGCATGTGTAAGATTTTTTTACGAAGATTTTTAACTTTATTGTTCTCCTTTAAAGCTTTAATAGAATATGAGTAAGTAGAGTAACTATTTCGTCTAACTACCCCAACCCTAAATGGCAACCCTACTCAAAAATGTTCCCATTGTAATGCGCAGTGAAATACCTTGCGTTTGATACCCATATCGGCAATCTCATACAATTTTTTTTAATTTCGAATAGGTGGCAACCCTAAATGGCAACCCGACTCAAAAATATCCCTATTGTAATGCGGAGTGAAATACCTTTCGCTTGATACCCATATCGGCATATCTCATGCAATTTTTTTTTATTTTCAAATAGGTGGCCACCCTAAAAGGCAACCCTACTCAAAAATTTCCCTATTGTAATGCGGAGTGAAATAACTTTCGTTTGATACCCATATCGGCATATCTCATGCAATTTTTTTTTAATTTCGAATAGGTGGCAACCCTAAATGGCAACCCTACTCAAAAATTTTCCTATTGTAATGCGGAGTGAAAGGCCTTTCGTTTGATACCCATATCGGCATATCTCATGCAATTTTTTTTAATTTTCTTTTAGGAGGCAACCCTAAATGGCAACCCTACTCAAAAATGTCCCAATTGTAATGCGGAGTAATACCTTTCGTTTGATACCCATATCGGCATATCTCATGCAATTTTTCGAATAGGTGGCAACCTTATGAAACAGTGTGAGTGGCAACACCTAGGTAGAAAATCTTAGAAGGTGATACACTATCTCTGTGCCAAATTTCATTTAAATCGGTTGAGCCGTTCCCGAGATCGTTCGGCTATACAAACATACAAATATACAAGATTTGCTCGTTTAAAGTTATAAGATACGGGTCGCGCATTGGGTGTATATCATGCGATGTAGATCCATTTATATATAGAATTAAAATAGTGTACCAATCACTTCTCAGAGCACTTTAGCTAAGCCGATCTCTCTTAGCACCGAAATAAATGAATCCCCTGCAAAAATTGTTGGATTACGTGTTCCATTTTCTTCATGTTGGAGTACTCTAACAATACTCCTTGGCAATGCGTTTGCGGACCACCATCAGCCGATCATTGCTCGTTTTTTAACGACAGTGATCACGACACGATGACGATCGAACAGAGTTGCCAAAAGTAAAATATTGCATGCAAATAACTAGTAATAAAATTTTACTATGGCAACTCTGATAAAATGCAACAGCGCACTGGTTTTATGTATACATACTAAAGTATGTATAGAGAAATATTAGTTTCTTTATTCACGCAAATGCTAAATAACATAAGAATATTCGTTGTATAAAATATAAAAGTTGTATTGCCCCTCTTCATTTACTTTCATTTTAAATTAAATTCACTTCGATAATTCTTTCCGACACAATTCCTCTTTAGTACTTTGGCATAAGATCCTCTGTGGGTGCTCCATGGAGTACTACAGTGAAAGTACTTTGGAAAGTACTCTCACGTATGTACTCTATGGAATACTCACAAACAAAGCGAGAGTGGGATCACCTACTCCTCTCCTAGGACATCGCAATGTTAATTGGAGCACATTTTTTGTATGAATACAGATTAGATTTGGAGCAGTCCTATACTCCCAAAGGAATATTCCTTACATTATTTATAGAGTACTCGCGTTTTTTGAAGGGTTTAGTAAAGACAACAAATCAAGTTTATTGTTTGCAAGCTTAACAGATTCTCAATCAATCTAACACATCTTTCTGTTAAAAGAACTGATTTCATTGGTCATTTCAACAGCGAACAAGTGTCAATATTATGCAAATATATCAGCTAATTTTAAAGATATACTTACGCTCACGGCGCTCACTACTCCCAGCAAACACAGTTTCTAACGTTACAAAAATATTGTGATTTAGATGATTAGAATACTAATGTAGTTCTCTAATTTATCTCTAATCCAAAACTACGTTAGATAACTAGGTAAGAATTCTATTAGAGATCGATTTGAGAAACTCTAGAAATGCGATGTTGTCACACCCAACAAACATTTAGGTTAGAGAACGATTAGAAAACGAATGCAATTCTAACGTATTTCTCTAAGGTAGAAGATTAGCGGACAATTTGCGTAACTGTCGAGAATTATAGCACTCTCGACCAAAAGGGAACTTTTTTCTCGATATCGACAAAAAGGTTAAAATTCTAATCGAATTCTAACGTTATTTCCCTGCAAAAATTCTTGGATTACGTGTTCCATTTTTTTCATGTTGGAGAACTCTAACAAAATCCTTTGCAATGCGTTTGCCAACCACCATCAGCTGATTGATTTAACCGCTATTCGCGTGGGATAAAAATCGGGAGAAATATCGGTTGGTTTTAAAAGCTGTTTTCCTTCACTTAAAAAGTCGATAAGTGTTTGCCTTTAGTCCACTTTACTATTTGTGAGTGAAGTACTGCTACAAGAAGAAGATGCCCTGAGACTTCAATGGCCTATAAGAACACTTGTTATTATCCTGAGGCTGATTATTGCTTTAATTAATTTAGTGTTGAATCTCCCTACCAAATCTTTGGCGTAAAGATTTATTGACACGTGTGCTTTTAATTTTTGTCTCTTCATTTATGAACTCCTCTTTTATGGTGTAAAGCCCTATGGCCGCGAAGGGCTTAGGGCCTAAAGCCTTTTCAGCCACCAATTCTGTGACTAGTCTTTCTGCCTGCTCATTCACATTCACCCCTCTATGGTCTGAAATCCAGTCTAATCGAAATTAATTGCGTGATCCTAAACTTATATTCCACGCAATCAAAGACTAGTGAGAACTTTATCTCCAATTAAGATAAAGCCTAGAAGTACGGCTTGAATATCGCTTAGCATATTGATGGTCTCATTGAACTAACCACGTTGCAGATTTATTTCGGCTCCCGCGCCTGAATGCTGGGAAACTGCCTCAATCTCATCTGGTCCCTTCGATAACTCATGATCTTGAGTTGAGCTGGCGAGTAATAAAGTACACTTATACTAGATTTGTCGTTAGATAAACCCTATTTCCTGCTTCTACATAGATCTTACCGATAAGCTGCTCATAATAAAGCTTTAATCTGGCAACCGTAGAACACGAACCAATCAGTATATAGCATGATTCGTCTGAAAATCATTCACTTTAAGACTTTGTAAGTTCGTTTCAAACCTCTTTTAGTGATCTTAATGCTGTCGTCCTTGGGAACTTGGTCAATCGGTTCGTGATCTTGAGCTTCTCTACATTTCGGATCGCAATGAATTTTCTCCCGCCAATGCCCCGTTTCGCTATAAACAGCGTTCGAATGAAGTGTTCGTTTGGCCGCCTCTTCAGTTATCAAATGTAAAGGGGTTTTGCGAAGATAACTTCAACGCATCTATTGCTCTTGGTCAAATTATTGCTTAGTCTTATCCTAAGCTCCACACCTTCGTTTAATTTAAAGCAGATAATGCTTTATAAACTCCCTCGTACAATAATAACAATGTCGTCGGCGTAACTTATTCATCGGATTCCATAGCCTTCGCAGGAAGGAATTGTCAAAACAAGTTAAACGTGTTGTTGAATGGCAAGTCCATAGCGAAGGGCCCCTATGTAACTTTTTCCAAAAGGATGTCTTAGAATATTCAATGTGGTCATATTAAATCATTCCTGGGATGGTCGGACAGGTACCTTAATGATGCTTGTTACCGGAGGTTAGGTTAGGTTGAACTGGCCGGTCAATAAAGATCTCACATAGACCGATTGTGTCCATAGTATCACCAGAATTTGTTTGACAACCAACTGAAGAACCGCAATCAGGTACCAGGATTTATGTTATAGAGTAACTCCGTCCTCTTGGCAAATACTAGAAGTTTTCTAGGGTCTAGCTTAATTGCTACCTCGAGATCTGGCAACTCTGCCGCCACTAATAACTGGACCCGTGACTTGGCGAGCGCAGGAAACGAACACAGAACGTGCTCAACAGTTTCTTACTGCAGCTCGCACTTCCTACACCTGCTGTTACTGACGAGACCTAACTTATAAGCATGTGACGACAGAAGGCAGTGTCCAGTTAGTATGCCCATCGAGAGCCTTAAGTATTCGCTCTTCAGAGATATGAACCACTTTGTGAGTCCAATATCGTAGGCTGTGCACATGATCTTAGAAATTTTGCAGCTCCGCGCTTTTATCCACGCCTTTCCTGCTTGATAGATCATATGCAGTTCTTGTCTTTTTTTAATTTCTTCCAAACGGATTGTCGTTTCAGTGATTGTTGCACCATTTGCCAACTCATCAGCCTTATCGTTAGCTTCTATTATGACCGAGAGTCCAGTATAGATGTATGGCCCGGCCTGAGCGAAGTTTTTCCAATGCTTCCTTGCATTCCACAACACTGCTTCATGAAGTATTGTGTGTTACCGGAATATACCGGATCTATATCTACTCGGAAAAAGACCATCAACATTGATAACACTCCCAGAAATATTTGGGGAGTGTCTATCGCTACAACAACAACAGTAAAGACATGCCAACAAATGTTTAGGTGTTAAACGGAAAGTGAAGCCGCTAAGTTGCTGTTAGATTCGAATTGTTTCGAAGTACTATTTTCATAAATTTTTATCAAATAGGTATATAGAGAGCAATCGCGAATAACTTTTTAAGTGCCATTTTTGAAAAACCATTTTTTTTGCAGGCTTCCACGCTCTTACAAACCTAACCTAACCTAAGTAACAAGGCAAAACGTTACAAAAGCCATGTACTTTTCACATTCAAACAAATTAGAGATTTAAGCCGATCACTTTATCGGTGGCGGCGGCGTAGGCTCTATTATATACCGACGGCGGCGGCGTGGGCGGCGCGCCGGCGTACGCCGATGTTCTTACTTTAAAAAGCTTGATTTTTCTATTTAAAAAAATAATATTTAGGAAAGGTTTTGTTTGTATATATTTAAGGAAATCAACGAGACACATAGAACCCTACCCCGGTCTTTGGAATTGGTACAGCTGCGTATGCTGAAAAGAAATAGAGATACTATATAATATGGTCACACTTTTATCTGTATATATCCTGCAAAGCGTAGTTTCACCTGGGGTTAACTCCTAATAATCGTCGCGAACACAATTTGTTTAAATCATTTGTGGCTCCTTGGCGGTCACGCACAAAGGCGACTTACGGTTGCTATTAATGGTCTATTAATACTCATGACTCTCGTGGCACAGGGCGCATCCAGTTTTTTCGATACAATTTCCGTTGATTAAGAGCTGCAATTCCCGATGTGCAAACAGTAGCAATCCCGACCACCAGTCGCTACCACGCCTCCTGACCCTCACACAATATGCCAGCACAGAGCTATGGGACTGCGACTTCGAACTCATATGTATCTTCCTCGACGTCACTTTCCTATAAGCTCTACTTGTAGCTCCGAAGACTTTCTAACGGGCGCTATGCTGCCGAGCTACACCAGAGAAACACCTTGAAACGTTAGGGAGGGACTATTCGGCCAAGGATGCCGCCCTCGAAATCATAAGCAGTCTAAGTGCATGTCATTGCGTTACTCATCGTATAATCCTCGGCGCATCTACATAATTAAAATTTTACAAGGACCCTGGATAAAATTTTTAAAATGTACACCAAAGTTTGCAGACGTTTGTGTTCACAAGATTGATTTCAATAGTCTTCGTTAAATCAAAACGTTATTTTATAATGAAAGTCGACCGATTTTGAGTTGAAAAATTTTAACTGCTGTTTTCCGGCCTTATGATATAAGAGTTCATTATGGATGACCGCGTAGCTTCAGACTAGTTCGACTGTCCATTACATTAGGGTAGTAGCACACGCGGTCATTAGTTCGACTGTCTTGGGAAAGCTTTTGCTTCACCACTTTGAGTGTTCTTGCGAAGGACAAAGCTTCACCTGGTAAATATATGTGCCTACGTATTCACATTTGTAAAAGGAGCCGTAACGTGTAGGTGATATTTAAACTTGGTTGATAGACTATAATCAGGGACTAGTTTTGGATAGGACCGCCAACTAAAGGAAATGTCAAACTGGGAGTCTTGGGTGTTGAAGGATGAAGTGTGAAAATCAAAGTTAATATTTCAGTCGCTATTGTATAGTTTCACAAATAAACAACAGGCGTTTGAATGGAAGTCCAAGTACAGTTTCAAACCTTTCTCATAAGTAAATATATCCTCAACTTAAGTATGAGGTAAGAACCATTACAAAGGAGTGTTTATGCCCCTAGAATTTACTAAATGATTTTGCATCACTGATTTCGCTTATTCTTTCAGCCAATCGCAATATAAAATTCTTTAAAAAATCGGCACCTTTTGTTGGGTATTTTGCTTTTTTTAACCACTTGAGGACAATTTGAAAACTTGTGGGTCATTTTATTTGAATTCATTGTTCATTATTAATCTTT
This sequence comes from Eurosta solidaginis, assembly GCF_040869045.1. Taxonomy (NCBI): domain Eukaryota; kingdom Metazoa; phylum Arthropoda; class Insecta; order Diptera; family Tephritidae; genus Eurosta; species Eurosta solidaginis. The sequence continues at coordinate 211,142,708 of NC_090323.1, forward strand.
AAAAAAAAAATATGCAAAGTGAGCATATAAATTTATTATATAACTTTTCTTTTAGTTTTTTGTTTTAATAACTTGGTGAATTGGGTGATGCAAAGCCCGTGTTAAGCTGACATCGAAAGCGCCTGTTTTTATACTCAGCGTGCTTTGCACACAGAGTATATTAACTTTGATTGTGTAACGGTTGGTTGTACATGTATAGGGGAATCGAGATAGATATAGACTTCCACATATCAAAATCATCAGTATTGAAAAAAAATTTGATTGAGCCATGTCCGTTAACACGATAACTTGAGTAAATATTGAGATATCTTCACCAAATTTGGTGCACGAGCTTATCTGGATCCAGAATAGATTGGTATTGAAATGAGCGAAATCGGATGATAACCACGCCCACTTTTTATACATATAACATTTTGGAAAACACAAAAATCTGATTATTTAATAAATAATACACCTAGAATGTTGAAATTTGACATGTGGACTGATATTGAGACTCGTGATAAAAATTTGAAACAATTTTTTAAAATGGGCGTGGCCCGCCCACTTGTGATAACATCAACTTTACAAATGTTATTAATCATAAATCAAATATCGTTAAACCCATCGTAACAAAATTCGCAGAGAGGTTACCATTACTATAAGGAATGCTTTGAAGAAAATTAACGAAATCGGTTAAGGACCACGCCCACTTTTATATAAAAGATTTTTAGAAGGGTCGTAGACGAAAATAATAAGCTATATCTTAGCCAAAAAGAGCTTTGTATCAATAGATTTTTTCTTTCTAAATTGAATAACATTAAATTGGAAAACACTAAAAATTTTGAAAATGGGCGTGGCACCGCCCCTTTTATGACTAAGCAATTTTCTATGTTTCGGGAGCCATAACTCGAAGAAAAATTAACGGATCGTAATAAAATTGGGTACACAAATTTTTCCTATAGCAAGAAATATTTCTAGAAAAAAATGGAGGAGATCGGTTAAAGGCCACGGCAACTTAGATATAAAACAAGTTTAAAAGGGTAGTAGACTAGAATAATAAGCTATAACTTAGCAAAAAATTGTTTTGAATCATGATACTTCACTTATCAAGTTTTATTGTAAGAGGAAATGGGGAGACATTTTTTTTAAACGGGCGGTGCCACGTGTTATGTAGAAACGTAATTTATCTGAAATGAAATGTACAATTGAAGCTCACGCTGAGTATATAATGTTCGGTTACAACCGAACTTATACACCTTTACTTGTTTTTTTTTTCGAATAGGTGGCAACCCTACTCAAAATTGTAATGCGGAGTGAAATACCTTTCGTTTCATACCCATATCGGCATATCGCATGCAATTTTTTTTAATTTCGAATAGGTGGCAACCCTAAATGGCAAACCTACTCAAAAATGTCCCTATTGGAATGCGGAGTGAAATACCTTTGGTTTGATACCCATATCGGCATATATATATTTTTTTTAATTTCGAATAGGTGGCAACTTTGTGAAACATTTGAGTGGCAACACCTAGGTAGAAAGTTTTAGAAGGTAATACATTATCTATGTGCCAAATTTCATTTAAATCGGTTTATCCGTTCCCGAGATCGTTCGGCTATACAAACATACAAATTAGGGCTGGGACTATCCGCATATTCGATTTTCCGCATATCCATACGGATATCCGCTGACACGGATAAAATCCGTACGGCATGGATATCCGGTTAATATTCGTTGGTGAAACTATCGGGATATCCGGATTTATGAAGATCCGTTAATAACCGTATTTTTGGATATCCAGTGAAAGTAACAAATTGATGTACCATATATGCTTATTTAACATTAATAAAAATAAATTCGTGGGGCATTTAAATCAATTAACAGTGAATACAAAAAAGGCTCGTATTGAGAAATATGTAATATGATGTTAAACTATTTTCTTCTTTTTCAGGTGTAAGAAAACAAGTGCCGATATCATTTCCCGACGAACTACATATCCAGCAATAAAAATACTCCTTCAGAAGTTGTTGAAGTGGCAGGTACCGCAAGATATCTTTTGGCGATTTTCGACAGATTGGGATATATTTTTTCATGGTCTTGCAACCAATTGCTGGCACTGAGATTGTGGTTTATTTGTTCTTCGAATGAGTAGCGCTGAAACTCGTCTTCCTCCCTTGTGTCACTGTCATTATCATTTAGGAGTATATCCATGGCCGTGAGATCACTGTTTTCCGGAGCTTCTTCTTGGGCATTCATATCAGCAGTACCCATTTTATTGCACCTTTTTTTTATTTTGCTACGAAAAGCATCGGTCTCAACGTGCTTCAACTGCTTGAAACTCGGTTCAAGACAACTCGCCATATGTGCAATACTGATATTTTCCAGAGATGGATCTTCAATGCTTACAAAGAAAAACGTCTTCTCAAGTCTGCAGCTACTTTTTCTTTGAATGTTTTTGCCATCCTCGTATCAGTGTTTTTAAATTTCAGATGCTTATTAAAAATTTTATGAATGATGGGTTTCACTTTAGAAATTTTAATCTCGCTGTCACTGCTAAGCACATTTGTCGCAATTTCGGAAGGATGAGTAAATCTATTAGAACATCAACTGCATTTCAGTCACTGTCCGAAATTGCGATATTTTGAGCTGCCTTATTGTTGAAAATTGAACGATCAGCAATTACTGCAACAATAGAAGATCTAAGCTCTTTAACTCTTTCCAACATAAAAAGAACTGAATTCCATTTAGTTGGACAACTTTGGATTAGTTTTTTAACTGTCTTTTCAGTTTGTATTAAATGTTTCTCGGGAGCACATGTACGTTTACTCGAATGATTTAAACTCATCACCAGTTTCCAAACCTTTTGGATGACTCCACAACATTCCGGTAGTTTCATACCTAAATTAGCACTCAATTGAAGTGTATGTGCACTGACTGGTTATATCAGGACTCTAACCCCGAACAGCATTTGTTATATTTTTCGCGTTGTTGTGTACAATAGTTGGGACTTTTTCTTTGATATCCCATTCTTCAATGCCATCTCGAAGCAAGTCTTCTAAATTCTCAGCTGTGCGGCTTCCAGTCATTTCTTCGGTGAGCAAGGAGAGCGAGGAGTCCAATTAGAATCTAAATAATGCGCTGTAAGTCCCATATAGGATCGGGTGGCTCTTGATGTCCAGAAATCAGTGGTCAAAGCTATATCAGATGCTGAACTGAGAATTGTCTTAACTTTCTCTATTTCACCGTTATGTATGGCTTGAATTCTACCGGAAATTGTTTTGCGACAAGGAATTACATACTCTGGTTCGATGACATTAACAAACTTCTTGAATCCATCACAATCCACCAATGAAATAGGCAATAAGTCAACAACAATCATATTAGCCAAGGCTTGTGTTATTATCTCTTCACGTTATTTGGAAATATATGTACTTATTGCGAACAGTTTGAATTACGCGTGATGTTCCAACTTTCTTCATTGGGGGTTCTGAACATTCCGAATTGTGATCAAAATTACTTTGTGATGAACTGCGACTCAGCTTATATTCTGGCGCAGATTCAGAGAGAAAAGCTGCGTCCATACCGTTCTCTTGAAGATGGAAAAACCGATAGTGGCTCCATAGACTTGATGTCGATCCTTTGTTTTGTAGCGTTTTTTCACAATATAAACAAACGGCACTGTTCTTATTTTCACTTTTTTGGAAATGATCCCAAATCTTGCTGACTATTTTAGCACTCATTATTAGTTTAAATGGACGCTTTGTGAAATTGTTGATGTTTGTAAAATTGTAGCTTTTTAATTTTTCACGTTAATTTAATAATCTATAAACATATTTTGTGAATGATTTCTCGATGTTTGCTTCGTTCAATTCTCATATGCATATATTCAAGTTTTATATTCCAGTATCCGGATATACGGATATCCGGATTTTCCATTTAAGTATCCGGACATCCGGATATCCGGATTTTTTGCTTAGCTATCCGGTTATTCGAATATCCGGTTTATCCGGATAGTTGAAAAATCCGGATGCAGTTCACAGCCCTAATACAAATATACAAGAATTGCTCGTTTAAATTTATAAGATTTATGTATATTCAATATATATATATTTATTTAAAATAATAACTTAACATAAAAGCACACTATGAAATGTTGGAAAAACATTGTTTAAATACTGATGTGTTAATGCATTCTAATCCTCGCCTGCAGGTATTGCATCTTCTAAGCGGCGTACAAATTTTATACGAAGTTCTGTTACATTATCACCTTTTAGTTGATCCTGAAATTAAATACAGATATACATATTTCAGTAAAAGTTGGAAGAGGTTTAACTTTGCCAGTTTGGTCGATAAAATCAAATTTTCCTCCTCAACTTAGGTACGGTTTTTCAGTAGTTGGTTAAGCTAAGCTTAAATTAAGTTTGCTTACTACAGAGCAGCTTTTCAGTTACAGTTGAAGGCCGCCTTTCTTATCTAGATATTTTTTGGGAACGGCAACAACAGGATTGTTTGCCCAAGAAACTTGAAAAAAATATTTCTCTAGCCTTAGAGAAATATGTATATTGTGACGAATATTAGTGACACTGATACTCACATCACTAGTCTGATACTAAGTAAATGAAACCAGAGCCAGAGAGAAGAGTTAGTCTTAACTATCGGGGATCATCAAATCACCTCAAAGGTTTCCTTAAAATACTTAGGAGTGCACATTGACTCTAAGTTAACTTTCAAAGAGCACCTCAGAGCGGTTGGGGAGAAAATTACCAAAGTTATTGGATCACTTATGCGAATAATGCCTAGCATTGGTGGTCCGAGCGAAGCTACACGTCAGCTATTGTCCACAGTAACCAGCTCAATAATACTATACGCAGCACCAGTGTGGTATGGATCTAAACAGACCCATCAAAAATATATATTAGCAGCGTACCGACTTGATTCTTTAAGAATAGCAAGTGCTTATCGGACGGTGTCCGACGACGCGATCCTGGTTCTAACCCGGAAAATCCCAGTGGACTTACTGGCAAGCGAAATGGCCGATCTGTATAACACTAATATCGAGCGACCATCTGAAGAAGACAAGAAAAGAGAAAGGATACAAACAATAGCTAAGTGGGAAGAACGGTGGGAGGCCTCGAGTAAAGGGCGTTGGACTTTCACACTAGTTTGGAACGTAGCTCAATGGAATGAGCGGAAGCACTGCGAACTGAACTACCATCTCACGCAGATAATGAGTGGACATGGCGGTTTCAAAGAGTATTTATGGAAGCGTAGGATAGAGGAAGATCCTCATTGCCCAATGTGTACCACGAAGTTAGAAAACGCAGAACACGTCATGTTCCACTGCCCCCGTTTCCACGAAGAAAGACTCATCTGCCATGGAGTCTTTGGGGAGGAACCTACCACGAGAAATTTAGTATCACATATGTGCAACAGGGAAGAGTGCTGGACTGCAGTGAGCAAAATAGCATTTATAGTAATGACACGCCTGATGGATGCTGAGAGGGAGCGCAGAGAAATGCGCATGCGAAGCAGTGGCGATTAAATGGACACTCAGAGCAAATAGCGGGAACCTGGACGCAGGGACAACATTAGGCTATTAAAAAATGAGAAATATGGAACGCCACCCTGAAGTAATGCGAAAGTGGTGCCGGGGTGGGCGACGGTTCCAGAACGGGGCTGTTTTTAGTCTACGGACACACGATTGCTGCGACGGCAGCAATTATGGTGCATTAGGCATTTTTCAGCCTCTCCGTCTGACGTCACAACAATAAAGCAGGCAGTCACTTGTATCTACATAAACGAATCAATCATTATGTCTAAACATATGTACGTACACGCAGGGGAGAGAAAACACACAAACACATGTATATGTCTTATCTGAGATGCGCTCAAAAGTAGGGAATAGTTTGTGCAAGGAACACTCACATATACACGCGCATATGAGAAGCTATAAACGTAGTTATAGTTGGTAATTTTATAGCTGCTAATGCCTATATGACACTACTTTATTTTGTCTTGGATTCCAAGCTAGAAAAACTGACGAAACTTCATCGGAACTTCAAAATACAAAAATAATTTTTACCATGAGAAAACGAGACCACTATTTCCATCAAAATTAGTGAGTTTGGCATGTCTTTGTTTATGTTTTAAAATATATTTTCTATTAACATTTCTAACAATAAAAACGATGAAAATAACACGGGAAAATGATTTCGGTCTCTGATGGTGCGTGCTTTGCACACAGAGTATATTAACTTTGATTGTGTAACGGTTGGTTGTACATGTATAGGGGAATCGAGATAGATATAGACTTCCACATATCAAAATCATCAGTATTGAAAAAAAATTTGATTGAGCCATGTCCGTTAACACGATAACTTGAGTAAATATTGAGATATCTTCACCAAATTTGGTGCACGAGCTTATCTGGATCCAGAATAGATTGGTATTGAAATGAGCGAAATCGGATGATAACCACGCCCACTTTTTATACATATAACATTTTGGAAAACACAAAAATCTGATTATTTAATAAATAATACACCTAGAATGTTGAAATTTGACATGTGGACTGATATTGAGACTCGTGATAAAAATTTGAAACAATTTTTTAAAATGGGCGTGGCCCGCCCACTTGTGATAACATCAACTTTACAAATGTTATTAATCATAAATCAAATATCGTTAAACCCATCGTAACAAAATTCGCAGAGAGGTTACCATTACTATAAGGAATGCTTTGAAGAAAATTAACGAAATCGGTTAAGGACCACGCCCACTTTTATATAAAAGATTTTTAGAAGGGTCGTAGACGAAAATAATAAGCTATATCTTAGCCAAAAAGAGCTTTGTATCAATAGATTTTTTCTTTCTAAATTGAATAACATTAAATTGGAAAACACTAAAAATTTTGAAAATGGGCGTGGCACCGCCCCTTTTATGACTAAGCAATTTTCTATGTTTCGGGAGCCATAACTCGAAGAAAAATTAACGGATCGTAATAAAATTGGGTACACAAATTTTTCCTATAGCAAGAAATATTTCTAGAAAAAAATGGAGGAGATCGGTTAAAGGCCACGGCAACTTAGATATAAAACAAGTTTAAAAGGGTAGTAGACTAGAATAATAAGCTATAACTTAGCAAAAAATTGTTTTGAATCATGATACTTCACTTATCAAGTTTTATTGTAAGAGGAAATGGGGAGACATTTTTTTTAAACGGGCGGTGCCACGTGTTATGTAGAAACGTAATTTATCTGAAATGAAATGTACAATTGAAGCTCACGCTGAGTATATAATGTTCGGTTACAACCGAACTTATACACCTTTACTTGTTTTTTTTTTCGAATAGGTGGCAACCCTACTCAAAATTGTAATGCGGAGTGAAATACCTTTCGTTTCATACCCATATCGGCATATCGCATGCAATTTTTTTTAATTTCGAATAGGTGGCAACCCTAAATGGCAAACCTACTCAAAAATGTCCCTATTGGAATGCGGAGTGAAATACCTTTGGTTTGATACCCATATCGGCATATATATATTTTTTTTAATTTCGAATAGGTGGCAACTTTGTGAAACATTTGAGTGGCAACACCTAGGTAGAAAGTTTTAGAAGGTAATACATTATCTATGTGCCAAATTTCATTTAAATCGGTTTATCCGTTCCCGAGATCGTTCGGCTATACAAACATACAAATTAGGGCTGGGACTATCCGCATATTCGATTTTCCGCATATCCATACGGATATCCGCTGACACGGATAAAATCCGTACGGCATGGATATCCGGTTAATATTCGTTGGTGAAACTATCGGGATATCCGGATTTATGAAGATCCGTTAATAACCGTATTTTTGGATATCCAGTGAAAGTAACAAATTGATGTACCATATATGCTTATTTAACATTAATAAAAATAAATTCGTGGGGCATTTAAATCAATTAACAGTGAATACAAAAAAGGCTCGTATTGAGAAATATGTAATATGATGTTAAACTATTTTCTTCTTTTTCAGGTGTAAGAAAACAAGTGCCGATATCATTTCCCGACGAACTACATATCCAGCAATAAAAATACTCCTTCAGAAGTTGTTGAAGTGGCAGGTACCGCAAGATATCTTTTGGCGATTTTCGACAGATTGGGATATATTTTTTCATGGTCTTGCAACCAATTGCTGGCACTGAGATTGTGGTTTATTTGTTCTTCGAATGAGTAGCGCTGAAACTCGTCTTCCTCCCTTGTGTCACTGTCATTATCATTTAGGAGTATATCCATGGCCGTGAGATCACTGTTTTCCGGAGCTTCTTCTTGGGCATTCATATCAGCAGTACCCATTTTATTGCACCTTTTTTTTATTTTGCTACGAAAAGCATCGGTCTCAACGTGCTTCAACTGCTTGAAACTCGGTTCAAGACAACTCGCCATATGTGCAATACTGATATTTTCCAGAGATGGATCTTCAATGCTTACAAAGAAAAACGTCTTCTCAAGTCTGCAGCTACTTTTTCTTTGAATGTTTTTGCCATCCTCGTATCAGTGTTTTTAAATTTCAGATGCTTATTAAAAATTTTATGAATGATGGGTTTCACTTTAGAAATTTTAATCTCGCTGTCACTGCTAAGCACATTTGTCGCAATTTCGGAAGGATGAGTAAATCTATTAGAACATCAACTGCATTTCAGTCACTGTCCGAAATTGCGATATTTTGAGCTGCCTTATTGTTGAAAATTGAACGATCAGCAATTACTGCAACAATAGAAGATCTAAGCTCTTTAACTCTTTCCAACATAAAAAGAACTGAATTCCATTTAGTTGGACAACTTTGGATTAGTTTTTTAACTGTCTTTTCAGTTTGTATTAAATGTTTCTCGGGAGCACATGTACGTTTACTCGAATGATTTAAACTCATCACCAGTTTCCAAACCTTTTGGATGACTCCACAACATTCCGGTAGTTTCATACCTAAATTAGCACTCAATTGAAGTGTATGTGCACTGACTGGTTATATCAGGACTCTAACCCCGAACAGCATTTGTTATATTTTTCGCGTTGTTGTGTACAATAGTTGGGACTTTTTCTTTGATATCCCATTCTTCAATGCCATCTCGAAGCAAGTCTTCTAAATTCTCAGCTGTGCGGCTTCCAGTCATTTCTTCGGTGAGCAAGGAGAGCGAGGAGTCCAATTAGAATCTAAATAATGCGCTGTAAGTCCCATATAGGATCGGGTGGCTCTTGATGTCCAGAAATCAGTGGTCAAAGCTATATCAGATGCTGAACTGAGAATTGTCTTAACTTTCTCTATTTCACCGTTATGTATGGCTTGAATTCTACCGGAAATTGTTTTGCGACAAGGAATTACATACTCTGGTTCGATGACATTAACAAACTTCTTGAATCCATCACAATCCACCAATGAAATAGGCAATAAGTCAACAACAATCATATTAGCCAAGGCTTGTGTTATTATCTCTTCACGTTATTTGGAAATATATGTACTTATTGCGAACAGTTTGAATTACGCGTGATGTTCCAACTTTCTTCATTGGGGGTTCTGAACATTCCGAATTGTGATCAAAATTACTTTGTGATGAACTGCGACTCAGCTTATATTCTGGCGCAGATTCAGAGAGAAAAGCTGCGTCCATACCGTTCTCTTGAAGATGGAAAAACCGATAGTGGCTCCATAGACTTGATGTCGATCCTTTGTTTTGTAGCGTTTTTTCACAATATAAACAAACGGCACTGTTCTTATTTTCACTTTTTTGGAAATGATCCCAAATCTTGCTGACTATTTTAGCACTCATTATTAGTTTAAATGGACGCTTTGTGAAATTGTTGATGTTTGTAAAATTGTAGCTTTTTAATTTTTCACGTTAATTTAATAATCTATAAACATATTTTGTGAATGATTTCTCGATGTTTGCTTCGTTCAATTCTCATATGCATATATTCAAGTTTTATATTCCAGTATCCGGATATACGGATATCCGGATTTTCCATTTAAGTATCCGGACATCCGGATATCCGGATTTTTTGCTTAGCTATCCGGTTATTCGAATATCCGGTTTATCCGGATAGTTGAAAAATCCGGATGCAGTTCACAGCCCTAATACAAATATACAAGAATTGCTCGTTTAAATTTATAAGATTTATGTATATTCAATATATATATATTTATTTAAAATAATAACTTAACATAAAAGCACACTATGAAATGTTGGAAAAACATTGTTTAAATACTGATGTGTTAATGCATTCTAATCCTCGCCTGCAGGTATTGCATCTTCTAAGCGGCGTACAAATTTTATACGAAGTTCTGTTACATTATCACCTTTTAGTTGATCCTGAAATTAAATACAGATATACATATTTCAGTAAAAGTTGGAAGAGGTTTAACTTTGCCAGTTTGGTCGATAAAATCAAATTTTCCTCCTCAACTTAGGTCCGGTTTTTCAGTAGTTGGTTAAGCTAAGCTTAAATTAAGTTTGCTTACTACAGAGCAGCTTTTCAGTTACAGTTGAAGGCCGCCTTTCTTATCTAGATATTTTTTGGGAACGGCAACAACAGGATTGTTTGCCCAAGAAACTTGAAAAAAATATTTCTCTAGCCTTAGAGAAATATGTATATTGTGACGAATATTAGTGACACTGATACTCACATCACTAGTCTGATACTAAGTAAATGAAACCAGAGCCAGAGAGAAGAGTTAGTCTTAACTATCGGGGATCATCAAATCACCTCAAAGGTTTCCTTAAAATACTTAGGAGTGCACATTGACTCTAAGTTAACTTTCAAAGAGCACCTCAGAGCGGTTGGGGAGAAAATTACCAAAGTTATTGGATCACTTATGCGAATAATGCCTAGCATTGGTGGTCCGAGCGAAGCTACACGTCAGCTATTGTCCACAGTAACCAGCTCAATAATACTATACGCAGCACCAGTGTGGTATGGATCTAAACAGACCCATCAAAAATATATATTAGCAGCGTACCGACTTGATTCTTTAAGAATAGCAAGTGCTTATCGGACGGTGTCCGACGACGCGATCCTGGTTCTAACCCGGAAAATCCCAGTGGACTTACTGGCAAGCGAAATGGCCGATCTGTATAACACTAATATCGAGCGACCATCTGAAGAAGACAAGAAAAGAGAAAGGATACAAACAATAGCTAAGTGGGAAGAACGGTGGGAGGCCTCGAGTAAAGGGCGTTGGACTTTCACACTAGTTTGGAACGTAGCTCAATGGAATGAGCGGAAGCACTGCGAACTGAACTACCATCTCACGCAGATAATGAGTGGACATGGCGGTTTCAAAGAGTATTTATGGAAGCGTAGGATAGAGGAAGATCCTCATTGCCCAATGTGTACCACGAAGTTAGAAAACGCAGAACACGTCATGTTCCACTGCCCCCGTTTCCACGAAGAAAGACTCATCTGCCATGGAGTCTTTGGGGAGGAACCTACCACGAGAAATTTAGTATCACATATGTGCAACAGGGAAGAGTGCTGGACTGCAGTGAGCAAAATAGCATTTATAGTAATGACACGCCTGATGGATGCTGAGAGGGAGCGCAGAGAAATGCGCATGCGAAGCAGTGGCGATTAAATGGACACTCAGAGCAAATAGCGGGAACCTGGACGCAGGGACAACATTAGGCTATTAAAAAATGAGAAATATGGAACGCCACCCTGAAGTAATGCGAAAGTGGTGCCGGGGTGGGCGACGGTTCCAGAACGGGGCTGTTTTTAGTCTACGGACACACGATTGCTGCGACGGCAGCAATTATGGTGCATTAGGCATTTTTCAGCCTCTCCGTCTGACGTCACAACAATAAAGCAGGCAGTCACTTGTATCTACATAAACGAATCAATCATTATGTCTAAACATATGTACGTACACGCAGGGGAGAGAAAACACACAAACACATGTATATGTCTTATCTGAGATGCGCTCAAAAGTAGGGAATAGTTTGTGCAAGGAACACTCACATATACACGCGCATATGAGAAGCTATAAACGTAGTTATAGTTGGTAATTTTATAGCTGCTAATGCCTATATGACACTACTTTATTTTGTCTTGGACTCCAAGCTAGAAAAACTGACGAAACTTCATCGGAACTTCAAAATACAAAAATAATTTTTACCATGAGAAAACGAGACCACTATTTCCATCAAAATTAGTGAGTTTGGCATGTCTTTGTTTATGTTTTAAAATATATTTTCTATTAACATTTCTAACAATAAAAACGATGAAAATAACACGGGAAAATGATTTCGGTCTCTGATGGTGCGCTTTTTTCCAGAAGAAAGTTGATTTTAGTTGTGTTTTTATGCACAAAATTTTCAAACTAAAAACAAAAATTTTCATTTGTCAGAAAAGATAAAGAAAAAACGACCAAATGTCACAAAAACCTATCGAAATACAAACTGACTCTTTTGTTTTTAATGAACTAGATTGTATTTTTCTTGCATTTCGTTAGTTTTTTGAAATATAGATTACACACTTACACCAGAACTGAAGCCGTATTAGGAGGGAGGGCGACAAAAAATATAAGAGAAAATACAAGAAAAATACAGAGAAAATAAAGTAGTGTCATATAGGTATAACTAACTAGTAAATTCTAGAATAGAACCGCCTAGAAATATATCAACGAGTAAACAAAAAACACTTTAAAAGCAGCAACAGTTGAGGCACGACAATCAGTTTGATTAAGCACGCTATCTGTCGAGCAATAGAAGTGATATTTTGAAAGTAGTCTAATAAAGGTCATTTTGCATTATCGAATATTGGAGTTATTTATTCAACAGTTTAGTCATTCGAACGTTAGCAGAAGGTTGCAAATAAGCAGAATTGCAGTAAATTCGTTACAATATGAATACTTAGTTCTGGAGTTGATATTCAACGTCATTCTCAAATTATTCTCCAACGTTTGAGAGATTTTGAGAAATTTACAACACAGTTGATATCCTACATTGGATATGTAGTTGAGGTGGAGTTAAAAAAAACTTATCCAAGGTCGTACCACCAAACTCAACAGCTGTTTTTCGTGAGAAATAAATACCTGGTTAGTAGCAGTAATGAAGCTTTATAAATAAAAAATATCTTATGCTTGTTTTGTTTTTTTGTGTATATACTTCAGTATTGGAATCTTACATTTAAGTCCAATTAGAGAACCACACTTGAGTACAAGTTCGAAACCATGATTCAATCACAATAGGTTTGCTCGACAGACAAATTTTTTGATAACTGTGGCCATTTTACTCCCAAATCGAATTGACAACCGTTAACTGTGTTGTTTCTTTGCGAATCTTCGAAAAATATTAGTAGTAGAAATAGGAAGCAATCAGTTTACAAATACCGGGTAAGTACTGAACTGCATAATTCCTTAGAACATTTTTTTTTAATTTTATAGTGAATTTATTAACTATGCCATGATCCATTAGTATGGCTGAACATTGAAAAGTGAGGACACCAAAAAATCGTGCACTTTCGTAAACCTATAAATATACCAAAACCTAAACCAATTCGAAATTCGTCGATCAACGTCAATACCTCGACTATTAAATCGCTTCACGTAAAAATGTCATTAGTAAATAATGGAGATGCCATAATGAAATGTACTGATTGGGCATGTTAACTTATTCAGGTAGAAGTCTAGAACAGGAGTCTACTGCTAATACGCGTCCAAAAATATCGAAAGAGGTGACCTCGACAACCATAATCCGAAGGCGGAAAAGAAAAATTTTATCTCTGTTCGGAGATATTTGCAGTTGAAGTTGTTTTTGTGCACTGAAAAAGATTTTGTGTACAAAGGGATTTTTCACGCATTTAATTTTGATCCCATCTCATTGGTGGACCGGCCAGGGTAATTTTTTATAAGCTCGGCTGAAGGCCGCCAACGCAACCCGGGGCCATTTTTCGGTTTTTCGTCAATATCTTTTGAACGAGCTAAAATTTTTATTTCCGCCTTCGAATTATTGTCAACGAGCTCAATACGCGTCTTTTGACCAGGGTTGGGCGTTTACATTTTTTGGATTGTTTACACTTTCATTGTAAACAATTATAAATAATGTAAACAATTGTAAACATTTACCAGCATATGTCATTTCAACTTATATTGTAAACTGTCAAGTCAAACAGGTCGATTTGAAAGGTCCAAAAAGTTTCTTTTTATTTATTATAAAATGAAAATTGACCAAAACAATGAAGAATCGGACAGTGAAATTGAATTAAAAATATTAAAATACTAAATATTAAAACGTATTTTTTATTATTTTTTACAAGCTTGGAAAACTGTTTGAAAAATAGTGAAAATGCTTAATTAGTAGTAGATTGTTTCTGACTCATAAAAAAAGCAAACAAATTAATTGTTTACAATTGTTTACAAAAATGAATTGTTTACGTAAACAATTAGCTTGTAAACAATTACATTGTTTACATGTAAACAATTGCTGTAAACAATTTAAACAGTTTACAGGCCCAATCCTGCTTTTGACACTTCTCTCGATATTCTTGTGCGCGTATTAAAAGTCGATCTTCTATTAACCGTATGTTCGGAACATTCGTCTCCATTTAAGAATTTGGGGAATCGGTTTATATTTGGAATTATTGTATATATTTATTTGATATATTCGGACCTCGTGAGGTAGTATCAAATGAACGTATTCCGAATATTCTAAATTAACGGTTTATCCGGAACTTTTCCACTTAATACTTAACGGAAAAGAGCTTTCCGAAATTTCAGAACAAAAAGGTGAATACGACCTGTGTAGCAGGACCGCACAAAAGCTTAACTCTTCTGTCAAAATCAAGGTAGGAATATAAAGTTTGTTGTGTAACCGCAGTTCGTTGGCGAGAAGTCATGGCGGGCCAGGCATGCTGGAAGCCCGGGCTAAGCTCGTCGTTGGTCGTTTTTCTTGCCGCAAATTCTCACACACAGATACACAGACAAAAAAAAGGTTCATGCCTGTGATTGTGGACAGGAAAAAGGAAAGATAATAGCGGGAGGAAACAGTCCTGTCAGTTGGAGCCGACCCACCTCTTTAGTCCGCAACCCGCGAACTACATTTGAATGCTACTGGGCTCCGACAATTGAAGTAGCATTCCCTATTACTGACAGTAGTCCGTCAGTCCTAGCGTCAGGTCATGTCCGACGGTCAGTCTATGGATCAAACACCTAGAAATCAACCATTATCCTGGAGAACAACACCCACTCCAAAATAAGGTGTATTTAGCCTTCCATTTCAAAGAACTACTAGCCCGTTAAATTAAATTTCACTCACATCAGTTTATTAACAAATTCTCTTAATATAAACAAAGGAAAAATCCTTGGATTTAATAATAAAAGATTAAGAATAAAAAAAGGGAATATGCGTACAAGAATTCAATTCAATACAATATTTGGGGTTTCTTTTCCCCCCTTTTTTTCTTGTTGTAAATAAAAAAATTAAAACAAAAAAAAATAAATCAATGTAAGAAAAATTCAAAGATGGAATAATATAAACCTGAATTCAATGAAGAAAAACGACAATAAATATATAAGGAAAAATTTCAATTCGATACAATATTTGGGGTTTCCCCTTTTTTTTCCTTTTTTTTTCTTTGTTGTAAATTAAAAAAAATATAACAAAAAATAAGTCAATGTAAAAAAATTAAAACATGGGATAATATAAATTTCGATTAAATTTAGAATAAATCTTAATACAAAATCATAAAAGGAAAAAAAGTATTGTACTAACTCTGGTCGCAAAAAAAATGCTTTGATTCCGTAAGGTATTCAGCCAAAGCAGAAAAAAAAGTCGCATGCTATAATAGAATTAAGACCGGACGCATGTACGTGTATACAAATATACGTGGGTATGTTTATTAATTGACATTCACTCACCTGTTGGCTTCATCGTTGATGTTGGCGCCAGCATACAATCGGGAAACCTAGGGTGGGGGTGGAGAAATAAGCCTAAAAAGAATTTCATAGATATTTGTGTGCCCGTTCGCCTTCCTTCTATGCGATACCAAACGGAAACAACAAAAACTCTAACTAACATTAAAAACCTAATGTTCACGAAACTTACTTAAGTTCATTTACATATGTAGGCCGGTATGCATATACGTATGTACATATATACATAGTATGCAATCATACCAGTATATGCACACAGCTTAAGGCATGTTTGTCAAAACAAAACAATAAGATCGCAAAAAAAAATGAGAGGAACGCAAAATAAACGCAAAAGATTGCAAAATAAATAATTATGCAAAATGCGTAAGAAACAAAGCGACTTAGGCAACTCGAGAAAACAATAAAAAAAAATGTAGTAATAAGAGAAAAAAAACTCTTCAACTTTAGAGAGTAGTTAAAGCTAGTTGGTGAACATATTGTACAAAAAGACACGATGTGATCGCCTGCGTTGTCTTTCTCAGCAGCTGCTCTCAGTCATATCCACTCTCGCACAGCAGCACTCTCTCTCCGAAGTTCTCTCTGTATTTGTTACTTGGTCAGCTCTGTCTAAGTGATCCAAATGTTCCGCCGTTTCTGCCTTATTATATATTTCCTATTTCTTTGCTTCCTTCAATGCAATTTAGGTCACTGACCTCTTTCCGGTTCAACCACGGAAACAGCTGTTGACGGTAGCTTATATGGCCAGCTAATACCCTATGCCGGTAGACCGTTGGCCTACATAAAAAATCTACAGTTTGAGGTGTTGTTGTTGTTGTTGGGTGCAACGCGGTTCTTTTGCTTGTCTATTGGTTGCGGGTGCCGCTATGTATGCTGGGGTTGTTGTTGTTATCCTCGGATTGGTGGTAAATCCAGGTTTTTAAACAAACCGAGATTCAGCATTTTTGCCTCCCGCTGACAGGAATCTGCGAAATACACAAATGCACAAACAATGCAAGTTAAGTAATGTGAAATGCCTATGCGTATGTACATATATTTATAGGTATAGCTTAAACACATTCGAATACATACCTATGTATGGATGTATGTCTACTTCATGCATTTTCAAGTATGGTTAGATTTTATTTAAAATTTGTAATATTTTCGAATTTGAAAATAAATTTCGATTTAGCTAATTTTCACTAACCTAAATTTCACTTCTATGTTATCTTGCCAAAACCGCGTATGTTTAAAATTTGTGATATTTTCGAATTCGCAAATAAATTTCGATTTAGCTAATTTTCACTAACATAAATTTCACCTCTATGCTATCTTGCCAGAACCGCGTTTGTTTGAAATTTGTGTTTATTTTTCTTTTCTTTTCTATCATTCTAATTAACATTCCTAGCGATTTTTATTTTTTTTTTTATTAATTTTTTTCTATTTTTTATTTTTATTTTACAATTACCTACACTTGAATTTGCACTTTATTTTTAAATAGCAGGAAGTTACTTTATAGAAAAAAAACTTACCTCGATTTTTCTTTGGCGGGATGTTGCTGGACACAAATATATGTTGTTGAAAGTTTTCTGGTTCCGGTAAGCTGTTGACCCTTTTGTTGGCTTTAACGTATCGGTCCGTTCACCGTTTACTTGTTGCACTGTAACAATTTATTTTTCTAGAAAATATATGATTTTTTCTTTTTTCTTATTGTCACTTTACAACTCTGATTTCTTTTTTTTTTTTTTTGTAAATTTTTTTTTTCCGGCTTATTTTTATTTTTGTTTACGACGCGCACACCGAACCGCGTTAAATTGTGGACACCTTGACACTAAGTTCTTTTTGCTTCCGAAGGCTCTCAGGAGCCGATGGCTATCGGCGATCACACCGCCTGGTGTCGCGATGTAGTTCACTCAAACTGCCAGCTAATATCGTAACTACGCCTGCGCGTCGAGTTACCAATCCACGCTTTCACTCAGACGGTTGATTGGGGGATGACATAAACACACACAACATACATACAGATAATAAGGCTGTCGTTACAGGCTCGCATCCGCCGATGGTGCCTGGACCATGCAGCGTGTGCGGAAGAAATTCGAACGCAGCCTTCCTAGTTCTTGCTTTTTCAGCCCAATGTGTGGCTTCGTCCCACTACCCAAAGCCGGGCCTGTACTTTGGACTTTTCCCTCGAACATGACTGGGCGCCTCGTGTATATTCTCTGTATTAATGCCTATATCACAGGAAGAAGGAAAACTACGCCTATCACTGGGTGCCTAGATCTATCACTGGGGCATGGAATAAGAACTAAATACATGCAAGACAGTCAATATGTAAACACAATTGTCAAGTCGATAAAACAGTAAGGTTAACTAACTAATGTATAAATAAATAAATAGATGTATAGTCAAGTAATAAAAAAATGCCAGAAAGGCAAAAGTTGCATGAATCCATAAATTACAAAAAAATTGTATAAATAAAAAAATAAATTAATTAATAAATAAAGTCTAATATGATCTATTAGAGCTAGTTTTGTAGTCAAGTTTACGGACGTTCACTAACATATACTAACATGGATACATTCTAACAAACCTATGCTACAAAAATATCCTTAGCGTGGTATACCCCTACTCTTCTCCCAGAACTATCACCAAGTTCATATAAAGAATTGCCTATGGCCCTAAGGACGACGCATTGGACATGTTTCGACCCGAGCTTGGCATTGTAGCTGTCAATCTGTGAACTCTGTTTAAAATTTCGGCGGTATACCACTTGTCCAATTTTGAACTTAATGTCTTTTGCCCTGGTGTTATATACCTTTTCTCCTACTTTGTATGCTCGCTTTAGCTCGTCAAATATCTTATTCCTCAATGCTTGGTGCCTATCTCCTAGTTCAACTTCGCAGTCTACATCCTTTAAAGAAGCTATTCTTCGTAAAATGTCATACGAGGTGCCATGCTGTATCATGGGCATTCCGAATACGGCATAATACGGCGACTCGCCTATGGCGGTGTGTACCACACTTCGCAAGGCAAAGGCAGCATCACTCACGTGTTGATCCCACGTCTTTTGGTTCTGGCCGATATACGCTCGTATCATTTGCAATACTGACCTATTAACTCGTTCAGCTGCATTTGCCTGAGGGAGTAAAACGCCGTCCTAATGTGTTTGGTCCCGTATTTTTGTAAAAAGGAGGTAAAGATCTCCGAGACGAACTGTTTTCCGTTGTCTGTGTGTACGAACTCGGGGACTCCAAAAATGTGGAAAACTTCCTTCTCCAGAAATCGAACCACTTTGGCAGCTGTTGCTCGCTGCATAGGTTTAAGAAACACAAATTTACTAAAATGATCAAGACACACAAACATAAAAACATTTCCATCCTTAGAACGAGGATATGGTCCCATAAAATCAACATAAAGACGTTGGAAAGGTCGCTCCGTTATTTGTTGTTTGCCCATTGGTGGCTTACGAAAACTATTTTGGGTCTTTGTTTCTTTGCATATGACGCATTCTTTGACGCACTGTTGCACATCGGACACCATACCTGGCCAAAAGTATTTCTCTCGTATTCGGGCAAGGGTTTTATGGATTCCTCCATGACCCGTAGACGGAGAGCAGTGCGCGGCTTCCACCAAACCTGACCGCAGCTCAAACGGTACCCAGAGCTTCCAGGTGTGGTCCTCTTGAAGTTCTCCCCCTCTATTAAGTTGTGTCCGTTTATATATATATCCGTCTGATACGCAAAGATCAAGTAATTTGTCTTGGTCTTTCGTTATGGATTCTCTCAATCCACAGTATTTGTCGGTGTGAAAGTAAGGCGAGTCAAGTCTAATGTCTAATACTCTGTCCATCAGTGCCACTTCGTCCATGTCCATGCGCGATAATGTATCAGGCACAACGTTTTGAGCTCCTTTGCGATGTTCGATGTTGAAGTTGAATGCTTGCAGCTTCAGGCTCCATCTAGCCAGTCTACCGCTGAGGTCCTTCTGACCCATAAGCCACTTGAGACTTGCGTGGTCCGTGATGATTGTGAAGGGGAGGCCCTCCACATAAGGCCGGAACCTCTTCACGCTCAGCACCGCTGCATAGCACTCCAACTCCGTCACGCTGTAATTGCGTTGTGCCTTATTCAATTTCGCCGACATATACGCGATGGGTCGTTCGTTGGCGTCCTCGTATTTTTGGAATAAAACTCCACCCACCCCGTCCGTCGAAGCGTCGCACTGTATAAAAAAGTGTTTATTGAAATCCGGGTGAACAAGCACCGGGCTGATATGAGGCTTTGCTTCAGCTGTTCAAAAGCTTTTCTCGCTTTATCCGTCATCTCAAACTTCTTTATTCTGTCCTTAGTGAGGCAGTCGTGCAGCGG